>NC_140595.1:72915894-72952617 GCF_964204655.1 Triturus cristatus | reverse complement strand
CACACAGGTAATGTAGCCTTACATGCCATGGGATACAGTGTGGCACATGCTGTAGTGTGGTAGGTGTGCACCTGAGTCCCTGGCAAGTAATTGTGTGTGGAATCCGTCAAAAAGTCACACCAATGTCAACCGACGCGGGTGACTTCTACAGAGACGCATTGCACAGTTCTGGACTGAGCCGTGCGCACGCTTTGGCCATTGACTGCAATGTGAACTGATGCGGGTGACTATTATTCATACGCGTCGTGCAGGCATGGACCGAGCAGTGCGCACACCTTGGCCATTGACTGCAATGTGAACCGATGCGGGTGACTATTATTCACACGCATCATGCAGGCATGGACCGAGCCATGCGCACGCATAGCCCATTGAATCGTATAGAGACGGGTGCGTGTGGATTTTCAAACTACGCGTTGTACAGTCAGTTGACCGAGCCGTGCGCACTCATTGGCTATGGACCGCCATGGAGACGGACGCGGATTCAAAACTTGTACGAATCGTGCGCTGGAACTTCAGTTGTATGCCTACAACAATGTTGCAATTTCTAGGGTGTCATGAAGGTGAAAATTTGAATGATGCGGAAGACGTGTACGAGTCGTACAATTCCATGGATTGGCCAGATTCATAGAATGCAACCGTGTTGGACCTATCACTTAGGACACATGGCACAGATTCTGCCTCTGCAGCACAGATATAAGGCTGGCTGGCCCCAAGGGAGCTCACTTGCCTGCACTACATGCTACTGGACCATATCTCTGCTACCACTGCTGCTGTCTCTGCATCCTCTGGCTACTGCTATAGCACGTACTCTGGAGAGGGCCCCAGCCTTCACTGAGGAGGAGAACCAGGCCCTGCTGGACGGGTTCCTTCCACAGTACTGCAAGCTGTATGGGAAACCAGGGGAGCAGGTGAGTGTGCAGTCCACTGCCTTCCTAATTGTGCATGTTGTCTGACTAGCAGTACTAGCAGTGTGTACACCAGTGGCAAGCGTACTCACTGAGTACTTTCAACCCCCAAAGTATGTAGGTACATGTGATGAACAGGTGTTCTGCAGCAAAAGTGCATTTGTGCAAGCTTTAACTACCTAGGCAATGTTAACTTGTTAGACATGCAGGGCAATTATCCATTTCCATGGGTGCACTACCTGTGTACCTCATTTACCTTTGTGATGACTACATGTATATCCAACTGTGTGCAGCACAAATATGTGGCATGTGTGGTAAAGGACTTTTAACTTTGTCATCCTCACAGGTTGATGCCCACCAGAAGCACGAGATCTGGCTGACCATCGCCCAGGCAGTTAGATCAGTGGGGGTCTACAAGCATCGGAACTGCAACTGCCAGAAGAGGTCGCAGGACCTTCGGGACTGGACCCGGAGGATTGCAAGGGTCCAGCTGGACACCGGACCCTGACCCCCCACATACTCAGGATTCTGGCGGTGGTCTTCCTGGACCGGGATGGGCAGCTGAAGACCAGACAGCAGCAAGGAGGGGGTAAGTCCATGCCTAATCTGTGTACTATCTCTGACATGCTATTCACAGTCTTTTGGCCTTCCACATTACGTAGGTCTTGTAGTCCAGGACTCATGTCCCTCAATTGTGTGATGCACTCTCCTCATCTGATCCACAGGTGTGGCCCCTAAAGTCTGTGGCTTGTGTCACTGGGGCACTGTGTCCCTGCAGTCCGCTATACTTCAGGTTACCGACAGCATCTGTTACCGTGACTCTGTTGTGTGTTTCATGGGTGGGTCAATTGTTTACACAATGCCTGAGATCTGACATGTGATCTGTGTGTGCCCTTGATATGTGTTCCAATTGCTGGTCTGACTCCCCACATGTGCCTGGGGTATTTCAAACACACCCATGCAGCAGGTGACTCCAAATTTTGAGCCTCAGGAGCAATGTTCCCTCTAATTTCTTTCCTCTGTGTGCGGCAGTGGAGGGTCTCTGTGCGCTGCAACCATGGCTATGTGCGCCAGGAACCAGACCGCGCGTGTGTGCGGCGCCAAATGTCACTCAGAACGTTTACTTCAATAAGTGAAAAGATGGTGCATTTTCACACATTCAGTGCCACAATAAGTGTCTTGAGGGCAGTTTCCAAATTAGATAAACGAGCCATGATGACGTGAATTGGTTACACAGGCAAGTACACTTCAAGTATAGAAAAGCACAAGACTTAAACGGTGGTACCATCATAAGATTTTAATAAATATTCTTAACTTGAGCACTGTTAATTGGGTGGGGAAATGTTGGGAGCCTATACAATATCACATATAAACAATAAGGGAGACATGTCAAGTGGCATCACTAGAGGGGTGACAGGGTTGCTTCTCACGGCGATCTTTGGCATTTTTCCAGTGGTGATAAACTCGATCTAGGTCAACTTTCCCGTTCAGGAGGTAGGCCTTTGTCCTCATCAGCATATCCAAATGCTTCTGCTCTAGTCTATTCCTCAGTTTACTCTTTATAGTATTCATGAGGCTGAATCCTCGTTCACAATCTGCACTAGATGCTTGAAATGTTGCGCAGACATCAACAAGCTGAGAGACCACACTATACTGAGCAGCATTGCGTACAGTGAAATTCACCATGTCTTGAAAGGTGGTAAATAACCCACCCTTTACATGTTCTGCCACCACATATTTATAGTCTCTGTACTGTCGAACAACATCTTCTGGTGTTTCGCAATCACCCAGGACCAAGACATTTTTATACTTTTCTACAAGTCTTTGTATATTCTCAGTCCCAAAATCAAAATGCCATTGCCTGGATTTCAAAACTTGCCCATTCTTTTAGCTCATCTTCAGGGAACCTTTTTTGCATGTGCTCACAAAGAAGGGAAACAAAAGACAAAATAGGCCCACTGTCAAACTCTTGCCTTTCCTTGCACAACACCATCAGATCTCTTACATTACTGCTCCAAAAGACAGTGTCCCCCAAATACTGTTGCTTAAATTGGCCAATCTTTGCTCTTGCATACTGTACAGCTTCAACAGTAGTCAGAGAACTTTTTTGGAACAGTTTGCACAAAGATGCAAATTCACCCAGAATGTCATTAAGTACTGCAAGTGAAATATGGTAGTTGGAGTTTGATAGCTTTTTATAACAATATTTCGCAACTGGATCATTCTCCTCAACTTTCTCATGCTCAAAGTACTTAAGAACAGCCTCGTAATTACGAATTAGTGCACCAACAGCAAAATGCCTTGAAAGCCACCGGACTTCATTCAGTGGTCGAAAAGAGACCACTTCACATTCAGTGACCGATGCAATTTCATCCAGCTTGGACTTCCTTGCAGGAGATCTGGAGAACACAGTGTAGACAGTCCTCAATAACGTCTCCATCTCTTTAACCATTGGAACTCTTTTCCAGGCATCATCAACTCCCAAATCTTCTCGGTGGGCGACACAATGCTGCTCAACTAGATGAGGTATGGATTGTTTAAGGCGAGTAGCAACACCATTATTCTTACCCAACATCACGGACGCACCATCAGATGTGAACATGACCATTTTCATAAGGTCCAGTTCATTGGCAGTGTAGAAATCTTTCACAGCAGTAGTGATAGCCTCAGCATTGCAACTAGTCAGCTTCACTATGCCCCCAAACTGTGTTTTGTGCTCTGTTGATGTTACTGGTCGGAACTTGAAGTACAAGATGAGCATTTTTGAAACAGAAATATCAGTGCTCTCATCAATTATCAATGTGTGATACAAAGCGTTACGAAGTTCTGCCATAGCTTCACAGCGTATCACGCTATTGATGGCCTCAAGGAACTCAAAGGCATAGTTCTTGCTCCTCCAGCTGTCTGGTATCTTGACATACAAAGCTAGGTGGTCATGGATGTCTTGTACAGATAACATTGAAATATTCATCTTGACTGCCAGCAGCACGTTGTTGATGAGAATCTTTATCTCTTCAGGCACAGATCTTTGGCGTTCACCTACTTCCATTCTATTTACTTTGTCAGTGGCAGTTTCTGTCAGCATTGCCCGCACTCCAAAACCAAACCTGGCAGCAGCACTTCTGTTTCTCAAGATCACCATGGCAGACTCGTGTACTTTGCTAAGTAGATGGCGTTTCATGTAATCCAGTTTCCAGCCATCACTCCATTTCTTCCCTGTGGAAAAGTCCCCAACAATCTTGGCTTCGGCACATGCTTTGCAAATCAAGCCCACGTCTGGACTGTATTGGGAAAGTTCCCCGAGTTGCACGCGGACCTTGCTTCGCGATTTCTGCGTCTCAGCCTCCACAATTTCCTTCATCCACTCTTCCTTGAATACAAGGCAACATTTCTTCCTTTGTGGTGACGCACTGCACTCTCCCAAAGTGACAGCTTTGCGCTTGAACATTTCCGTGCCTGCCGGTTTTAACCTGCTGTGCCACAAAGCCTGCAAGATAAGGGAACATGGCTTACGTTGACGCCTAGCTCATGAATGCAATCCTTTATACTACAATGATCAAGATGCACCACAGTTTAACTCTACCAAACAATTACCTCTTCTGCTTGAACTCACGTACGCCTGTGGCAATGTATGGGGGTCTGGCTGCGAAGCCTGCAACAGAAGAAAACATGGGTAAATATATTATACTACAATGATCAAGATGCACAACAGTTTGACTCTACCAAACAATTACCTCTTCTGCTTGAACTCACGTACGCCAGTTTAAATATGTGGGGTTCTGGCAGCAAAACCTGCAACAGAAAATGCACTGCTTTAACTCTAGCAAACAATTACCTGTTTGTTCTGCCTGTACTCCCGTCTGCCTGTGAAATTGTATTCGTAGTACGGTCTCCCAAACCTGCAAAAGAAAAGGGGTGCAGATTGTGATTCTATTTACCCAGCAACCCCCAACCCAACGAGGAACGTACACAGAATTACCTTGTCTTTGTGTGTACTCGCACCTGAGCACTCCTATCCAAATACCTTACAGACTGGAAACCTGCAACTGAAGACAAGATAGTCAGCAAATGCTTGAAGAATCACAAAATATGAATGGGACGGATCTAGAGACCCCAATAGAAAAATTGACCAAATAATTACCTGGGATTCCAGTCTAGGACAAACAGGCGTGTGCCAATGTGTTTCATTATTAGTATGATGTAACCAGTACAAGAGTAATTCGAAGAAAAAAAAACACATGGGCACACAAAAACAAACTAATTACTAATGATTTTAGTATTTTACATTGGAAGAGTTTGCCAAAAACGGGAACATCTAATGGGAAGGGGAACATATTTTAGCGCTGTCTGTATCTCTTAAATGCACACGGAATTCAAAAAAGATTTCACACTGAAACCATTGATATATACCATAGCGACTCTTAAATAGGGGGCTCGTGATTTCAAACGTATCATAAAAGTCCATTTGTGACTTGAAATGAATGTAAAATTACTTACAAAGGGTTTGTGCAGTCACAGGCCAGGGATGTGGAATTCCTATAGCCCGACGCCCAGGACATATTGTTTGGGGTCAAGGGCATCAAGTTTTCATGTGTATTTTGTCCTTGGGACAAGTAGGCCCAACCCCCTACAGCACAAACCCGTTGGCTGCCAGTTTACAGTACCACATTATGGATTAGGAAAGGCCATTGTCTACAGTTAAGGTAATATGTGGGTCCATGTGTTAATGCTGTTCAAACTTGTATTTATGGTTCATTAATAAAAAGCATTCATTATTAGGGTGAGCAAAAAAAGTAAATGCCGTAAACTCGGCCTTCACTACTGAAGGCGGCTCCAGTATAAATGTGTACACACGTTTTCAAAGTTTAGTAATATGAGGCTATGTATAATGCTCCCAGAACGCTCTCTGTTTGTATGCAAATATTTGCAGAAGCTTGAAAGCAAGAGTGATGGTTCTTTGCTTTCAAAATAAAATGTTCACAAAAAAATGCAAGTAGGAAAAAAGACATTAGGTGCCATATCTTTGCAGCATCATTTAGTAAAATGTTGATGTACGCTTGTATCTCCCAAAAATATTCCTAATGGAAAATCAGTGTAACCAGTTGAAATATGATTATGGGGAAAAAAATAACACAAGCATTGGCAAAGCCAGTAGGTCTGAAATGTGTGGTCAGCCTTTTGGTTTTGTCAATGCGTGACTTGTTTAGGCATGTTTTTTATAAAACCTTATCGAGTGGGAGCTGCTGGGCCCTCAACATTATAACAAGCATTGGCAAACGCAAAAATAGATTTTGGTCTCCAAAAAAAGGCACACATTGACACAAAGGTCATGGTTTACACAAGGCCTAATTAAAGGCCCAATTAAAAATCTCAAAAGTGCATCCATGGTATATATCCTTGCATTAAGTGCATATATACAGTTTCCGTGAATTCACAAGAATTTACAGAAGTAGGCCAAGAAATAGTAGGGGCAAAATGGTCATGCTAATTGTTATGAAAATCAATTTGATTTTGAAGTTGGAGTGAAACTGCTTTTTCAAGAACTTTGAAGTGGGCTGGTGATGGGGGAAGAATTTGTAAAGTTGGAGGGAAGAATCATGGGTGTCTTTAGCATTGGAAGTATCTGGATAATTTTATAGGAGGGGGAAACATCTGTAGGCAACATTCCTAATGGAGTTCTTTGCTTGTCCAAAAAACATACGTTTATTAAGGGACCTTTCATGTAGACTGCTTTGCCTTTGTATGGGCGATCGGGTGGCAAAAAGAGTGTTCAGTATTTGTGGGGATTTAAATTACAGCTCTAGGAAAGGAGGTTCAGGTGGGGTGGGACAGTCACATGGTTCAAAACCCAAGAGACTTTCGTTTAAAACGTTTGACAACAGGCAAATTTAAGAGGATTTTTTTAAATATGTATTTGTTATTTCATAAATCACAAAAATAAATGAAGACAGACAGTGTGGCATACACGGTTGTGCGTCCTGACAGCCCTATTGTAGCAGATATAGTGCACTGCCTGAGGATGCACAGTATCCCTGATAAATAATGTGGATTGCGCTTGTGTGAGGGGACGTACATAAAGTACGCCCCTCAGACATGCGCAGTACAGACATCCACCTACAGAGTGCTGTGTTTTGAAACATCTTTTTGTAGATGGTTCGTCCCACAGCCTGCAAATCCCCCTCGACCTCCTCGCATCAGGAGTCTGGAGAAGCCAAGAGAGCTGACCTATGTACTAGCTGCCTCCATGAGAAATACAAACACTCCTAAATGAAATAAAAAGCAATATGGCCACAGTCGAGGGGCATGTTGTGGTGACTCACAGGTGGCCGGCTGCAACCTGAAGCCTTTGTTAAAGAACACCAATGCCCTCTGATGACTTCCAGGGAGCATTGATGTGACACTCCAGGACCAACAACTCCCTGCCCCTGGACTGTTATAATGGACTCTTGCTGATGACTCCCACTGATATCACCATCCTAGCTTCAGCTAGATTTGTAATATACTGAAGGCATTCTGTCCCTTCCTGGATACTAACCTAATTTAAATATGACGCCCCAATGCAAATCAAATAGTTAAAAAAAGAGGATTGCTCAGTGGCAGACAACATATGACAATTATACTCACTTCCCTTTTCTACTCAACTCACTCTTTTGTAAGGATCACTGCTGTACTACTGATAGCAACCTTTTGCCTGTTGTAGAGTTTTATTATTCTTTACTGAAGACATTTTAAGGAGGATGCTGGTACAGGGAAACATAGGACAACAGAGTAGTCTGACACCCTTCTGCAAGGTGTTTTAGTCCCTCATTAAGGGTACACAGTGCAATATAAATAAAATACCTATAAATGCCCTTCAAATCATACATCTTTACAACCTGCAGGACACTAACAATCCTTAGCATTCCACTTTAAAAACGTTTTAGAAGTTGAAAATCGTTCACAAAATGGAGGACAGCCAAACTAAGTGAAAGGCTTAGAAAAAAAACTACATATCAATTAGAGATAAAGAGCGTATTTACCAATTGAACATGAATAGAAAGATCGAACATTTTATTTTATCCAAAATGTATGCTCTCCAAGAAATAATTCTTAAATCGCCCATATATATTTGGGTGTGCCCTATCACATTGACTCTATAGGATAGCAACAAGATTTTATAAACAGTTTCCTAAAAAAGCGTGATAAGTTACTCTCCTATGAGTTTGCCTGGAGGAGGCAGCTAAACAGATATTGGGCCAACCTTGCTTTGTTAACATTATCCCTAAGAGTTGACTGATATATAAAAGTTGTACCAACTATCTGCAGGGACCCAGTGCCACGGCTGTCCAACTTAATCCTTGACTTATCTGCCTTATGTGGGTGGTCTTTGGACCAGTGGAATATATAAACAGGATTTAACATGGCAGCACCAGTGTAACGTTATCTTTTACTATGAATATTGGCCATAGAATAGGTCTGATTTTAAAAGTGATATTTAGAATAAACCATTATGGATCATGAATTTTAATATGCAATTGTTTTAAGATGCAGCACCTCTTGTCCTCTTAAACAGTCCCATAAAATTATTTCATTTGAGACCAATCGAAAACTTTCACAGAAAAAGCTTCAAAGTTGTGTTTTTAATTCAGAAGTTGTGCTCAGCAACGTTGTCAAACCTGCTTTCTCCCAGATAATTATGAGTTTTCCACATATAATACAAATCAGTGCAAAACGTGGAAATCACGAAAAATCAACAAGTCTTGAAACTGATAAACATACACTTATAAAAGATGCCTATCCGAACAGCGATTTAATTTTAATTTGTACGCTGCACACCTCTAGTGATTGTTAGAGAGCTGTAGTAGTAAGCTTTCCAAAGTACAAACCAGACAATGTAAAGCTTGTCTATTCCAAATAAAAAACACCTTTATCCCGTGCTTTAAAAAGGTGTTCCATTAGGGGCTGTAGGCTACGTTCCCCGCACCGCGATTACTAGCAAAAGAGTAGAGCCAGTTTACAAACACAGCGTGTACTTCGGTACACGCTGTGATTTTAAACCGACTCTACTGTTTTGTTGGTAAAGCGCGGGGATGATTGTGGCCTTTTGTTTAAGTATTGATGGTAATCAGAGCCCCTTCACGGGCTGTGATTACCATCAATATATAAACAAAAGGCCACAATCAGTCCCGCGCTCTGCAGCCACACACCCCCGAGCACCCCCCCAAGCCACCACAAGCCCGCCACAAGCCCCCAAGCCCCCTTACCTGCACTCTCCACGACTCCTACGACTCCTCGCCCGCACCACTGGAACAAGTGCCTGGTTTTCGCGCCGCTCGCTTCTTAAAGCGGTGGCGCGGCCGGCGCCTCTCCGCCGGACATCCTGAAATCGTTGTGCGCGCTCCACATCCGGGAGTGCGCGGTGACGTCGGCGAAGGTGCGCGCGCGCCTTAAAGGGAACTTAGCTCAGGAGTATGTATATAAAGTGTGTCACACTTGCTTAGCCACCTGCCTACTGTCCAGGGCTATACACTGTTTCACGTAGACCTGGGCAGTCATGCCTACTCCAGTGGATTAAAACACTCTGTACTCCCACTCCCGTGTATCAACTTACAGATTGTGCATAGTGAAATGTGCCCTCAGGTGTCTGCCTCTGTGTTATTGTGGTGTGGCTTCCTTGTTAGGACAACTGGGGTGTTCATGAGTTTGAGGGTCAGCAGGACATCTGAGATGTGACTATAGGAGATGAGATCTGTGTGACATATAGGTGTGTGATCACTTGACAGTGCACAATGGTGTATGCAACTGTGAAGTTCAGGCAGCTGTGTTTCATTCACAGCAGACTGTGAGGTGCTCATGTTCAGGGAGTTGTGTTCGCAGTCACTCATATGTCTGATTTGCATGATGTGGGGTCATCAGAGTCAGGAATATGTTGTTTGCAGGGGATGGATACGTGCACTTGTCAGCTGCAGAGTTTGCTTTACCCATGACCTATGATTGTGACACAGTGCATACTGTTGTTGTCTGGATGCCCTGCCCCTGTGACAGGAGACAGCGATGACTGACTTTCCAGGCATGCCTGTGCCATGCCATTTAACTTGCTATGAGTGATCCTGCATTGGGGTCAAATGTGCTCCATGCACCCCATTGTGGCATTGACTATCAGGACATGAGAACATCATAGTGTGTGTTGCTGGTATGCATCACAAGCATGTGAAATGAGACTCTGGCCATCCCTTCATCATGACACCTGTGCTGAGTCAGTGGCAAGGGATGCAATGTGTGTGTAGTGACAAACGTCTACATGTTCACTTGCATGTCCAACAACTGTGTAGGTGGTGCATGTCTGCACATTGGGGTATTAGCAACCAACATGCAACAGTCATGTGGGTGCAAGTCCAGGAGGGATATGAATGCCATGGTTGATGGTGAGACTGACAATTGACTAATTCTAAACAGTGTGAGCACTTTGAGCAGTGTTCAGATGATGATGCCAGGGCTTGCCCTGTGATGTGCTGTTCTCACTGTGGTGTGTGCGGTCAGTGCAGGTGACTGATGTTGTTCTGTTTTTCCTAATTCTATCCAGATACATCCACGGCCACAGGAGGGGACAGCGCCACGGACCAGGAGGAGCCACAGAGCCAGACTGGGACAGAAAGCGAGGAGTTGGAGGGACCCAGTGGAACGGAGGGTGAGTGGAGCCACCCCGAGGAGTCCTCAGCACCATCCACCCCAGCTGAGGACCACAGCAGCTCGGAGGATGACTCCCTTGTGGAGGCGGGTGTCAGCAGCCAACAAACCCTAGCAAATGAGGCTGTCCCCGCCACCACCATCACCACCCTCCCATAGGCTCCCATCCCAGAGGTCCGTGGAGGCTCCTGTTTTCGGAGCATGTCTCCTTTGTGCCAGGCACCGCACCCCGCCCCTGTGTCCCCTGCTGCCCTGAGTGTGGAGTCTGTGGACTTGCTTCAACAGATCCATGTAGGGCAGACATCAATGCTGAGTGTCCTCCATGCACACACCAGTCTGTTGACACAACTGGTGTCGTTCATGGAGGGCATGTCATCGGGCATGTCTTACCTACAGAGGATCAATCAGTCCATGGCCTCCTCCCTGACGGCATCAGTGTCCCTCCTCCAACAGTCCCTCACCCCTCCTACCCCTGCCCCATCCACGATTCCTAGCACCCTACCTGTCCCAAGCACACACACACCAGCACATTCACCAAAACCCACAGACACAGGCAGCACACAAACACCCAAACCAAGGTCTAGACGTGCACACAAGCAACCTCAGGGGACTGATACCCCACTCACAGGGGATGGTTTGCAAACACACACACAGGCATCTACATCCACTCCACAGTCCTCCAATACCTCTCCCACCAAGATCCCTTCCCTTGCCTCACCTGCAACCCCATCTCCCAAGAAGCTCTTCCTCTGTGACCTTGGCCTCTTCCCCACTGATCCAGCAGATCCAGCTTACAAGGGGAAGAGGAAGTCCCCACACACAGAGGGGAGTGCCCTCACACCTGGACACCCTCCCCCAGGTGCAGTCAGACTGAGGCCCCCACCCGCAAGTCCCTCCGGACCCAGAAGAGCAAGACCCCACCCCGCCCCTCAGCTCCACTACACAGTCTCCGTCCTCCATCCCCCAGGCCACCACTCCACAGGTTCCCCCACCACACCCTGCCCCAGGTTCCCTCACCCACAGATACACCATCCCCAAAATGCTCAGGCCCTCCCCCCTACCACTTGCTCTTCCATACCCACCCCCCCGGTCAGACTGTTTGTGTCGCTGGTGTGGGGACCGTGGCCCCCCTCAGTCCTGCCGACCTCACCTGAACCCCATTCCGCTCCCGTGGAGTTGGGCACTGCAGTGGAGTCCACGACCATCCCGTCTGACTTTGGCACTGCAGTGGGGACCCATTCCACTCCATCTGACCTGCCCACTGCAGTTGTGCTGGCACCTACCCCATCTGACTTGTGCCCCACAGTTGTGACTGCACCCACTATGTCAGACACCTCCACTACAGTTGCCAGTGACTCTCCTGCATCCAACACCCCTTCACTGCCTCCTTTTGCTGAGCCCTGATCCTGACCCTGCGGTGCCTGGCCTGCCCCATGTATGCCCCTCCGAGTGGATGTCCCCTGTCCTTAGCAGTGCAGGCAAGCAACATGTGACAGTTGTCACTCACATCCGATTTTTGACATTTGGATATGGACTGGCCATTGGCCTTTGTTTTGAAAGGACTTTGCATTTGCATTTCAAATTTGCTGAATAAAGCATTTGTATTTATCCTTGTGAATTTGATTTAGCTGTACATTATGTTGATGATGTTTAGCATGACCTTGCAGTTATAATGCTGAAGTTTCAATGTGGAATACTGAGGTGTCGATGTGATGTACTCCATGTGGTCCATGAGATATGTATCCTATTCTGGTCGGTATCCATGTCATCCTTTGCAGCAAACTGGGTGTGTCATGATTAACAATTTGTGAACATCTCTGTAAACATTTAATTTGCATGGTCACATCTGTGGCTTGCACACATGCACATATGATGTGCTTCCCATTGTCAAATTTGTCTATTTCCCTGACTGTGGGCGCATCTCCACTGGACCTGCAGGTGTGGGCATCATTGGTGTAGGAGCAGCTGTGTCCTCTGTGCAACTTGCTAGACATATGTATTGAGTATGTGTAGATAACTTAAGGGACACTCCTGTACCCAGGGTGATGTGACCAGAGCCTTCATTGGGTGGTAACTGAGGGCTGACTGACCAAGTGTTCTGCTGACATGACTGAGACCTGCTGGGACTATGTTTGGCACAGCTGAGCTTCCACAGGAGTTGAGTCCCCTCAAGTAAGTGTGTTGTTCCGTGACATTGCCTGGGCCCATGGTGTGTGTTGTGTGAGCATGTGTGTGTGTGTCCACATCCCTTTTTCTACACAGGCTGTGTTCCCTTTATATGTTCCTGATGCTTGCTGAGTTGTCCTGTGTTCATCCCACATCTTTGTCCTGGGCTACCAGATATGTGGGTGCATGACACACTACTGTTCATTGGTGTATCATCATTGAGGTTTGTCAGTTCTGAGTGGTGATGATGTGGTCAGACGCAGATGGGACACAGTCAGGGGTCCCCAAGGCACTTGTTTCTTTGCAATATCATGTAGTTGTCCCTAGGTGGTACCTTTCGGTGATTGAGACATGTGTATGTGTGTGTGACTGCTCCCACTCATCAAGTTCAGAGGTGCAATGTTGCCAGGTGTCAGCATGTGTGCCTTGTGGTTCTCCTTGGTTTCTGCATTGTCCTGGGACTGTGTCAGGGATTCCGAAGGTTACAGGAGCTTTGACGTCATGGCCATGTACCACATACTGTGCAGTATGTCTGTCATTCACCAGGGTTTTAGACTGTCCTTGCGTGATGAGTCTGTGCCCCTTAGTTCCTGCCAACATTACTGTATTTGTCATGGGTGCATGTGCAATGTCACATGTCCATGTGGGCTTCACTGATGCACATTGGTGCTGTTCAGGGTGTGTGGTGTTGAGGGTGGACAGATGTGAATGTTTGAATGGCTCGCCCCTACCTCACGTTTGTCCCTGGATGACGGGCCATGCCGAGTGATTTGTGTTTGTGTAGGTATGATGTACGTTTGTGGCACAGGACACATGTCTGAGTTTCACAGTTTGTATGACATCTACCTTTGTCATCACAGTGGATGTATCATGCATGCTTGTGTCACCCCAATGTCTGGTCCCTGGGGGTAATGCTGTTGTGTGTCAGTCGCTTGCTGTTTTAGTTGCTGTTCATTCCAGCTTGTGTCACATGTGTCTGTTGGGATCCCTCTCATCTCACAATGCCTGATTGCCCACTAAGGGGGGCCCAATTGATGGGTTACTTTTATATGACACTGTGTCCACATCTGTGTCACTGTGGTTCAGCCCCCCTCATGTGTTGTGTAGTTGCCTGTGGATACTGACACACACACACACACACATGTTGTGTCAGATGTGCAGTGTGAGGTTGCCTGTTTGTGCATCTGCACCAGTGCATTGGTATTGCTGTTGTGGACCATTGGCTGGATGTTGTTTGGGTGATTTTCCCTGCTGTCCCTGTGAGTCATACCTCATCATTCTGCACATTCATCCTGGTTGTTAGGTCCCATTGCTGCCATGGAATGGGAGATTGTGACCTGACACCTACAGTCTACACAGGATGTATTGATTTGTGTATCTATTTTCGAGATGTGTGTATGCATTATGATGGTCACGTCTGCTTTTGTGTCATTGTACACTGTATGCAATTTCAGCCCCCATGGGTGGTGCTTGTCTGCACATGGCCGATAGTATGTTTGATTTTCACAGCACTGTTAGCCTCACCACATCTCTGTGGGTATGGGCCACAACCACTACTTTGCCACAAAAGTGTTTCATGTGTTGGGACTAGGAATCATACATGCTGTTTGGTATTTGCAGCTTTTACCATGATGACACTTACCTTTTGGTCACTGTGATGAGGGGGGGTTTAGACCCCATCACCACAATGCTCAACATTTGCTGCAGTTTGGAACCCCACACTTAACTTTTGTTCTACACAGTGAGGGGGGGGGGGGTTATTGCACATTGACACTGTGCTATTGTGATGCTTGCCTTGTGTAGGCCACACTCAGTTTTTGGTCACACATGTGATGGGAGTCACATTGTATGTTCGAAGTCATATTCACTGTTGTGGGCATTTGTCACAGACTACACACTCTTGTCATGATGTTAGGGGGGTGTATTTTGCTGACATACCTAATGTTGGTGTATGGTGGATGTGTGGCGCATCACCCATCCTAATGGGTGTGGGTGTTGATAATGATAGTCACACAGCACCCTATGAGTGGGGGTGGAAATAGTGATGGCCAACATACCCCCTATGAGTGGGGGTGGCAGTAGTGATAGGCAACATACCCCCTATGAGTGGGGGTGGCAGTGGTGATGGGCAACATACCCCCTCCCCTATGAGTGGGGGTGGCAGTGGTGATGGGCAACATACCCCCTATGAGTGGGGGTGGCAGTGGTGATGGGCAACATACCCCCTATGAGTGGGGGTGGCAGTAGTGATGGGCAACAGTTCTCCTATGAGTTGAGGTGGCAGTAGTGATGGGCAACAGGTCCCCCTATGAGTGGGGGTGGCAGTAGTGATGGGCAACATACCCCCTATGAGTGGAGTTGGCAGTAGTGATAGGCAACATACCCCCTATGAGTGGAGTTGGCAGTAGTGATGGGCAACAGGTCCCCTATGAGTGGGGGTGGCAGTAGTGATGGGCAATACCCCCTATGAGTGGGGGTGGCAGTAGTGATGGGCAACAGGTCCCCCATGAGTGGAGTGGCAGTAGTGATGGGCAACATACCCCCTATGAGTGGGGGTGGCAGTAGTGATGGGCAACGGTTCCCCTATGAGTGGAGGTGGCAGTAGTGATGGGCAACATACCCCCTATGAGTGGAAGTGGCAGTAGTGATGGGCAACATACCCCCTAGGAGTGGGGGTGGCAGTAGTGTTGGGCAACAGTTCCCCTATGAGTGGATGTGGCAGTAGTGATGAGCAACATACCCCCTATGAGTGGAGGTGGCAGAAGTGATGGGGCACATACCCCCTATGAGTGGGGGTGGTAGTAGTGATGGGCAACATACTCCCTATGAGTGGGGGTGGCAGTATTGATAGGCAACATACCCCCTATGAGGGGGGGTGGCAGTAGGGATGGGCAACATACCCCCTATGAGTGGAGGTGGCAGTAGTGATGGGCAACATACCCCCTATGAGTGGGGGTGGCAGTAGTGATAGGCAACAAGTCCCCTATGAGTGGGGCTGGTAGTGGTGATGGCCATGCGACCCCTATGGTGGCCTGTTGCTAGTGGATAGGATATGGACCCCCTGGGTGTGTGTGACATTTGGCGGGTACGTGTTGTTTGTTTGTGTGGTGGGTGTCTGACTTACAGTCTGCGCCATCCGCATCAGGTTCTGATCCGTTCATAGATGTACAGTACTGGTATGACCTGCGCAATGGGATTCATGATGTGTTCGTCTCATACACACTGCTTGTTGCTCCATCTCGTACCCGTTGCTAGCTGGTCCATCTCGTAGCCGTGGATTGTGTTCTGGCGCGAATCGTACTGATATGCTGCTTCCCCGGATGCTGTGACGTGCTGTACGTGGCGACCCGTTCGGCGCGTAGGATTTGCGCATCATACTTGTCTGGCCGCGAACTGCTGTGGGAACTGCTTCCGGCCGACTTGAATCGGCGATCGGAGGTACGGCTCGTACGGCAAATGCAGCTTGAATCGCAGCCTACGTGTCGGTCGGATTTGTGTCAGTTATGCGCATCGTACTTCATTGCCCAGATGCACCGGCTCCCGGAACTTGTCGGTCGCAAGATAAGGCTACGAACAGCTCTCGGAGAGCTGTCCGACCCGGATGGGAATCGACCCCTTAATGAGCGAACTCCCCGGTTATCACCTGGAGATGTAGAATTTGGTGCAGGAGGCACCAAATTAGGCTTCTTACGCCCAAAGTTTCGAGTTTGAACATGGTAAAGGATGTGCCGGCAAATACCGTACCAATGCTCTCCCTTTTGAGCAAAATTAAACAGGCGCCTCTTTCCCGCTTGTGATCAGGGCTTTAGTCGGCTGCAACTGTGTATATTTACTATATTCCATTAAACTGCTTTGTTGTTCATTTACCTAAAGGTCTTTGAAGTATCCCTGCTTTTGGTATTCAAATGGGGGTATGTTTCCATTCCATCTTCCATCTTGGATACCACATGGAATGGAAACATACCCCCATTTGAATACCAAAAGCAGGGATACTTCAAAGACCTTTAGGTAAATGAACAACAAAGCAGTTTAATGGAATATAGTAAATATACACAGTTGCAGCCGACTAAAGCCCTGATCACAAGCGGGAAAGAGGCGCCTGTTTTATTTTGCTCAAAAGGGAGAGCATTGGTGCGGTATTTGACGGCACATCCTTTACCATGTTCAAACTCGAAACTTTGGGCGTAAGAAGCCTAATTTGGTGCCTCCTGCACCAAATTCTACATCTCCAGGTGATAACCGGGGAGTTCCCTCTCCCATCTTAGATACCACCCACACTGGTCCTACTGTTAGCCACCTCGGTATTGACGGCCTTATTATGATGGCGGTCAGTCGGACCGCCGACTGCTGTCGCAGTGGTCAGGAGTCCATCCGACAAACAGTTAGCGGTCTGCCTGCCGCATTAGGATGCAATCACTGGGCTGGTGGTTGGAAAGTGCTCCTTTACACGGCTGCTTGAGTTGTGACCCAGAAAAACAGCAGCAGCACAAGCCGCAGAGTAAAGGAGCACTTTGTGCACACCCGTGCACCGTGTGCCATGCAGCTTGTGGTCCATGGCACATGGTGCATGGAGGTGCGTGCGGGCACTAAATGTGCCCCCTGGGCTACTTTACAGAGGCCCACGATAGACGGGGACCCTGTTTGGGGCCCCCTAAATCCGTTTCCAATAGACTTTTCATGTTTTCATGGCGGTCTTTCCAACATGAAAAGGCTGTCGGAAAGGGATATTGAAATTCTGACGGCGGTGCCTGCCTCAACACCGCCTCCATTTGGGATTGTGATTCCAACCGCCGCCCCGTCGGGATCAGATGATCCTGTCAGAAGCAGTGGTCTTTCCCCGACCGCTTAGGTTCTGACCACCTGCATTGAAATGCGGCAATCGGACCAAAGATCTGTCAGTGGTCAGACTAAAGGCCTGTCGGCAGTCGCACCGCCTCTGACGGCCCGTCAGTGTGCGGTTCGTCTGACATCATAATAAGGCCTTAAGTGTCAGAACGTGACACATTGCAGTGATCCAAGACACAAAAACATAGAATAAATAAAAAGATATATGAATAAATAATAAATGGATAAATGAATTCCAGCATAAATACATTTATGGTAAAGTGTAATCAATTAAATCCATCACTGCACATAGAATATGCACATAAATAAATGTATACATACATATAATACTGGACAAAGAAATTGATACATACATAAATTCAATAAGAAATGTATGGGATTAAATGACTCCCATACTTCCATGTCATCATCCCTCTTCCAAAGAACCATACATTCTTCATGCCTCTTTTCTTTTGTTACAGACATGGATGGCCAGGTATTTCTTTTCGCTAGTCGATCTACCACCAACTATGTGACACTGAAACAAAAAGTGACCTCGCTGAAAGCTTTCACCGCCTGCCTACGTGCATTCACAGAGCTAACGGAGGACTACAGCTACCTTTCTTGCAGCAGCCCTACTCGAGACAACAATCTTCTTCTTTTTCACAGGAATTCTAAGGAAAATCCATTTTCGGTCAGCGTGGTTGGCGCGGCAACCATCTTCAGAGCTACAAGCCCCTCACTGGACAGAAGCCACCACATATGTGGCACCTGGGATTCATTCACAGGGGTGGTCCAAATGTTTCTCAATGGAAAGCCACTGGCCAGGAAAGTCATTCAAAAAGGCTACTCCATTCGGGGTCCTCTAAAATGTATTCTTGGCCAAGAGCAGGACTCTTTTGGAGGAGGCTTTGAGATAAACCAGTCTTTAGCGGGTGAAATTGATAATGTACATGTGTGGGATTATGTTTTGTCACCCGCAGATATACACCAGGCCTTTATGAATAACAAACACTTTAATGGCAATGTCATCAGCTGGCGGAACCTGTGGTATGACATCACAGGAAATGTGCTGGTGGAACGGGTGCAACGGAGTAATTGTGATAACCAGGCATGTTATGAAAGTTCCCCAAGATGTGACGCAAACTAGTGGTTGTGGGACATTTTTAAAGACATTTAGGGCCTCATATCGAGTTGCAAAGAGTGGCATCCCTGTAGACAATACTATTGTGGGCTACTAAAAGCAGGGGCGGCTAGCAACTTTGAAAATCAGTGGGGTGCAGTGTGCCTAAAACTCACCAATATTGTTGCCTTTCTCCCCTCCCCTCTCCTCTCTCCTGACGAAAGCAGGTAGGAAGGTGATTTGCTTCCTGTGTACTAATCCAACCAATCCTGGAGCTGCGAAAAGCAGTTCCAGGACTGGTTGGAGCAGGCTAACCGAGGGCTTATTATGAGGCTGGGGGCTGTAATGACAAACCTTAGATCTCCCCTGGACCAAGGAATGTACCGTCACTTTCCCAGGGCGAGAAAGAGAATATCAGTTCCAAACTTATGGAATATAACATATACACAGCACTTCCTAAGGTGGGCAAACTTTCAACACTCCCCCAAAGGCAAGGCAAGAAAACAATATAACATATGAGTCTCCTCTAGACCAAGGTAACATACACACAACACTTCTCTAGAGCGAAATGCAATTTACACATCAATTGCTCAGGAGTAGAACAACTTCCTATAACACAATTACCTGCTAGGAGGGAATTCACCCATCCTTCTACAACATAATACTTGGCCAAGAAGAGTCCACACCTCCTGCTACAAGGAAAAGACGAATTGGTATATCTGGGATGTATTTATTTGTAAATAGCACCACACAGTAAGCCAAATGCACCTAACATAGCAGACTCTAACATATCAATAATATGATTGCAAATATCAATCAAGGCAAATATATATATAAGAAATATATATGTATGGATATAAGAATCAGAAATAAGAAGGAAAGGAGAGAATCAGTAAAGAATCAAGAGACAGTTAGTAGCAGAGACACCTCACCTAATGCTCCATTTCACCCCACTTTGTTCAAGGGGAGTCCATTGCTTGAACCGGGCGAAAGCTCAGAGGTGACACCAGCCTCTACTCTTCCGTGACAACACATCTGCTCCACAGATGAACTTCCACCGAGCCAGTGTAGACTCCCCTTTTTAATACACATTCAAAACACAGCAACGCTTCTAGCAAGCAACGCCCCCTAGTTCTCATGAGAGCCAGTACCAGCCTGCTTCAAGGTCAGACCAAGGGTTGATCAGGCCCCTGTTATGACTAAAAGTCAAACCATGTACATTCCTCTGATAAGAACCAGTTCTCTCTAGTCAGTAAAATGCGAAAAACAGCAGGAAAGCAAAACATGCCCTCTTCTTCACAGAAAATGGCTTCAGAGTTAGTTAAGCCATGCACACAAAGGCCCAAAGCAAGATGGAATCAAAAAAGCAAGGAGCACCTATAATTCTCATCCACACAACTTACAAGCACCACTGTGCACACAGAAAAGTTTGAAGCAAGGTAAAGTCAGAAGGCAGAATGACATTAGACCACGTCAAAGCCAATAGGTCAAAGTCATAATTCACCTAACCCAAATAACATTATACACTAAATCCCTCAGTATACAAAATTGAGCACATGTGTGCACCACCACCCACAAGACTGCACCTCAACATCCCATACCTTCTATTCTTGGAAAGACTATTCCACTAAAAGGCAGAACACACTTAAGTCAGTACAGAATGGTGGTGGTTGAGGGTCATCATAGGGTGTCAGACCACAAAAGTGGCTGATTCACTAGAGGGGCCTGTGTCTGCAACCCCTCAGTTGTTGTACAGCACCGGGATTGCAGGCTTTAAAGTGAGCATGACAGATTGGCCGGCTGTAGCTGGGCAATCTGTCATACACACTGAGCAGTCATCCTGCAATACGCAGGAATCTGTCTGCACTGCCCCCGCCATCAAGCTTGCACTAGCGCGGCCGGCAGCCAAACAGAATAATAACATGGAATCATTCTGGGCAGGAACTGCAGGCAGAGGCATTAGAATCTGAAATATAGCCTTGTAGCCTGCTGCTGAGGGCTATACTGGTTGTAAAGGCCTTGAAACCGAGTTATGGGCCCGAGCCGCAGGCGAGAGCCTATAACGAGGGAGAGGGCCTTTAACAACTGTTATAACCTGAGGCAGTAGAACATTCCACCCAAAAAGGGCAGAATGTGCTAAATTAAAACGGAAGAAACATGAAGACAACAATTGGAATGCTGGCGTTCCGGGCTTTTACCGGCCATTAAAAGCCAGGAGCTACTACATTGTTTTCAATGAAGTTCCCAAAATTCCAATTTTCTAATATAGCCTTATAGCCTGCCGTAGCGGGCTATACGAGCAATTAAAGGCCCGCTCCAGCGTTAACAAGGGACGGGACTTTGATAGCCGGTATAGTCCTGCTACGAAGGGCTATAAGGCTAGTGGAACATTCTGCCACTAGAGGGCAGAATGTTCTAACAAATAAAACAAAGGTTTCTCGAAGCACGAGGGGATTTAAATCCCCTCGAGCTCCGGGAGGCCTTTGTAAAACATTGAAATGTTGCTCTGTGGGCCTTTACCGGCCCGAAGGAGCAGTGAGCACTCCATTGTCTTCAATAGAGCTCCCAACATTCCAATGTTCTAATTAAATTTAAAAAATCTCTGTACTATTCATAAAGAATTGGAAGGAAGACCAATGTCATTTGCAAACTTTTACTCCCCCTCTACTGCATCCCATCCAGGAATCTCTGATTGGCCACTTCACACCATAAACCACAAACTTTCAAGAGACTAAAACACGGAGGCAAGTCTTCAAATGGTCAAGACCAAAGCCACGGAATGACCTGAACCCTACTTTGAGGACTACACAAAGCTCTCTGTCCTTCAGAAAGCTCTTGGAAACAGACTCATTTAGACTTACCAGTCACTAAGATCTAGACCTTAGGGAAGTATGGGTGGAATACCAGATAGGCACAGGGCCTCACACTCACAAGGACTCCTAGTACTACCCTTACTCCTAATAATTTACTTAAACTACTTGATAAGTACAGTGCTCTATAGTACCAACAAGGGGCTTGTAGTGTTTTCAAAACATCAAAATAAATCAATAAAAGCATAAATTAAAAAAAGAGGAATTCATTAAAAATGTCAATACTTGAGGGTCAGACACACTGACCAGGCTGGTGGACTCCAAAATTGGGCTCCTCTGCCCTAGCCCACCAGGGGTTTTCTTTGCCAAATGCCTGCCAGCAGAGTCCAGATGTTGTGTTATTCATTATTTGCATAGCTCATTCTTCCATAAGCGCCTTGGCGGTGACGGGAAATAAACACATACCCTTCAGAAACAATAAAACCAACAGCTTAAAATTATAGGATAAAGTTGGGCCACATTTTTTATGTATTTCAAAATTGAAAAGTGTGCATGAGAGATAAAAATGTGGGTATTTTCGGAACTCATAAACTGATGTTTGGAGAAAAATGCTTGAATTTCCAGTACATATTTAAAGCTGATATTTGAGTGATAAATAATGTGGTGTTTGGGAAACGTATAACTAATGTCATTTCCCTGGTGCCAGAGGCATCACAGCTATAGTTATTACCCATGATGTACTATGGCGAGCGTTGCTGGTAATCTTGTTCATGGTATCCACTAATGTAATCTGGTTTGATGTGTAACTATTAACTAATCTATTTGGTAGCTCGGATGATTTTCATTGAATATAAGTAGCTCTTATTACAGAAAATAATGAAGATCCCTGCTTTAGGCAGACCTCCCATACAAGGGAGCCCTCCTACAACATCTTTAGTTGAAATCAGAGTAGTATCCACGCGGCCCACGACAGAGCTGTGACCGATGTTCCAGCGATGGCTCTCCTTCAGGTGACCAGATTCAGCGTCTCCCACTCTTTTCTGTCTTCAGTGAAGAGCCACGCCCAAGAAATATCTTATTGGCTGTGCAGAATGCTATAGTCCACTGTGATAGGCAGAAGTTTGCCCTGTCCCATAATCGTCATACCCAAACTCAGCTTCCACATTTAATCCCAGTATTTCAACCATTCACATTTATTTAAAAGTATAAAGGCCACAGTTTATCGGCTGCTTTTATTTGCAAGCGACATTCATTAATTCACTTGGTGATAGCTTTAAGTCATATCATTTTAAAAGTTCATTACCAACTCTACACCTTTAATTAGGTATCATTCAGTTCTGGTACTTTCACAATCCGCCTGTACGGATTCATCTCCCTTTTTCTGTTCTCTCCATCATTCATTTGCCATTGGGCGACCACTTCACTGAGCCGAGCTTCATTATCCGTCTACCAGGCATACCTGGTGGTCGTACACTTCAGGAAGAGGTGCTATGTTCAAACAATCAGGTGTGCCGCGTGTTTATGGAAGCGCTGCCTTATCTGCCTTCTGTCAATTAGCCGTGCCAGGAGGCCCTCCGCTTCCGGTGGCCGTGCTTCGTTCACTTCCGGTAGCCATGCCACACCAACTCTCAATTAATCAGACACACAGTGAGCTTACTGAAGTTGCAGTCTGACAATATCACCCAAACTCCCATCTGAGTGGCTACTCTAGGAAAAAAGGCAAGGCCAAGAGCAGGAGGGCTGGTTTTAGAGACATACAAAGCTGAGTAAATTACCTGAAGACATTCAAGAGCTAGCTGTGTTGCAGACTCCTCTTCATGGTCCAGCGATATGACGCTGGTGAGAACTATAGTGCCCTAGATCTTACCTTCATACTCCACATTCAGTCTTGTCACTGACACAGTAAAGACACAGCCAGGCTCCCAGAAGCAGGGAAACATGGCAGAGATGTTTTCTTTAGAAACTACACTATTTACATGTTCATTCAAAAACTGACCTTTGGGAAGGAAATTATCAATTTTATTGTACTTTAGTGATCGGTAAATCTGCAGCAGGCTGCCTTGTAGGACCCGAAGCCTGGACCTCTAGTAGAGAACATTTGCAAGTGCCACACATTCATCTCACTCCAGGATCCAGTTGAACATCTAGTGGGAGTGTTCATCAGGGTCTTGCGTTGACAGTATCGATGAAGGGAGAAAGGCTCTATGCCTAAATGCACCCAGCCTTTTGTTTGTAGTAGAGGGGTAAGAAAGTACCTGGCTGCAGGCAGAAATCCAAATAAAATAAATTATGCTCAGTGGACAACATAGTGTGCAAAAGTGCCAGCGATGCTCCTGTCTCTCCGTTTCCCCTTGCGGGGGAGTCGGCCAAGGGGCCAAGTCACTGCAATGGCCAAGGCCACAGTAATGCAGAGCAGCATGAGCGCGGCCTTAAAGATGGCGCCCAAATCCCCATGTCACGCCTGAAAATCACTGACAGTGAGAGAGCGTAGCTGGTGTGAGTCTCACTCAAGCCCAGGAGCACACGTACGGTGGAGGCTTGATGAGAGGCCCAAGCCCCCCGGAAGGCACAGTCGGCCAAGATAAGAGCCTAATATGGCCCATCAATGCTGCTCAACAGTCTTGAGGCATTTACGGCTCTACTTCTGAGCCAGTACTGCTGGGTATCAGTGCAACCTATCGTTGTCTGAGGACAGTGCTGCTCATTGCAGTCTGTGGCCAATGTTGATTATTTTATTACTGTCTGTGGCCAATGTTGATTATTACTGTCTGTGGCCAATGTTGATTATTACTGTCTGTGGCTAATGTTGATTATTACTGTCTGTGGACAACTTTTCTCTTTATTGTCCAGGGTCAGTACTGCTAATGCCATCTCGTGCCAATGCGTATCAAGATGTGTAGCACCAGTGCTGATCATTACTCCCTGTAGCCTATGGTGCTCATACAATGAGGTCTAATATTGATTGTTTCTATCCAGGATTAATGCTAGAATTAATGCTATTAAAACTGTCTAGAACCAATGATGCTTGTCATTGCTGGTCACAGCCGATCATTACTGTCTGTGTCAAACTGTGGTATAATGTGTGTGGTAGATAAACCAATATAGCTAATGCTTTTCTTCAATAACCGAGGACAGTGTGTCTTATGTCGAATGAGCGATTTGTGCCTTTTTTAACACTTTCAAATGGTTAAATTTTCTAGATACAGGGCTTGATTTTGACTTTGGAGGATAGAATATTGTTCATCAGAGCGACAGAATAAATTACTCCGTCCCTATGACTGAAATCAAATTCCCAAAATGTACAGATGTCCGTCAGTCCCGATTTCTTAACATTCAATTTTGTAAATGTTTGACGGACACGAGAAAGAGGGAATCAAAGTAAAACTGAAGACCAACACACCATGGGAGTTCTCCCCCATGGTCTGTGGGTCAATTGTTTTTATTTTTGCTGTCCCTCACCTACCGGTTTTATCTGGCAGTGACAAACAGCAAAAGAAAGCCATCCACCTGCCCATGGTAAACCAGGTGGTTGGACAGTTGGCTTACCTCTGACAAGAGGACTATGTTGGCGATGGAGCCAGAGTATTCTCCATTTGTCACCATACTGTTGGTCCGTCCACCTGTAAATCAGGCCTGTTGACTGTGAGTATGGCGAAGTGGGTACTCCGTCATCTTTGCAACGTCGAACTCTCTCCACCAAACTCTCATTCAGCCCCATAATGGGTATCCATGCACAAAGTCAGTGAGATTTTAAGTCATGCCTAATCTAATGCAATGCTGTATTTAGTTTGTTACATTAATTAAAAAAAAAAAAAAACCTTCACTTCCTACTATGACATTTTTCTTCACTTCCTCCTATGACACTTTCTGGAGTTAAAGGTCACGTGACATCACCCCCATGATATCATCAAATATGCAAAATTACACTCACCCCAAAGAAGCATAAACTTTATAGCAAACTCAGGAAAACTGTGAAACAAAGTAAGAAAGGCAGCTTAGCTTCAGTCGGTGCAGGTCCAACTTATTAACAGGACGTTCAGGTACCAGGTCAAGCGTGTACGTCCTCATGTCAAGGGAGGAGAGCTATCTATGTGTGTTAAATGTACATTTAAATTTCAATGTGATGGGTTTGTTAGGTTTCCTGTCCTGGGACATGATTCACCATATTAATTTGAGGAATGGAATGCAGAATAAAAAGGTGATGTGGTTCTACTTTCATGAGGAGTGGCATTATAAAAGATGCTTCCACACCGGGTATGTCTGAAAAAGTTTGAAATTCGGATACACAATTGTTTTCTTTTTGCATTTAACTGATTCGGTACTTTTGGTCATTGCTGTTATTGAAATGTAATATGCTTTCTATGATGTATAATGCTGAATTTATTGTTTGTATGCCATCTTGTTTAGCAAAAACCTGGCTGAGCGCCATTAGGCGGCAAAGGCAAAGAGACACTCAGCATGGGATTGTGCTGATTGTCACCAGAGATGGCGAGCTTGTCATTAATTCAAAATAAAACATTTAATTGGTAGTCTTTGTTGCAACCTTTATAATAATGTTGTATTGATCAATGTTTGAACATGGAATGTAGGGATAGAATGTTTAGAGTCAATGCAGCAGGACATTTTGGCTCAGAAAGTTGCTGCCTGCCTGTTGATGTGGGCGGGCCTCTGCTGAAGTGTTGTTACACCATCAATACATCTTAATACCATCCATGGGCCATATTACACAAGTGCACTGGGGGTGCTACGGGTATTTGCGCCCGCTTTCTGTGCCCCTGAGGCTCTTGGGTATTACAGAAGGGGCCACAAATGCTTGTGCAGCCCCTTCTGTAATACCGATAGCGCAGGTGCACATATAGTGCCAGCTCTATCACCAGAGAGTGTTCCCTCATTTGCACGGGGGCGTGACCCAATGCAATTGAGGGAATTCCTGTGCCTCTGCCCCTGTGCCGTATTATAGATGTGGGTGCAGAGGCATAGAAGCTGTCAGGAGGTCCATTACCAGTGTGCCACCTATATGGTGGCTCACTGTCAGTGCGCCCCCACATGGCAGCCCTCTGGAGGGGGGAAAGGGGGTCCCAAGGACCTCCGGACATGCCCTTGCTGGTAGGTGCAGTCCCTCACTGCACCCTCCTGCAAGGGGATCTCTCCCCTCTTAAAAGTGGAGTCGCGTTGCCACCTGCACTGTAAAACAAGGAGCGGCTTCAAAGCTTTTCACATGAATACGCTGTCCCCAGTGCAGCATGAGTTCGCAGCTGCCCTGGGGGCCGCGCATTCATCCTAATACGGTGCATCTTCCTCGTTTGTACCAGGCACACCGTTTAAAAGGTGCCCCCGGCACAAACAAGGAAAATGCCCCACATGTGTACGATGGCCCCAAGTCTTGCAAACTAAAGTTATTTTCAGGTGTAACAAGGTTTATGTGCCACCAGCATTCTCTCCCTACATGTGAATACTGGTTCTAGCGTAGAAGCAAATGGTAATGTGTCTAACTCTAGGGGGCCAATTGATAGTGAACAATATGTTACAAACATCCTGTTGCTCTACCTCTTGGGAGTGGAAGACATTGCTGAATCTGATCACCGGTTTGGCCTAATTCTTCGCTCAGCTATTCCAATACCTGAGTGAATGTCAGGCAAAAAGAACAAATGTCATGAGCTGATGTAACAAATATCCCCCGGTGAAGAAGGTCAAGTCAGGAAGCATGCATCCAGGTACACATGGCAACTTCCAAACATATATGTTATGAAACAGTGTTCTGAAGAACGTCCAGCAAGAGAGAGCTGGATGTCGCTCTGTGTCCCGACACTGTGGTACAGCCACCATCAAAGCAGAACAAGGATTTTCACTTGCCTGACAGAGATGCACTGATCCCCGCGAGTTAGCTTTCTAGGTATTGGCTGGAAAATCTAACGATTGTCATCTGGATGCAGGGGTCGCAGTATCTAAATTTGGGGAGTACATTGAATGCACCCTCTACTGACATTGCCTCACCCGTTGAGTCACATTGATCAAGGCTACTGGAACATGACTTACTGAAGTAACAACAAACTAGTTCTTTTGATTTCAGCATGTGCCACTCAGCAACTTTCGAAAGACCCTACATGCTGCTGACAACAGTGGCTACTTTATTTAAGTTTGTTTATAAATTACCATTTTAACTTAGGAAGTGGCGAGACTATTTTTCCACATGGCCAGTGGTGGGGTTTGTGAGGTAAAATCATCTACCCTGATAGGAAGATGTCCATAGGAGGTTATTACCAACTATGGTCATCTACTGGGCTTGAAGAGTCTGATTTTGGTACTTCGCTTACACAAGCAGATTTAAAGAGGTACAATTTTTATAAGAAGACATCTGAAGCTGCAGGTTTGTATCCTTATGTGTGTTTTATTCAAGTTAGTTCATTATGTGAGTAAGAGGAAGAAAGCAGAGGCCCCAGACTTCCAGGCCTCACTATACATTTCTAAATAGATTATAACTTGTACAGTAATGTTTTTGGAATATGTATTGTAATCTTTCATAAGAATGCAAGGATATCAGTTTTACTTTTAATGTGAAAGAAAGAAATATGCCAGAAATGAAAGACTTAAGATTATTTTAAATCTGTAAGAGCAGTGGCCAGACTGATTCATACATGGGGTCATCTTTAATTCCTTCTAACAGTCATACAACTGTGGTAAGCTTGGGAAAACTGTAGTAAATAAGCACTACAACGTTTTATTTATACTTACACAGGGTGTCATTGGACAAGGTGTCTTTCACCCATGCAACTTCCTGGAGAGTTGGATTTCACTTTTTCCTGTTTTTTGATTGTGCTTACACCAGCAGGTCTGACCGCAACAAAATATTTTCCAAAAACCCAGTATTAAAAATCTTGACCCATATAAATATCTCCCTACAATAGACTGTGAACTTTGAATCATGTGTGGCTTTGACTGTTGCATGGAAAGACATTACAATAAGGTGAGAAGTATGAACCAATTATTAATTAATTAATCATAATAAAAAGAAGGAAATTGAAATATTTCATGGCAGGTCTGTGTCTCTAAAAATGTTTTGAGGGTGAAGACAAGTCAGTCACACTTCAGCCGTCTTGAGTGTCTTGGTGAAGACCACAGCTGAGTTTGAGGACTTTGAACAATGTACATGTCGCTGATGGTCAGTAGCCCCAGCACGAGACAATGAAGCACACAGAACTGCGCGAATCAGTCTCCCTGACGAGTGGATGGCAATGTTGTGCTATCTTGTAGCCCACACCACACATTGCTACTAAAGCAGCCCGTGTGCACCACCCCTTCAGGTTTATAATAAATTGGCTTTTATGAGCCCTATTGTGGGTGGGGAGAATTCTACATAACTCCACAGGACACCGAGCTAACTATGCAAGATCCGGGAGCGCATGTCAAGAAAATTATATTTTATTTCTACTCCAATTTTCGGATATAAATTAAATTGCTTTAAATCAAGTCTATGGTGTCCTGTTAGGGAGGCAAGAGAAGGGCCATATTTGTTTCCTGTTTGACTCAAGCCTTCTCCAAGAGATGGTTGGGAAGGGAAACAACTTTTACAACGCAGTCATTACATCACACTACCTTTACATAGCAGTCATTACATCGCAACATCCTTTACATCGCATGTCATTACAACGCAGCCATTACATTGCATGTCACTACAACGCATGTCATTACAACGCATGTCACTACAAGGCAGACATTACATCGCAAGTCATTACAATGCATACCATTACAACGCATAGTACCCTTACACTATCCAACACTTACCCTACTGTTGCACTCACTGGAGTTAGGTTGTAACGTCATATATTCATACAGTGCTGAGTGAACACATCAACTATCCCAACAACTACAAGGGGAGCTTAGCGAGAGTTCTCACCAAAGAAAGTTTCAAAACAAAAATGTGGAAAATTGTGCATTATACCACACCTGTTTCCTCATACACTAATGTCCCCATCTCCTTTTTCGATCATTCTTATTTTGCTCTCTCATCTATTTTTTTAACTCTCACCTCCCTTCCTTAGCCATAACACCTCTATACCTTCTTCTCGCAGCTTTTCTTCTACTCTCTCCTTCTTACTATCACTCTCTTGTTTTTACCTCCAACTTCTTCATTCTCTCTCTCAGTGTCTGTGTAATTGCTCCCATCACTTTCTTTCCTCATTTTCCAGCAGAGCTGCTTTAGAGGGAGAGAACCAGGTCAGCAGAGCTGCTCTAGAGCCAGAGAACCATGTCAGCAGAACTGCTTTAAAGCCATAGAACCGGGTCAGCAGAGCTGCTTTAGAGCCCGAGAACCAGGTCAGCAGAGCTGCTTTAGAGCCAGAGAACCAGGTCAGCAGAGCTGCTCTAGCTGACACTGACTGACTGACACTGCCTGATTGACACTGACACTGACTGACTGACTGACACTGACTGACACTGACTGACTGACACTGACTGACTGACTGACACTGACTGACTGACACTGACCGACTGACACTGACAGACACTGACTGACACTGAATGACACTGACTGACTGACTGACAATGACTGACTGACACTGACTGACTGACACTGACTGACTGACTGACACTGACTGACACTGACTGACACTGACACTGACTGACTGACACTGACTGACTGACGCTATCTTACTGACACTGACTGACACTGACTGACTGACACTGACTGACAATGACTGACTGACACTGACTGACTGACACTGACTAACATTGACTGACTGACTGACAATGACTGACTGACACTGACTGACTGACACTGACTGACTGACTGACACTGACTGACACTGACTGACACTGACACTGACTGACTGACACTGACTGACTGACGCTATCTTACTGACACTGACTGACACTGACTGACTGACACTGACTGACAATGACTGACTGACACTGACTGACTGACACTGACTGACACTGACTGACTGATACTGACTGAAACTGACTGACTGCCACTGACTGCCACTGACTGACACTGACTGACTGACACTGACTGAAACTGACTGACACTGACTGACTGACACTGACTGACTGATACTGACTGACACTGACTGACTGACACTGGCTGACACTGACTGACTGAAACTGACTGACACTGACTGACTGACATTGACTGACTGACACTGACTGACACTGACTGACTGACACTGACTGACTGACTGACTGACTGACACTGACTGACTGATACTGAGTGACTGACATAGACTGACACTGACTGAAACTGAGTGACACTGACTGAGTGACACTGACTGACTGACAATGACTGACTGACACTGACTGACACTGACTGACTGACAATGACTGACTGACACTGACTGACTTACACTGACTGACACTGACTGACACTGACTGACTGACACTGACTGACTGACTGACTGACTAACAGACTGACTGACACTGACTGTCTGACACTGACACTGACTGACTAACTGACAGACTGACTGACAGACACTGACTGACACTGACTGACTGACACTGACTGAAACTTACTGACACTGACTGACACTGACAGACATTGACTGGCTGACACTGACTGGCTGACACTGACTGACACTGACACTGACTGACACTGACTGAGTGACACTGACTGAGTGACACTGACTGACACTGACTGACTGACACTGACCGACACTGACTGACACTGACTGACACTGACTGACTGACACTGACTGACTGACACTGACTAATTGACAATGACTGACTGACACTGACTGACTGACTGACTGACTGACACTGACTGGCTGACACTGACTGACACTGACTGACTGACACTGACTGAAACTGACTGACTGACACTGACTGAATCTTACTGACACTGACTGACTGACACTGACTGACACTGACTGACATTGACTGGCTGACACTGACTGGCTGACACTGACTGACACTGACACTGACTGACACTGACTGACTGACACTGACTGACACTGACTGAGTGACACTGACTGACACTGACTGACACTGACCGAAACTGACTGACACTGACTGACACTGACTGACTGACTGACTGACACTGACTGACACTGACTGACACTGACTGACTGATACTGACTGAAACTGACTGACTGCCACTGACTGACACTGACTGACACTGACTGACTGACACTGACTGAAACTGACTGACACTGACTGACTGACACTGACTGACTGATACTGACTGACACTGACTGACTGACACTGGCTGACACTGACTGACTGAAACTGACTGACACTGACTGACTGACATTGACTGACTGACACTGACTGACACTGACTGACTGACACTGACTGACTGACTGACTGACACTGACTGACTGATACTGACTGACTGACATAGACTGACACTGACTGAAACTGAGTGACACTGACTGAGTGACACTGACTGACTGACAATGACTGACTGACACTGACTGACTGACAATGACTGAATGACACTGACTGACTTACACTGACTGACACTGACTGACACTGACTGACTGACACTGACTGACTGACTGACTGACTAACAGACTGACTGACACTGACTGTCTGACACTGACACTGACTGACTAACTGACAGACTGACTGACAGACACTGACTGACACTGACTGACTGACACTGACTGAAACTTACTGACACTGACTGACACTGACAGACATTGACTGGCTGACACTGACTGGCTGACACTGACTGACACTGACACTGACTGACACTGACTGAGTGACACTGACTGACACTGACTGACTGACACTGACCGACACTGACTGACACTGACTGACACTGACTGACACTGACTGACTGACACTGACTGACTGACACTGACTAATTGACAATGACTGACTGACACTGACTGACTGACTGACTGACACTGACTGGCTGACACTGACTGACACTGACTGACTGACACTGACTGAAACTGACTGACTGACTGACACTGACTGACATGACTGACACTGACTGACTGACACTGACTGAATCTTACTGACACTGACTGACACTGACTGACTGACACTGACTGACACTGACTGACATTGACTGGCTGACACTGACTGGCTGACACGGACTGACACTGACACTGACTGACACTGACTGACTGACACTGACTGACACTGACTGAGTGACACTGACTGACACTGACTGACACTGACCGAAACTGACTGACACTGACTGACACTGACTGACTGACTGACTGACTGACACTGACTGACACTGACACAGAACTGCGCAAATCAGTCTCCCTGATGGTGGATGGCCATGTTTTGCTATCTTGTAGCCCACACCACACATTGCTACTAAAGCAGCCCGTGTGCACCACCCCTTCAGGTTTATAATAAATTGTTTTTTATGAACCCATAATGTGAGTGGGGAGGATCCTACATAATTCCACAGGACACCAAGCTAACTATGCAAGGTCCGGTAAATCATGTCCAGAAAATTATATTTTATTTCTACTCCAATTTTCGGATATAAATTAAATTGCTTTAAACCAAGTCTATGGTGTCCTGTTAGGGAGGCAAGGGAAGGGCCATATTTGTTTCCTGTTTGACTCAAGCCTTCTCCAGGAGGTGATTGGGAACTGCTGTACATTCTTCTGTAAATCAGGATTCACAAAGATGTGTGTCTTCTTCATCTCCGGATCCACCATGGATCACAGACTTTTCACACAAGCTGCTTGCTTGGGCACAAATCAGTCTGCCCGCTCAGTTCATTGTGAACATATGCAAATTCTGTTTGAGATTTAGGACATAAATCAAATGTGCTTTACTTTGTGGAAATGTTTGTGAGCCTGGCCATTTTAATCCAGTTTTATGTTTTGCACGCATGCCACAGACACAAAATGCACATCAACTGTGTTTGATCAAAATCTATTCAACACTTATAAGCACACATTCACCTGATATGTGACTGACTCTTTACCAGCCCTATTTATAACCCACGACCCACTAAAAAGAAGGGAGTCGAGGGAATGAGAGGAATGTATGGGCTGCCTATGTTTGCGTCCTCCCACAACGCATTCTAAACCACAAGACAGATAAACAAGACAAAAGAAGGTACCACTGGCTCCAGGTCGTGGTCATTACCCTAATGCCAGCAGCGGCTCCTCTGCTAAGAGGGAGGAGCGTCGCCCCACTGCTTTTCAGCAGTGCAAAAAAGGAAAAATAAAATCTCTCACTGTCTTCCCACTTCTCTCTTCACCAAGTAACATACCGCTTGAGTAGTAATTGTATATGGAAAGGGACAAAGAGTGTCTTTTAAGGAGACATGACACATAAGACCATTCACACCGCCAGCCACGGGCCCAGCACATTACAACATTCACATCAACAGACAGCGCCATTCAAGGGCCCTTCACTTTCATAAGCCCACATGACTGACACAGCAATCACACCGGCTGGTGGTTGACATATTGTCTGCAGTGGCGTTTGACTAGCAGAGTGTGTAATGACAAGCAGCAAGTCACTACTAACACACTGCCAGCCAAATGCCAGCCCATGCACACCGCCAGTCAAGCACCATCCCACCCACACTGCCAGCCAAGCGCCAGCCCATGCACACTACCAGCCAAGCGCTAGTCCACGCACACCACCAGCCAAGCGCCAGCCCACGCACACCACCAGCCAAGCGCCAGTCTACGCACACTGCCAGCCAAGTGCCAGTCTACGCACACCGCCAGCCAAGCGCCAGTCCATGCATAACACCAGCCAAGCGCCAGCCAATGCATACCACCAGCCAAGCACCAGTCCACGCGCACCACCAGCCAAACGCCAGTCCACGCACACCACCTGCCAAGCACCAGTCCACGCACACCGCCAGCTAAGCGCCAGACCACGCACACCACCAGCCAAGCGCCAGTCCACACACACCTTCATTAAAAAAAATTCTAACAAGAAAGAAAACACAAACCAATTGCAACTAGATACAAAACTATAACTGCAAAAACAACAGCAGTAACTAAAGACATTATTCTATTGCCAAACGTGAAACTGAACAACAACTTTATAAAACCATACAGACCAGGCAGTACACTATTAGTCACTAATGGGTGGGTGCTAGGACAGCCGGGTGCTGTCTGATGCACACGCCCACCATGACGTCGGACGGCTCCCAGCCGTCCGACGCATGCAACATGTTAAAGTACAGAGAACAGAACATCCACAATATTTTTGATGTAGTAAACCATCCTTAAAACTCTAAAAACTAAGGGGCTCATTACGATGACGGGTGGACTTGGTCCGCCCGCCACTGTAGCTGTGATTGGGACCAGCGGTCCCACCACTGCAATTAGGATGCGTCCACCATACTGGTGGGCGCATCCTTGGCCTTTAACATTGTGGGCAGTGCTGCTGGTTGCAGCGCCGTCCGCAATGTAAAAGGTGCTTGCACCGCATTTCACTGCACCACGTGGCAGGCACCACGCGGTGCCTGTCACTTGGTGCAGGGAAATGCAGGGGGGTACCATGTGTATCCCCCAGTCAAGCGACACCCCCCCAAGGGGGGCCGCAACGATTCCCCAAACCCAATCTCTGCCGGCCCGACGGTGGCGATCCTCCCGCTATCGTAATGAGCCCCTAAGTCTTCTGTGAATTGTCCTTTATCAATCCAGGGTAACACCTGGCCTCTGTGTGCTTTAGTTGAAAGAACATAGTCATAAGTAAGATCACAACTGATCTGAATAGTTTGCTACGCAACAAATAAAATAGCATATCTCAGCTTTCCATCTACTTCAAAAGTCTCAAGAACTGGTTTGACGTTAAATTTCTTTTTTGATGTCCGCACTAGCTTTCCAGGAGTTTCCAGTAAGGGGTGACATGAGCATGGACTGTTTGTGGCATCCATGCAATACCGTTCCTTTCAATAATCGGTAAAAAAAAATAAGCTGTTCATTTTTTTCTTTGGCAGCTCATTCATCTTTATTCCTTCTGTTGCAGATATTAGCTCCCCATGAAAATCACAGACCACCTCTCCTTTTTGAAATATGCGTAATGCAACGGCCTTCCTTGTTCGTCAACAACAGAGTCTCCACTCCACCGTTGGTGACTCAGACATGAGTTAATTTGTTTATCACCAGTTGGAGATGTGCTTTCTGTCATCGGTTTCCAATTCTGGATTAGCTCTGCAACTTCTGGTACATTCTTTCTCCATTGCATTGCATTTTATTAAAAAACTTTAGTACACATTTTTCTCTTGGTTGATCACTGTTCTGTGATTTAAAGAAACAAAATAAATTGATATCAGTTTCTAAAATTTTAACTTTTCAATATATTTCGGCATATCTAAATGTTTACTTACTCATTGTTTCCTACTTTCTTAGAAGTTGCTGTTTCAGTCTCCACTTATCATATGCAAGCCGCTCGTGAGCACCAACCAGTGCACTTCGGTCTTTTTTACCTGGTGGATTCCCATTCAGAGTCACAGGAAATTCTTTTTCAAAATGTATGAATACATGAATACTAGTGTTTTGTGGTTTAAGGGGGCAAAGTCACTTCTTCCACCCAGCCCAAGGTGCTCAATATCGGGTACGATATCAGGTTTTTCCCTTGGCTGGAAGCTGGAAAAAAAAACTTCAGATAATACCAAAGGTAGATAGATCACATGAAAGTATCAGACCTGACCTTTCTAAGAAGTGTATTTATATCTTGTGCACTCAAACAGTGTCTCTGATATCCAGCCTGATCTATTTGACAAATTAGCAAAACTCGCTAGAAGTGCTCACTATTAGCGAGTTTTGCTAATTTTCAGTACCAACCCTAATGACTGTTTGCAGGTCCCTGTGGCCACCAGGACCCCATAATATATCTCAGGTGATATAGCAAGAGTGGCTAGGGCTCATTTCCAGCCTCCAGGTACATGTCTGACTCCTATTTCTGACATTTTGAGCTGGGTAAAAGTTTAGCTTGAGTGCCCTCCCCATGGAGGTCGAAACTTTTAATACATCAAAATGATTTAAAATCTATATAGGTGCAGTGTCCTGAATGCTATATAGGTACCTTTGCACTGTTCTGTGTACCTCCAAACTGACTTTCTAAGACTTTTTAAGTCTCCATGAAGCAAAAAATGACTAAGTCCCAATACATGAAGTGTTCGAAAACGCTCAAAAATGGATTAAAATGAAAACAACTGAGTGTTACAGTGTCCTGCTAACATTCTAAACATTTAACGAATGAAACAGAATAAACAGTTTTACAAATAAATTTGAAAATCTTCACTTCCAATTTCAGGGGGACAATACCACTCATGTTTAGGAGATAATGAAAC
>NC_140595.1:71015894-71023394 GCF_964204655.1 Triturus cristatus | reverse complement strand
TGATTAATGCTGAAGAAAGAAAATGAGGGCACATTTTGAGTGACTTCTCAAATCCTCTTCTATTTCATTAAAAAATTCTGACATGCAGACTGAAACATGCACTTTTAATACCAGGAGCAGACTTCCATGGTGCAGTAGTTTTACTACAGTGATCTAATGAGCAACTAGAGTGCTAACATTCAGAATTTATGGCAAATGTGTGACATATCTGAATACCTTCATGATGGAATCAAAGTAAAAAACTGAAAGCATTTCCTACTGAGGAGACTGCAGTACATGAGGAAATTAGGAAACTTCATAACAAATAAATCTCCCAAGATGGCCACCGTAGACAAAAGAGCCCAAATGTAGCCCAAAATCACCCAGATGTAGCCCAAATATAGCCCAATGACAGAAGTGTGCAAAACACTTATTATTTTGTGTTTTTGCAGTGTTATATAGTGCAGACTTGTCAGGTATTGGAGTGCTTTACATGAGCATTGGTTACATCACACAAGAACAAATTCATTTTGGTTGTAGACATGGGGAGACTAAGTGATTTGACCAGAATCACAGAATGTCGAGCTGAAGCAGAAACTTCAACCTGGTTCCCCAGTTGCAAAGTCTGCAGTTCTGGAAGTAACACCACATCCTCTCCCCTAAGTGCAACATTTAATCAAGTGGTCAACTGGATAAAAAAACATAAAGATAAAAAATAATTTAAAAGTGCTTTGTCGCTATTTGAAAACTCAGAAAATATGTCCTTATTTTAGTCTTTTAGAGCACTAACCATAATTTTGATGCCAATAAGACCCTCTCATATATGTAATTTCTAAAGGAAATGCTCTAGGTATTACAGTTTTGATTACATCAAGATGATGTCAGGCGTTCCACACTTTTGTAATAAATATAGAATGTTAGCAATCTAGTTGTTCATTAGGATACTGTTGAGAGGCAGAGGCCAGGGGCACGGACTCTGAAAATTGAAGGCAGGTAGGAGGGTGCAAAGGCAACAATTTAACCACACTGAGCAGGCAGGAAGGGCCGTGGAAGCACAACAGACTGTGGAGGGCAGTGGAAAGGGGGGCAGGGGCAACAAACCAACAATACAGGACTTGCAAGAGAGGCTGTTGGAGGGAAGATCTATTACGGGTCAAGGAAGCTAGGGGCGGTCCCCAGATCCCCGGGAGCCACCACAGAACTGAGCAGGAGAGTGAGTCAGGGACAAAAGGGGCACCTTAATTTGAGCCGGGGTGCCTAGGAACGCTTGCTCCAAAAATGAAGAAAACAGACATATGAGACATGGAATTGGAGGCAGAATACAATGGCAGTTTAATGAGAAGATGCAACTTCAAAGAAACCGCAGAATAGAGACATAAAGTACAAAATACAGAATCCAGATAATCATACAGCTGTCATAATATTCTCTGTATCTCAATTAATGTACTGACAGAGAGAGAGAGAAAACACATCTATAAATGCATCATGAGAAACAAGTTACACCAAGGAAAATGTTACCTAGGAACACTCACGTTTACTCTTAGAGCAAGCATTCCTGCAATTACAATACAAAATCTTTTAAATGCAAAAGTAAAGAGAACAATGGTTAAACATAACATGACATTTCATATAGGTAAAATAGAATAAGATACTTCAAGCAAAGCAGAGCAAGACATTTTAAGCAAAGGAAGACAAGAGCTCCCAGCTCTTGGGGAAAACCTGCACTGCCTGTTAACCTACATACAGACGGCGAGGTAGTCCGTCGATATCTGTGGGTGCTCCCTTTTTATATCATTTTGTGGGCTCCTTTGCACGCTACATCTACCTACGTATGCTACCCAAAAGCTTCGTCTGCAGATTTTACCAGACATTTCGTCATTTACCCACTTAATGCTGACAATGGACTGGGTGAAAAGGTCAGTCTCTCAGGCCAATCGCTTATCGTAAGTTCCATAGAGCAAGCAGAAAATAATGGGTATTGTACGGGAATTCAATATATTCATGTATAAAATCTCCTCAGTTCTCCTAACTTGACGCTCTGCGGTTGCCACTTCCTTAAAAGCGGGAAACCTGCCCAGGAAGCAAGTACCAGTCCAGGATGCAGCCTACTGTATGTCGACAGCTTCAGGGGGATGTTGAACTTTGATACCGAGCACGGAGCACTCGGGTAGGGTGGGGGCTACTAGTTTGGATCAGAAGGCCTCGCAGACCTGCCTTCAGACTGCTATACACTAAAATTGCAGAGCTATGGTCAATTTAACAAAGAGGCCTACATATTGAACAGAAGGGCCTACACAGGGGTTTTATGCTGGCTGAGTGGTAAGGATGTCTCAGGATAATTATATAGCAACACAGGACCCGCTGGTCAATTTAATACGGCCTACAAATGCAGCTGGCAGGGCAAGGACAAGGGTCTCATACTTCAGGTGTGGACAGAACGGGCCAGGGGCCCCCTGTGATACAAAATCTACCCTCCTTCAAGGCTGTGGCAATGTAATAGACCATTGTGGGCAGAAGGAAGAGGCAATGGTAGTACAACCATACATGCCAACAGACCCGATTCAGCCAGGAAACGTCCAATGTTTTTAAGCTCAAATGGGCTTTATTTGATCTGTCTCCTGTCTACAATATCCTCTTTTTCAATGTAACTCAAAGGGGAAAATCAATACCCCAGTTTTTTTTCAAAATCTCCCTCTTACCAAGTTCAAAATGTTTGCAAGTATGGTACATTGGATCATGGAAGGAAATGGGATAGGGACATGGACTTGGATAACAGAGGACAGGAGGGACATGGAGAGGTGCACCAAACTGACCCTGCAGGGCAGGCATCAGGGTTTGCAGCAGCACAATACACCACACAGGGCATGCAGGACGGGAGTGCAGCACAACAATCCATAGAAAGCAAGAGGGAGGGGACAGGACCATGCACATGGACAACAGAGGGGCAAGAGGCAATGGTAGCTAGCTGACCATAATGGACAGACAGGAGAGAAAGCTGCAGTATAACAGACCATAAAGGGCAGGAGGGACGGATCAGGGGCATTACAATGGAACAGACAAGCCAGGAGGGAGGGAGTAGGGCTGGGGGCAAGGGGGCAGGGCAGGAGCAGCAAGATAGCCATGGAGGTCAGGCAGGATGGGCACTAGAAGCAAGACACACCATGAAGAGCAACAGTGAGACTGTGATGGCATACACACAGACCATGGAGGGAAGGTGGGAGGGGGTCAGGGGCAGCTAACTGACCACACAGGGAAGGTGGGAGGGGCCATGGCAGCACAGAAGACCATGCATGGCAAGTGGGAGGGTTAGTGGCAGCACAATGGCTATGATGGGCAAGAAGGAGGGTGGAGGGGCATGCACAAAGGACGATGGAGGATAGAAGGAAGGGTCAGGACCTGTGCACAGACAAGAAAGTTCAGGGGAAGGGACCTCACAACAGACCACACGGGGCAGGCAGGAGGAGCAGTTGCAGCACAACAGACCAGGGAGGGCAGAAGGGTGTGGCAGTACAATGGACCATGTAGGACAGGAGGAAGAGGATAGGGGCATGGCATGTGGACAGGCAGGGTGGAGGTGGCAGGGACAGGTTACAGTCATCTGACAATGCTAGGCAGGTGGGAGGGGAGTGGCAGCTCAAAAGAACACTCAGAGTAGATAGGAGTGGCAGGTCCATGGGACATGGTGGGCAAAAAGGATGGAGCAGGGGCATGCACAAAGACATCGGAGGGCAGGGGGAAGGAGAATAGGGGCAGCAAGCTAAGCACAGAGTTTAAGCAGGAGGTCAATGATGGGGCATAGAATTGGGCAATGGAGGGCAGGAGGAGTGGACTGGTACATCATACTAAATTGAGGGCAGTGGCAGCACATCAGACCATGCATGGCAGGAGGGAGGAGGCTAGTCCATGGATTCACACAACAGAGGATAGGGAGGAAGGGGATGGGGCAGCAAGCTAACTGTTCAGAGAAGGCGGGTATTAGGAACTTTATTGTTTTTAAAACATTGTGTCTGTGCGAACTACTTAAAATATGAACAAGTATGCAGCATAATCTCACTTTTATTCAGGAAGAAGAGGACGTTTGTGACTGTGACTCCGGGCTCACTTGGCAGAAACACCCCCTGACCCTCCACCCCCTATCGCAAAATGTAATGCCCGTGAAAAGGGTAGGTGAACACAGTGTTATATAGAACATAGTCCTGAGAGCACGATTGAAAATGAAAACTAGATATAGTGTATGGTATAAACTATGCACCAAAAAGTGTGATATAAGATGAACCGGGCGTGAAATATAATATGCAATACATTGTGCGCAATGACAGATTCATGGGAGAGCGCGAGATAGCACAGGCACTAGCGCGTGCTATGCGATATGCGCCTTGGAGTGTAATATGCACAGGGCAGTGTTGTGTAACCTAACTAGTCTCTAAAGTTGTAATATAAAATATGTGCTGGGGAGTGTAACGTTGCATATGCACTGTGACAAAGATATGGATCCCAGATTGTAATATGTATGGCATAGCACTGTGCGTTATAACATAGGCATCGAGAAAGGCACGTTAGATGGGGCAATATAACCCGTGCGAAGACAAGTGTGGCATGACATATTCACGGGGTGGTGTTACAGTGCACATGGGCTAGAGAGTGTCATAGCATATGCACTAGCTAGTGGAATACAACAAAGAGGTGTGTGGCTCTCGGCAGGCAATGGTGGGTGTAACACAGCATTGGGCTCTGTCAGGAGCACGCTGTGACTCTCAAGTGATGTTCGTCCCCTTTCCAGAGAGTAAAATAAAAAGTATTACACATCCGGCAGTGGATGTGTGTTTTATTAACCGTGAGGGGGGTTTCTTGCATAGTTTTGGTCGAATTTTTGTCGAATCCCCTTTGAATGGCTTGGTGTGCATGTGTATTAAATGTGCCCGTCAATAGCTACCCATGTTTGTATAAATAAACGACAAGGGTGTCTACCAGGATTAGGCACGGTAGGGCATCAGACATGTCAGAGCTTCACTAGTGGTGTAAATACATTCCACGTGGATTCATTGCATGCATAGTCGCCTTTTAATGAATATCACGCAAATCGTCATGGTGATAGGTACGTACGGTTTGTCCAGCATGTCCTAGGTGTGTCTATAAATATATATTTTTTTAAAATAATAAAAAACAGTGGCCGGCCCTGGGGATTGGGGTCAAAAAAATATAATTAGGAGACTGGCCCTGGGGGATGGGGTCATCAGGGCCAATAAATTAGAATAAGAAGGGGAACCAAACAGCCCCCCTTCTTAAAAACTAAAATAAATAAAAGACTGGCATCGTGCCGGAGGCCATGCCCCCTCCGTGCAGCACTCTGCAAACGCGCCCCCAACAGGCATCTCCAGTATGCGCCAGGGAGCTGCGCTGCAGCCAGGTGTTCTGAGGCCAAGCCCCTTTTTACACCTCTCTGCAACGCAGCTCTGTGGCGCTTACTGGAGGTACCTAGTGGTCTAGTTTGACCCTAGGGACCCTTAGGATTCAGGGGGACTTAATCTCTCAACTTAGAACAGCCACAGGGCGCGTTTACACAGTGGTGAAGGGAGGAGACGGGGCCTGAGGTGACGTGTGCAAACACGCACTATGGCACGTTTTAAATTGGGGATATAATTTCCCTTCAATACTGAGGGCCCCTGGGGGCTAACTAGCCCACCAAGTGCTTCCAGTAAGCGCCACTGGGCTGCATTGCAGAGAGGTGGTCCAGGCCGTGCCACTTTTTACACCTCTCTGCAACGCAGCTCTGTGGCACTTACTGGAGGTACCTAGTGGGCTAGTTGGACCCTAGGGACCCTCAGGATTCAAATGAACTTAATCTCCCAACTAAAAATGGACACAGGGCGTGTTTACACAGTGGTGAAGGGAGGGGACGAGGCCTGAGTTAACGTGTGCAAAAACGCCCTGTGGCCTGTTTTAAGAGGTAGTTTTAATCCCCATGCCCTATTATACACTAGGGGCTTACAGAGGAGGTCATGCTAATCACAGGGGGACCCCAACGCATAATGTTCCCTAGTGTATGTAGGTGTTTTTACTGTATTCTAAGTGTCTTTTAACATAGCACTGGCTCTAGGACTGGTTAGTCAGACTCAGTTACCACCAGTATCCGTCTGAAAAAGTTGAGGGTACAGGATGATTTTGCAACAAGGCTTCTTTCTGCTCTTCTTTTTGTTCTTTCTGCACGTTATCATTCTTCCTGCACTTATCTTCGTATTTGAGGACTTCTGTTGCTTCTTTCTGCACTTCTTTTGTTTCTTTCTGTGCATTTTTTCTTCTTTCTTCACATGTCCTATCTCTGTAGGCATAGTTAGAAATTAGCATTTAAAAAACCTTTGAAATTCACAGAAAAAACCATAGGTTTCAGGCACGTTATAGTTAGGAATTAGCATTTAAAAAACCTCAGAAATTCACTGAAAAAACCATAGGTTTCAGGGGTGTTATAGTTAGCTGGACTTTTCACTTGTACAAAACCATTGAAATTCCCCTGTTATAGTTAGTTCAGCTAACTATAACTCGCGCGCCCGCAATGCACTGCTGATGACGTCACATATTACATCACTCATGACATGGTCAGTGACATCACTCATGACATCACTGATGACATCTCAAATGACATCACTGATGACATCATCCTTGTGATAGAGTGGCAGACCTCCTCTTCCCCTAATATAACCTTTGATACACACATTCAAAAATAGAAATTAAAATTTTAAAAACAATGGACATACCAATACCAGTTACAACAACCTATACAGTAATTCTAAGATCCACATACACATCCACTCATTCACCAACAGTCCTATACAGTCACTCATACATGTACTCACTCATCATATGTACTCATACACCTATACATCCTGTTACACAATGCCACTCATCCATAGAGGTACTCACACACATAGTCACTCATGCTAATAAAGAATCAAACATACATTTACTTGCATATACAGTTATACACACACCACCACACTTACTTCTACGGAAACTTACACATACTTAGTCTTTTAAACAATCACTTATAGAAACACATACTTATTCATATAGGAACTCTTTCAATCTCTCACTGTCACATATACTCGCTTATATACACCAATAGTCACATATACTAGTTTAAAACATATGTAGTTACTCATAAAGACACTATTGAGACAGTCATTCACTCACTAACACACCCATACACTCACTCATCCACCCATAGAGTCCTGCACACATGCTGTCTTCAACACATACAAAGAGTGAGTCATTCATTCATGCACCTATGCACTACGTAATACCCCCACCGAACCATGCAGACACTCAGACTGATACTCATAAAACCAACTAATAACCTATATAAACACCCATGTAGCTACTCACCAACCCATGCAGCCACTTATACACAAAGTGAGAGACTGATACAGATATTTACATATTTAAACATTACTCACTAAGCCATGTATTCACTATGAAACACTTAATCAGTCAGTTACACAATCAATTTTTCAAAAACAAATCATC
>NC_140595.1:70713394-71010894 GCF_964204655.1 Triturus cristatus | reverse complement strand
GTGCAACAACATCAAGTGTTGCATGGCTACACACTTATAAGGTCCCAAAGGCGAGACCTATTGGCTATGCCAATGCTTGTTTATACTTGAATATGTTGTGTGTCGCATGAAAATGCTGCTTCCGGTTTTGGCGGGTTGCCGTTACTGACCTCTTGACCTCTGTGTCAGGTGTGACGTAGGTCGGGTCACGTAGGTCAGATCATTAGGGGCTGGTCTGTCAAGCGAGGCCAATTCTCTGCAGCCCGGAGGCTTTCTGCAAGGAAGGTCTTTGTTTTCCTGCCTAATTCTTCAAATAACCTTTTTCTGGGAAAACGAAAGTTCATCGAAAGCCTAAAGCCACCGATGTGGAAACCACTAAACAACGTGAACAACCGACGCATGTATTCCCTCATCATAGATTCCGCTCCGTATCTACTGTAATCTTTATTGTGTTTTATGTTTTTTTCTCGATTTATTTTCCGGCGGGTCACTGTATAAAGGGCCATGTCAAAAAATGAGGGATAAAAATATGCCCCAGATCACAAGGTTTTCATTCATTATTCAGCGGACACAACTGTAAGATTTTTGCGTCTAATTTTTTTTTCTTAACTTTTGTCCTTTAATGACCCAATAAAGGCCGTTGCCAGCGTGCTCCGAGAATCTGAGCACAATTCAAAAAGTCTGCTTGAGCATGGAGGTTTGAATACATGCGAGTGAAAAATCCCTTTAGAAATTTACAACAGCTGGTTTTATAATTCTAAAAGGATTTGCTCACATCAATATTTTTGGGTGAATAAATCTACACCCAAGGACAGGAAGGGAATAGAGAATGGCGTTCTAAGGTTCCAGTGCCCTGTGTAGGTGGGAACACTTACAACATATACATTTGTGGATACGTGTGTGAGTATTCACAGTTTCCTCTGACGTCACACCATCTTGGAACAGGTTGGAAATTTACTCCAAGGGGTTTGTCATGTGGATTTATTCCCCATGGTGAAAAAAGTATAATTCCACTAAGCACTGCAGAAGGGCCTCCTTATTGCCAGAAATATGAATTCACAGGTTTCCAGGTGTACTTCTAGAAACTTTCGTGTATTCCTGGAGCCCTAAATCTCGAGATTTACGGTGTCTTTTGAGCGTCAGATTGTCAATGTTGATGGTCCAGTGATAATGATTTCGTTTCATTTAACCTTTGATTAAAATTCCATTATACCAGTTTATGATCCTGAGAGGTAAAGAATTATAGCGATCATCTCTTCCCTGTAAATATCAGACTTTTGGTAGCAAATGTTAGCAAATATACCGCAGCAGTGCAGGTCACACATTTTAACAAATAGGCTGCTGGGTTCCTAACTTGCCAACATTAGCCCCGTGTGAAATACTGTGGTAAAATGAGGAATAACTAGCAGAATTGCAATAGGAACCACATCACCTGGTAATTCTTCAGTTCTAAGGGGATCCGAAGAAACCCACCAGTGATTTCTGGTTACTCCACCCCTTCAGAGATACCGGCGCCCTTGATATCCTTACCTCCTGAGGGGCAATGACCATGTGTAAACTCTGGGGACCACACAATGATTTCCACAGTGGTACAGCCCTGGACTTTAGAGGGACATCTGACATCTCCCACGCACTGCGGTCCTTCCGCCTGAGAAGCCCCTGTGACCTGCTAGGCCACTGGAACCCTGGATACCAGGTTTTGTGATCTTTTGACAGACAAGAAGCGATAATCATCACAGTGCTTCCACCATGGATGCCTTTTAGGGATTACTAGAGGTAGCAGCTGAGACCCGTAGCATTGCCCTAGCCACCCTTGGCACTAGCCTTGTGATACCTGGCCTCAGAGGTGGCAGATAGCAGAAGGTAAATGGTGTGCTGATGAGCAGGTTGCCTTCTAAAGTCCCCAAAAGGAAATTACATTATTTTCAAACAATTTATGGCCATGTTGCATTATTGTGATCACAAGAAAAACGAGCATTGCCAATGCCAATAGGTCCAGCTTATAAATGAAACGTGCCTTTTCTGTCACTGAGTTCAGGCATTCAATAAGTCATCATACATGCCCTCTGTTCGTCATCTGTACACTTGTGCATCCATCATTCCATCACTGACTCGTTCACGCATTTGCCCACTTACACAACCACAATAAAAACACACACAAACTCAACAACATATGCAAGACATATTAAAACAATAGAAGCAGAAAAAGAAAACCTGCTGCATTCTAAACATTGCGGCCATATGCTTTCAATAATAAATTAAATTAAACATAGCAACAGAGGGCCATCTTACAATGGTATTGTACATAGCGTATAGTTGTTTATAAAGTCCCAGCATTGCAGCCGCATTTAGAGCGAACGGTATTGACCATCTAGGACTGGTGGATTGTTACTACTCTGAATTAAAGCCTACTGGGAGTTTTTTAGTTACATGAAATCTCTCTCATTCCCTTCGTAGGGTTTTGTTTACCCCACTGGCACACCGGGGGTATAAAAGATTTGAACTGCTCAAATCCTTGTCCGGCCCTCATAGGAGACATCATTTTGCTTTAGCTGGAATTTTGGATGCCATCTATTTGTGTGACTGTATGCCTGATGGTTGCCGTATGGAAAGGCTTAAGCTCTGTATCGAGGCCTCAGTTAGTTATGGTGACAAGTCGGTGATAACAGCTTGAGGCTTGATTAATTGACTGGGAAAAATATTTCTGATGCCATTGGTCTGATCAGTTTAATATGAAAAGTTATGATAAACATTGACTGAGAAAAGCAAACCTTTAAGACAATAGTTGGGTTGAATTTTTGTTTCTCTCCATTTAATTCTACAGCTTGGTATTTTGTTAAATGAAATATCAAAGATCACGTGTACGGAAGGAGTTTTGTGTTGGTTACCTCCTCTGACAAACACTACATGTAGAAGATTGGTACTGTAATAATTCTTGCTAGAGCCTCTTCTCAGCTGTCTGACAGGATCTTGTAATAATTCTTTTTAAAAATCATACATAATTTTTTCTCCACCTAGTTGCCCTTTGGGTTAGTTCTGTTTTGACATTGATCTGTCTGCGTGTAATTTACACTCTCATTCCATCCATGATAGCGTACTGCATGGGGTAATGGTTCTGCCCACATCAGTCATTAACTCTCTTGCCCTATGAATGACGGTATTTTCTGATCACATGTGCACATCCACCTGAAATTAAGTGCTCTTCAATATCCGGGCTGGTTGCCCAGTTCTCTTTTTTTCAATGTCCTCCTTTTATAATTCCATTTTAATTTCTTTGCTTCTCATTTTTTTATTTTAATGTTTCTATGGCCGATACTTCAGCTCGCCAGGCAATAGTAACAGGTTGCCCACTTCCCACTCATTTCGTCTGCAGTGTGTCACACCCCATGTGTCCACTTCCTCTGAACCAGGGGACTATTACGGAATGTTGTCCGTAGTGTGTCATTGTTTTACCATTTCAAGATGGCCAAAAAATTTGATCTAAGTGTGGCAGCTGTGCTGAAACTTTAAACCAAATACTTTAAACCAACTATTTGTTTGTGTTAATAGTTACATTACCCCAACTTGTTGCGAAATGAGGGGTGCTAGATGTCAATACTAGAGGGGGCGGGGCAATATGTTTGTGAAAATTATTGATCAGGTGACTAGATAGGGTAGATTAAACTTAGAAGATTGATAGATTGCACACAAATGATTACTAACTTGTGAGATGGAAAGGGTTAGGAGCTAAGGAGCTAGCCATGGGTACTTCCCACAAATACATAACAGAAAAGTATACCAGAGGGCGTGCAGTTTCATGAGGAGTCGAATAAGGTCATGCAGTTTAGAGTAGGAGTTGACTTTGGGGAACAGGGCATGCAGAGGATGTTAGATATACAATGGTCATAAATCAACGTCAATACTGTGGTATTAAACTTGTTGGATTTCATGCAATCTTGAGCAGGTGAAATTATAAAAAAGCTGAGAATTTGCATGTCAAACGGTACTTTTAGATTTAATTATGCAGGGCATGAGTGAAAGGAAGCTCTGTAGGCAGACAGGATTCATCGAGATCATGCATGAATATTGACAAGTTGGCCAGGGTGTCTGATTGTGGCCCGAGCAGGCTTTGTTCTTGTTCTGTATACCTTTTGTAAGTTGAGCCTATTACAAAGCACATGTACTGTCTGTTGCGCCACATGTTTTGGATTACCAAGAACATGCAGGTTCTTGGAGCCCGCCAATTGCCCAATGCTCATTTATCAGCTTCTTATTTATCAGTCTTGTGTTTGTCCCTACATGCTGCATTGCCTCTTTAGCATTTCTTTTGGTTGGCTGGCATCTCTGCTTCCACTGGTTCCTTTTCAAGCATTACTTTTTTTTAGGTCTCGCCTAGGTAGCGTGCATGCGCTGCTCTAGGAGGGCCTTTAGCCATCGGTCTTCACTTTTCAAGCACTGCACTCGTGCTTGTGGCGGCATCCACCTTGCGGGAGCGAGCGGTGGCGCGCCACAAGCACGAGTGCACTGCTTGAAAAGTGAAGACTGCGCGTGCACGCACCACTCCCAGTCTAACGGGATGCGCAGAATCACTCTGCGCTGGCTTTTCAATTGTATAATTTTTAATATAATGCCTGCTCGCGTTATTCAGCAGGGGCACTTTGGCATGAACACAGATCTATGCTGTGGAGCAGGCTGCATCGCCGAACTTTTGGCCAGTCCAATAGGAGCCTGCTCATCAAACACGTCCTAGCAAGACGTGAGACCGAGTCTTCTCTGCTCCTGAAGTTCTCACTTTGAGAGTTTCAAGGCCTTTGATGAATCACGTCCCCGCACTACCCTGTTGCCATTGGAAACTCTAGGGAGTGAGATGAACTCCTCACCAAATGCCTTTAAACTTTATTGACATGTACAGGCATGGTATGGCCCTACCTCGGGAAGCCCTGTCACAGTGAGCCGCTGTTCTGCTGGGAGCAGACATGCTGAGATCAGGGAGGACAGTCTTCACAAAAGCGACTGCTGTTTGGTATGATGAAAAGGTAAGCGTTTGGTTCTTTTGTTAGCCTAAACAGGGCATTGTTTCCGATAGCGTTTAGCCAATTTAATTACTTCAAGCTGCTTATTATTCTTGGCTTCTCTAAGGTGCTATGTGGATTCTGTGGTCACTTTTACCAGAAGTGGTTTAGCATTTCAACTCGGTTTTTGAGGCACATTTCTGAATTTGTATGCATGAAAGTGTATGTTGTTTAGCTGTCTGCCGAGCCATATATTCTATTTTAGAGGTGGCCCCTCCTCCTCTGGCATCGTCTATTTTGGTAGGTATGCCTCTGCTTGTCTTCGGTGAAACTGTCTGTTCTTCCTCGAGCAGAAGAAGGCCCAAGACGTAGCTTGCCTCTCGGCCGCGGCTTGTGTCATCCACCCGTGCATTACCACTTAGTGTGGCTTCTTTGGTTGCAAGTTGCCTCCAGCACAACCCCTGCCCGATAGCTTTGAGATTCTCCGTGCCATCTGTTGGCGGAAGCACCGCTCTCAACACCTACTCCTCTCAGAGAAAGGGGCAGGTTTCAGAGGGCGTCATTCCGACCCCCTCGCAGTTTCATTAGCTGCCACAGCATGCCTTGCACCGGGATGCCAGGAACTGTATTTTTGTTATTACAACTGCTAAGATTTGTAGGTCGTTTGGCCGTGAGGAGGGCGTGGTGGTGGTGGTGGCTGTTTGTTTGATCATGCCAACTACAAATGAGCCCTGGCCCATTTGCCGCGTGTCTGGTGATCTGAACAGATAGTAACAGTGACATTATGTAGATTGTGCAAATGTTTTCTGTTTGTAAAGTCCATCCTACTTCTGTCTGTTTTTAAACTCTTTAATGGTAACGAAGTTTGTTCCTCTAGCATAGAAAAAGCGTACATGTTCATATTTTTGTGTGACATCGACAGCTGCTATGAAGTGATTAACAGATCTTTTAAAATTTTCTGCTAATGAAGATGCATCTTGTGTGGAACAAACATAAATATATGTTTTGTGTCTTTCATCCAATTATGTCCCCACCCCCCTCAGGCACACGTTTTAAAACTAGATCATGCCCTTCAGATATAATGTCTCTCCATAATGCATGGGCTGTAAACTCAGCATACCATATATAGAGGCTGTTTGACACACGACCCACCTGAAATATTTTCAGTGAATGAACAGTATGCAGTGCACAGTAAAATGCCATACTGATGACAACCATCGTCTTGCTTTTTATGACAATATCATGGCTACTTGGGCAAATAATGCATATGACTGGTTTCCATTACTCTAGCCACATCTAATAAACTAACTTTTTTCAAAAATGATTTGCAGTTTAAATATTACAACCACTTTGTAGGCGAAATTTGCCACAATATTATGTATTTAGTAAATATATTTACCTCTTCTTTTTACTTTTAAAAGTTGCTTAATTTGGAATTTAGAGCTAAAAAACACGCACTTTAAACTACGTTTAGTAAGGCTTGCTGAATGCTTGCATACTGATATAGTTTGTCTTGTATACAATTCTTGAAGGTACATTCCAGTACCTAGAGTGGATGAGAAATAATTTGGAGTTTGGGTCTTTTACAGGTGTGTGTTGTGGTTATGGATGCCCTATGTCTGGGTGATGGCGTGGTTATGGGCTCTGTAGCCCTTGAGAGAGAGTTAAAGGGGTAATGTGAGGCACACCTGATTTTCAGGAGTCCATGATGATTGTGGGATGTCTTTAGGAGGGTAGTTGTAAAAGTTAGGGTAACATGAGCATGTGGTGGTATTTTGTCGACTTTTCTGTGGGGGATTTTCCCAGTATTTGTCTAACTTCGGGGTAGAGGCATGCACGAAGGACATTTTGCCACTGAAAATCAGCATCTTTGTTGTCAATAATTTTATCCAATTGACTTTAAAAAAAACAATTTACCGTAGTCAGTAAGAAAAAACAAACATTGGCATAGCCAATAGATCTTGCCTTTGGGACCTTATAAGTATTTAGTTATGCAGCACAATATCCTTGGTGCAACAACATCAACTGTTGCATGGATAAACACTTATAAGGTCCCAAAGGCGAGACCTGTTGGCTATGCCAATGCTTGTTTAAATGATCCAATGCCGGGAGGAGGGCGTAATCCCTCCCAAAGGCTGAGACTGTGATCAGTGGTCAGTTGCCGACTGCAAAAAATGTTCTTCTGATAGTGAGGGTTTCTGCAGTGAGTGGTGGCAGAGGTCTGCGGCGTCGTCGTTCTAAGGTGAGCGTAATCAGGATTAAAGCGGCTCGTGGATTGCCTTGACATGCAGCGGTTAGCATTAACTGCACCGCTGCCGAGTGCCTCTGATGTCAGGAGATCGCGGGCAATTCTTGTAGTCTCTTTGTGACGGGGCTGGCTCCACCTCTCACCCTCCTTTGTTTCTCACCACTGCAGCCACCAGTTTCAGCAGTTGGGTCTGTAATCTGGTGCCAAATTGGCTTAAGCCTGGGCATCAACTATTTATGACTGTATGGTTGATTTATGTTGTTGAATGATTTAAGGCATATATCAATGATCGCTTTCTGTCCTTAAGATTTATGACCATCTCATGATTTATGACTTAATGTTAATAAACTTTGCCCTTTACCTCCACACAGGGTCTCTGACACTTACTGAAAGAAGCGCGGGTGGAGGGGAGGGTCGATCAAAGGCCCAGTAGGACAGACCAGGTACCCTGTCTGGGGCAGGCTGGGGCTATGGGCGGAATGCGGTGTGTATGAATGGACACCAGGCAGCCATGTGCGTGGTGAAGCAGGCGTGTTTTTGTTGGAGACACACCTTAATGATAGGGCGAGTACAGGAAATGGGAAAACAAATGTACTCAATTTTGAAATGGTCTGCAAAGAGTCGCTAGAAAACAAGAAATCACAAAAAGAAATCTCAGCTGTGCCACACACCATCATCATACACCAAAACACCTACATGTCACCCAAAGTCAACACAACCAAGGGGAGGAGATGTGGCCTGACGACCATAGCTGCCAACTTTGGAACTGGGGAGTCTTGGCATCCGCCATTATCCTGTGATTCTGGGAAAGTGATTTAGGGCCTTATACCGCTTTGGTCGTCTCGCGGCTGGCCAGCCTGAGACTGCCAAAGCCATCCGCACACCGCCCCCCAGATTAGGAGTTCAATCCTGGTCTGGGGTGCAGTGCTTTGGCAGCCCCAGGGCTGTGCCCTTTCTAAGGCTCATATCTAAACCTTGGAAAGGCACTGCAATGGGAACGCCAAACCACGTTCCTGCACAGCATGGACTGCACCCTGTTGTGTAGTCCATGCCGTGCAGGAACTTGGGGTGCATGCCTACAAGGGGGCACAACATGTGCCCCCCTGCATGCATCCCGTGGCCCTGTATGGCCCTCTTAGTTTCCTCACTGCCACCCTTTTCATGAGGGACTCACCGCCATGAAAAGAGGGCGGTTAGGAAACTCGTAATATGCTTGGCCGTACCACAGCTGCACCAACAGCATATTGCAGGCTCATACTGCTGCAACACCGCCGAGGGATCACGGATTCCCAGCAGTTGCAACTGTCCTTTGGCGGTCTGACTACCAAACTCGTAATAGGGCGATCGGACTGATGGTGCGGTGGTGCATAAGACTGCTGTAGTAGTAATAAGCCTCTTAATCTCCTGGTGCCTATTCTCGTGTAAAGCTCTGTAATGCCCCTGGGCCAAGGTCATGCTATATAAAACTGCAAAAAAATAAGTAAACTAACATCATACATCACACCACCAATCAAACAAATATACCCAGCATTACGCTTCACACATCTGCTGCAATATGTCCACACAGCTAACGTCACAGGCCAACACAGACGCTAATATATGCCAAGACTCATTTGTGTATGCAACCAACATCACACCCCTACACCACCAATCATCTCAGGCCACCACAACCACTAATCTACATCCACAAAACCAACATCATGTTCCATACGTTCACACAGACATCACTAGCAACGAACACATCCACCACACAACCAGCATGATATACCAAAACCCCCACTATCCTACACCAAACTTAAAGAACCCCGAAAACAATGAAATAGATAAAACCTAAAGTTGAAAGGAAGTTGAGGTGGACTAATATGTTAGCAGGGGCTTTCCCATAAAAGATTAAAATCTATTGATTTCAAAATTTCAGCTGTTACCTAGACTTCGAAAGACACACAAATATTGGACGGAATGCGGAAAAAATCATTCACTCCCAGTCAAGAGATCTGGGTTAAATCCTTTGTTCTTTTGCTCACCATGCCACCCCTGTTTAGACCCAGCCATATGCAAATCAGTCTTGACCCTGCTGCTCGATGGGACAGCCCAGCTCGAACTGCCAAGTCAGGTCCTCCCTTGACCAGAAACAAGCATCCTGGGACCAGTTTTGGGGTATCACCGTTCATGAGCCAGGGTAGCTTGAATCCACTGGCACAGTGAGCCCGGGACCTACGTCTGGGCATACCCAGTGCGCTTAGGGCGAGAAAGCAAATGAATCACAAGTGATGTCAACCAACCCTCCCTGCTAACTCAACCTTAACTCTCTCCCCACAAATTCACTCTTCACAACATTAAACGCGTTTTCAAATAAAAAATAACATGCCACAGAATATTCATTAATAATTCTATCAAACACCAACACATCCACCATGACATGCAAACAGATACAGCAACATGTGGTAGAACACCCACCATTCAGCAGCAACCCACCAGCCATCATAAACAACTGCACACCCACCATCACATGTCTGCAAATTAAGGCATTTCATTGGGTTCTGTCAGATTGGACCTGTGCAATAACTGCACACACATGAACCTGTCCACAAAGGTCACCCCCCCCCCCCTCTCCCAAATGCACATGCCATTCTTCTTCTTTGTGAAAGGCTGGTCTTTCCATTCCTGGTTGGAAATCCACACTCCCGGAAAATGGGGTGAATGGAAAGGGGAAGGTGGGCAGTCCCACCCTTCACTCCATCCTCATCCCTGACACCCTCTTAATTTGTGCAGAGATCCTTAAAGTTGAAAGAACAATCTTCTTCCACACAGTGTTTGAAATCCCAGCTCATGCCCCTTTCTTCCATCACCCAACACCTTATCTAACTCTTGCGGGGACTTTTTCAGCCCTGCTTTATTCCCTCTTTGACTCTACTTCCCTATCTGCCTCTTCTTCATGTCTTCTCCTTTTGCTGTCTTTTCACCCTCCTGCTCTGGGTCAAGCATGAAGGTGAAAACTAGCCCCAGGCCCAAAAAAATGTGAGCCGGTGTTCACCATCTGCACAAATTAACCATACAAACTGGGTGAAACTAGCTAACACTAGTTGTATGCACAACCTCTGAGCGCTACTGATAAAAGCACTATAAATAAAGTTATTCAGGTAAGAAATATGATGGGTTTTTTTAAAGGAGAAAGTCCATTGCCCCTCTTAACGAGGGCGTTTTTGTCAAAAATCAAAGCACACACATGGAGCCCTATCCTCTGCCCATTAGAGAAGCATGCATAATTTAGTCCTAAAACAGCGACCGTGATGTAATTGGCTGCAAATTCTTTCTGTTGCAGTGTAATTGGATGGGAATTTTTCATATGACCATTCGAAGAACCCTTTCCCGAGATAATGAGTACTGCTATGGAGGGGCGGACGAGGCTGGGGTAAAATCACCATGTCAAGGTCCATTGGAACTTTTAACCAAAGAGATTTTTTTTTTCCTTTGTCAGGGCCTAGTTTCTGGTTAAGATGCATCAATCATCACCTTCCTCAAAACCGTATTATTCGTAAGTCGTTGGTAACAAACTTGACAAGTGCACAAGCCATCCCACTGACCTTTTACCTGTTAAGGAAAAAGGTCATGTTAGTCAAATACATGACAGTAAATAATTTACAGTTACTACACCTGTCTTCGTCCACATTCTCTCCCCTGTTGCCATCCCATTCCTGGGTTGAAGAGAAAAAGGACAAAGAGGTTAGTGCCCCCCCACCGGTAAGGGCAGTGGGACCCTTTTTGGTCCTCAGGTGTCATGGTCATCTTTTTTGCCTGAGCCTTCCAGGGCCCCCCGTGTGAGGGCAAAAGGGGACCCCTCTGGGTCCTCGGGTTTTGTTGTCGCTGTCCTCGTCTGGTCCGTCTAGGGCAGCGTAGTCACGCAGGCGACTGTGGATCATCTTTCAGCAGGCCAGGGTCGATGTCTCCTCCTTCCCTACTAACAGTCAGTTTCTGGAAAACTGAAGATCTTCAAAGCTACACAGGAGCTTCCAGCAGTTCTGGAGGTCATGGAGTGCGTGTGTCCCTGGGAACAAACCACACATCACAGAGTCCGCAGTGATGCATGATGTTGGTATCCATGCCCTGAACTCCGTGCTTAGGGCCTTCAGCAGGTCCTGTGCATATGCGCACTCCCAGAAGAAATGGTTGGTTGTCTCGTATGCGGTGCACCCTCTTGGGCAGGACTTGCATTGGTTGAGCCCTACTGCGTGTATGAAGGCTATCACTGACATACCTCATTGAATGGCTATCCAGGCGATGTCCTTGTGCTGGTTGGTCAGGCGCTTGGAGGCGATGTTCTCCCACATGTTGGTCCGCTGTAGCTGAGGCGAGGGCGCCGATCGGTTCACTGACGTCCTTTGCACGTATCTGGTGTTGGATGATCTTCGAAGTCCACGTGGATGGGCCGGCAGCCTCCAGACCAAACTACTTGACAAACTTTTCCACTTCCTTGTTGAACCACAGGGTGAGTCAGTTGTAGGGGATGGCACTCACCTATTCTGCCCATCCGCCCATCCGAGGTGCCTCTACATTGGCAACAGGAAGAAACGTGCCATCAGAAAGCTGGCATGGCTCTCATCTTTGGTCCTCAGGGTACTCCTTAAGTAGTGGAACACAAAGATTCCCCTCAGGATGGTGACGATGTCCGTCACTCCCTTGCTTCTCTTGTCATGGGTCTTGAACATCCCCTCCCTCTTCACTCTGTCCATCTTCGTGCTCCTGATGAAGTACAAGACCATTCTTGTGATGGCCTTGGCCAATATGGGCTGCAATGGCCACACTTGAACGACGTACTGGAGCATTGGTAGGGTCTCCTTCCGCAGAACCAAAGACTTCCCTTAAATCAGCTTCCTGAGATTCTAGAGTCCCAGCTTCTGCTTCATCTTTGCCAGTCTCTCTCCCCATGTTTTCTCTGCTGCTCCTTCTCCACACAACCAGACTCCAAGGATCTTCAGGAAATCCTGCTTGATGGGGAATGGCAGTGGGTCTCGGGTTGGGGTCCAGTGGCCGAAGAGTAGAATTTCTTTTTTTTTTTTTTTTTTTTAAACCGTTTATTACAGAATCCCAAAAATATACAAAGATGGGCCTACAACCTTCCGGCCGGCCGCTAGCAAACAGAAGGAGCATGTAATACAGACAATAGAACGCACGCTGCGGCAAAAGGGAATTCACAGGAGTTGAAAGAGGCGTTGGCAGCCACACCTTCCGGACCCCACATGACGGTTTCATTTTTATATAAATAACAACAAAAAAAGCAAGTCCACAAGGCAACCCACAGTCGGAAACAACAGCATGTGCTCCCCTAGGGGGGGGACTCCACTGATTCATAGGAATATAATATCGAGGGGGGGAATAGGTCAGGACGGGGACTAAGTAAACTCATTGCCCAGAACCGGGAAGACAAACAGGCTAAGGAGACGGGGCCGTTGACGGATCAGGCAGTAGCGGCGGGGTACAGATTCCCCCACGGTAAGCGTTCCAGGGGCCCCATACTTTCACCCACGTCCCAGGCTTACCTCTCGCAACATACACCACCTTTTCCCGAAACATACACCAATCCATGTTGTCCTTCCACGCCGAGACAGTCGGCGACCTCTGGGAACCCCACAGTTGCGCAATGTCACGTTTGGCCACCATATATCCCAGAGTCGCCCACCACGTCTGCGGCACTGAGTAGTCTGTTGGCTCCCATACATTCAAAAGACATCTCCTCGCCTCAGGCAACAGCGGCACATGCGTAACTACCTGCAAAACCTCATGCACACCACGCCAGAATCGCACTACCTCCGGGTATTCCCACAGAATATGGAGAAAGGTCCCCAAAGAACCACACCCACGCTTACACAACCCGTCCACAGCATAGCCCATACGCATCAGACTCGGCCCCGTAACATAGACCCTATGGAGTATCTTGAGCTGGACGAAGCGAAGGCGAGCCGGTATGGCCACCTCTTTCGGGGAGGCCACCGCAGACACCCAGTCCTTGTCATCCAGCTCCAATCCATCAGCCCCCCACGCCTCACGAAGGCCGGTCAGCAGTCCCGAACGGTCATTGATGAGCTTTTTGTAAATTAATGAAATCGTGCCGTCCGGGACATGCCCATCTAGCACTCTATCCTCCAGAGGGGGAGTACTCCGGGATGGAGGCAACGTCCGGAAATACGGAGCACAACGCATGACGGATCTGCATATAGCGAAAGTACTCCCTGTCCTGCAGCTGGAATTCTGTCTGCAGCACATCGAACGTTTTGAATCCCCCCCTCGTCCAGAGATCGCCCACCCTGCTGATGCCTATCCTGTCCCACTTCTCAAAGCCCTTCGAGGTCCACAGGGAGCCCAGCCGCTCAGATGCGTATAGTGGCGTCGCCCGGGTCAAGCGATCCTTCCACCCCATCGCCACGTTAGCCGTGTGCCACACCCGTACCATGACCCCCGTGGGGCCCGTCAGCCGCGCGTCATGCGAGCTAGAATGAAGCGCCCGATTATAGTCACCGCCCGGCAGTAACATTTTATCCATCTCAAAGGCCGGGCTTAGGGTGGGCCCGTAAAGGCCGTGATTGATCGCAGCCAGCTGGGAGGCCCAGTGATATCGCTTGATATCTGGGAGGGCAACCCCCCCGTCATACCACGGGAGCGTCAGCTTCGCCAGGGCGATACGCGGCCGACCCTCCCAGAACAGTCGGCGCTGCAAACTCTCCACCTCGCGAAAGTAGCGCGCCGGGACAGCGTCCATTGTATTCTGCAAAGCAAACAGGAAACGTGGCAGCGACATCATCTTAAACAATGCCGCCCGGCCGAGCGGCGAGAGCGGCAAGCGCTTCCAACGCGCGACGTCCTCCTTCAGGCGCTGGAGGGGGGGAAGCAAGTTCTGGCTATATCGGGCCTCCGCGTCCAGGGTAATGAAGACACCCATGTACCTAAATCCCCGCGGGGCGATCTGAATAGGACAACCCCGCGGAAGGATAGGATCCTCCCCAGAGAGGACATACACACACGATTTAGCCCAGTTGATGACCAGGCCGGAGTTGAGGCCAAATGAGTGCAATACATCAACCAGTACCATCAGTGATTTACGTGGGGAAGCCAGGTACAGAAGAATATCATCAGCGTAAAGAGAAGAGTAGAATTTCTGACTTGGTGCTGTAGATCTTGGCTCCTGACACCTTTCCAAACTCAATACAAGCCCTTTCCAGCTCTTTCACAGACTGCATCTGCACAGAAGACCAGGACATTGTCCATGTAGAGGGACAACTTCACTTTGCCCTTTCCATTGCTTCCTGGCAACTTCCCTCTGATGTTCCTGTTCGGTCTGATGCATTTGGCGATGAGCTCTATCACGCAGATGAACAGAAGAGGGGAGAGCGGACAGCTTTGCCTAACACTTGACAGGACGGGTAAGGGGTCGTTTTTCCATTCATTAACCAACGCTGTGCTGGAGATATCTCTAAACATTGTGGTCGCCACATCACAGAAGACGTCTCCCAGTGCGCTGAGTGTCCGGTCCATGAATTCCTGGCAAATGTGCTTGAACGCCTTTTCCTGATCCAGGCTGATCAAGTCCACCGGAAACTTGTGGCTCTTGATGTACTTGATTGTGGTCCAGACCAGGGCCAGACAGTCTGTGATTTATGGACCCAATATCCGACAGGACTGGTCAGGGTGAACTACATTAGCTATCACTTTCTTTAGGCAGTTGGCCATTAGCTTTGCCAGGATTTTGTAGTCCACATTGAGGAATGAGATGGGCCTCCAGTTCTTGATGTCTTCTCTCTCTCCCTTCTGCTTGTACAAAACAGTTATCATATATTCATGCAGGGATTGCGGCATACTTCCCTTGCCCACCATTTCCTCGTAGAGGTCCAGCAAGTCCAGCCCGATCAGGTCCCACAGTTTGACATAAAGTTCCACCTGGAGACCGTCATTTCCAGGTGTCCTGCCCCTCTTGTGCAGCTCTTCCAGGGTGAAGGGCATGTTCCGGCCCTCTCTCTCTTCCGGACCCAGTGACATTGAGATGTCCTCCAGGAAACTACCTGCCTGGGCTCTCTCTGATGATTTCAGTGAGTAAAGCTCACCATAAAAGTCTGTTACAGCTGCCACAACGTGCTCTTTCTCACTTTGGAGGTTGCCCTCTGATTCCAAAAGCTCTACCAGCGGTGTGTGGGTAGAGTAAAGTTTCTTGAAGAAGGTCGAGGTGCATTTCTCACCCTTCTTAGTTCTGGTCTGGAAGATGATTTTCTTGGATTCTTCCCTAAAGTGCTTGTGAGACCTTTTCTGGTTTCCTCCAGTTCATCATCCACGTCCCATCCCCTGACCTAGAGTTCGTATAGTTGCTGCAGCTTCCTCTGCAGCCTCCTGAACGCACTCTTCTGTTCCCGTGCAGCAGCTCTGCCTGCGTCCTAAAAGAAACTCCATGACCTGTCCATCACCCATTCCTACCACTCGCTGACGGAGTGAAAGAAGTCCTCATGTCCCTCCCCCCTACATACGTGACTCTGAGGTTCACCACTAACTCCTCATTTTCCAGCGACGAGCAGTTCAGCTTCCACAATCCAGGGTCAGCGAGGAACTTCCCTGTAAGTTCCCCCTCGAAACTGCCAGCTCGATAGTAAAGAGAAGTGGACCGTGGCCATGGAGCTTCGCCCAGGCTTTAAAGTTGGGGAGGTGAATAGGAAGTCGATCCGTGAACGCACAGATCCGTCCGGCCTACTCCAGGAAATATTCCTAGCATTCAGCCCCATGCTTCCAATGGCATCCTGCAAGGAAGCCTGCCTAGCCTCTCCACCAACAGCCTGGACGTCACATCCATCTCTGCAGAGTCTGACCCAGTGCGCCCATCCATCTCTACTGTGCAGCTGAAATCACCACCCATCAGGATGGTCCTGGAGGTCACGAATTTCATCCTGAGCTCCTTGATCATCTCGAGCTGCTCATTCTCCTCTGGGGGGCGGGAGCAATAGACGTTTATGAGCCTAACGGGCTCACCGACCCACGTGCTGCCCATGACCAGCACTCTGCCGTGGACCTGCTCGATGTCTTTGTTGGTTGTGAAATGCCTCCCCTTGATTAGAATGGCGACTCCTGACGATTTGCAATAGTTTCCTCTGGACCAAAATGAATGATGGCCTGTGCATCCACTGCCATTCGAGCTGCATGTACGACTGGGCGTATGGAATCCTGCATTCTTACAGAAAGCAGATGTCTTGGTTATGGGCAGCCAGAATGCGCAGTGTACCAACTCGCCTACAGCCATTGTCTCAGCTCTAACTGTCAGTGCCTGGTTTTACAACGGCAACAAGGGGAGGACTACTGCACAGTTGGGTGCTGAACTGCCTGCAGGCCTCCTGTAGCTGGTGCTGCCCCTTCTGGGATCTCGATGGAGATCACTGCTGCGACGTCCGGGACTTCTACCCACTCGATGGGTTCCTCATCCTCCTCTTCATCGTCTGCTCCGGTTTCCGGCACTTCCTTGACCTTATGGTGCAGCCTCTTCAGGTCCTTCAGGACAGCTCCCACGGTGCCTACCGGGGTGGTATCTGTGTCCTCCATGTCACTGTCCTTCGTTCCAGAGTCTAGGGTGACGTACCCGTCCTCTGTTTTTTCTTCTTGGGCCTTGTTAATCTTCCTTGTGTAGGAGTCTTCCTTCCACGGTCTCATCCTCTTCCTGTTGACCCAGAGGGGGGTCTGGTCACCCTCCTGTTCCTCCTTGTTGCTCTTGGGGTCCGCTTTGGCATCAGTTGGTGTCGGTGGGGTTCCACTTTTCCCTCCAGACCTGGTGTGCCGCCTCCTCTCTTCTTTCTCCTCTCTCTCCTTCTTGCACTTGGCAGGCAGCGTCTAGGACCTCATCTGGCTCCATTCCCCTGGCAGTTCTGCTTCACTGCCGCTGCTTTCTCCTTTTTTTCCCCGTTTCTTCCCTTTCTTCTTCTGTTGTCATCCTGCCTTCGCTGGGGCTCCTAGGGCAGATGGTCCTTCTTCCTCTGCGTTGATTGACGATGCATGGGTCTGCTCTTTTTGGACGTCTGGGGGTGTTGGTGGTCATTTTGTGGGGCTCCACTCCCTTTGGCTTCCTCCGGGCAGGGTGTTTCTCCGTGGCTGGTTCCTTTGGTGAGCCTGTTGGCCCTGTGGGGATGTCCGAAGATGTGCAACGATTAAACGTCTTGACAGGTGTGGTGATGGACGAACAAAGGGAAAGCCCTGCTCGGTTTTTTGTTAGAAGGCCACCCCATGCCAACTGTAAAAGATGTATGGACGCTATTTGCATAATGTACCCGCCTGTGACCTGTTATGTCACTCTACCGTAGGTGTCAAGGTCCGTGCAAGATGTGCTGCTCCTGTCCAGGCTGTTTTTTCTTTGAATTCATGGACTTGTAGTCCTGTTTTGTATTAGCATAGACATGACTACAAGTCCCAGAAATCAAAGGAAAAAAAATGACCGAGCATCACATCACATGTAGGCCCAGGAAACATGGCAGAAATTCTTGGTTCTTAGTGTGGTTTTGAAAGTGTATACTTAGCAGAAATGAAGAGCACGTGTGCTCGGACATACCCCTTGCACAGCCAAGCTGGCGTGCACAAACACATGCATTATTGTGAATTTAGAAGGCCTTTGAAACAGCACAGCTCTCGTATGACATTTGACTAGTTGACTGGTTGATTTTGTGGACGGAAAGGAGTTCATAATTAGTTTTTTTAAAGTTCTTATGTTTTTTATTTCTCTATTTTAAAAAAATCCCACTTTTGCGGCTCGTCTGCTTTAGCAGTGATGCGTTGAACAGAAATCCACCCAACTAGCCACATAAAAGGTTATTTCATACTTAAAGGGGTGTGCAAGTTTGCCAAACAATACCATGCCATGCTTTTGCAAGGCCAACAGGTTGTGTGATGGTCATAGTTAGTGGCCTAGATGTTTGGCAAATGTGAGTGGTGATCGGCACAAACAATACCACCTGCCATCCTCATCCCCGATGACCTCAACCAACCAGTGTGCCTCAGTCAAACCATCACCACCTGCTCATGCCCTCACCACCTCAGCTATCATGTCTTCCATCCACTCCGGGGTGGCTACTGAGCTCTGGCCCCACCACCTCTCCAACCTCGCAACAAACCCTACCAGCATGCAACTCGCCAGCATCCTCAACACCTCCACCTCCACAGCAGACTTCCCGGACAGATGGAAACACGCAGACTTCAGGACTCCTCGTAAAGAAAGACTCCGCTGACCCCCAACAATCTGATCTCCTTGCCCCCTACCCATCCAAAGTTCTCGAGAAAGACATCAACCAGCATCTCACAGAGTTCATGGAAGAAAACCACCTACTGGACTCCTCTCAATCAGGATTCTGTGCCAACCACAGCATTGAGACCGCGCTGATCGCTGCCACTGATGACATCAGAACTCTCCTCAACAGTGGAGAAACCTTGGCCCTAATCCTCGACCTTTCTGCAGCATTCAACAGTCTCTCACAACACCCTCATCAACAGACTCCACAACATAGGCATACAGCAAGACGCCCTCAAGTGGATCGCCTCCTTCCTAACAGAACCTACACAGAGCATCGAGCTGCCTCCCTTCACCTCCGCACCTAAAGATGACTTATGTGGCGTACAAGTATCATCGCTCAGCCCCACCCTGTTCAACATCTGTATGACCCCCCTCTCACAGACGTCGTCAGATCGTACAGACTGAACATAAGTACCTATGTAGAGGACACTCAGTTGATCCTCTCGCTCACCAAGGACCCCTCGAATGCCTAAACTAACATCTGCAAGGTCATGACCAACATAGCCGAATGGATGAGAAACAACTGCCTACAACTCAACTCCAATAAAACCGAAGTGCTGATCTTCAGGAAGAACACCTCCGCATGGGACAACAGCTGGTGGCCTACAGAACCCTGACCCACGCTGACCAATCTCAGCAGCATCCTTGACAGCCAACGGACCATGAAACGACAAGTTAAGTCTCCTCCTCCTGCTTCCACACACTCTGTATGCTCGGCAGAATCTTCAGATGGATTTCAACAAACACCAGAAAGGCAGTCACCCTGTCCCTCGCCACACCTGCCTTGACTACGGCAACGCACTCTATCGCGGCATCTCCACCCAGCTCCTCGGAAGACTCCAGACCATGCAGAACGCTGCAGCCCGCAGACTCATCCTAGACCTCCCCAAACGAACACACTTCGCCCATACCTGAGAGACCTCCACTGGCTCCCCATCCAGAAGAGATGCCAGTTCAAGATCCTCACGCCCCCCCCTACAGAGCTCTCCGTGACCTAGGACCTGCCTACGTCAACCATCGACTGAACTTCCACCAACCCGCTAGACACCTGCCCTCATCTACACTCACCCTTGCACACACTCCCCGCAACCGTCACGGCCGCAGCGGTGGCCGCTCCTCCTCCTACATCGCTGCCAAGACCTGGAATTACCTTCCCCCTCCAGCTCCGTACAGGCCCCTGACTGGCAGGCTTCAGAAAGAGACTCAAGACCTGGCTCTTCAACCGAGACACAGCGCCAAGATACCCCTAGGGGTGACAGTGTTGTGCTTTACAAATGCCGTTGATTTGATTTGATATGATCCTGTGCCTTGGAGTACCTCAAAGCTGCCGACTTTGGCACTGGAAAATCAGGTTTAAGACCTGCGTTGACTCGCTCAGCAGCCTGTGAATCTGGACAAATGGGTAAACGACTTAATCTGCCAAAGTGGGCGAGATTGCCTCTCTTTTTTTGATATATGAAAAACCATTCCCTACTTTATGTCAATACACAGCCGCCCAGACAGTTAATTCTGATAGCTAAAAAGCTTCAGCTGAAGTGTCATTCAGTGAGTCTCCTGTGCTGTGAAACCGAAGCCAGGCAGACATCTAAACACGCCTTCCTGCCAGGGTGCCTGCTTGTCTGAACGAAATACAAATGTGAGCAACGAGTTAATTCTGCAAATGTAAAGGGTGATATGCATATGTAAAGTATGCTTGGGAGCGGTACTGGCTTTAATTGATCCAATCAGTGGAAGCTTTGTGATGACAAACATTTATTCTTTCCGAGCGGTAGTACAAAGATTTAACAACTGAGCTGTGAAGTGTGTGCTTTTCATTGGAAATGTATTTATATAGAACTTACTACCCCTGAGAGGAGAAGATGGGACAGTTATGTAAACAAAATTGCATTACGTACAGTCTGGGTGTTACTAAATCTATATTTTCCAAAGCACTATTTTATCATAAAACTTTTTGGGCATTTTTTTAGCAGTGTATCTTGTACTGTGTGTAATGCAAGTTTAAAATAATATCTTACATATTCTCTGTGCTTTCTGTCACAGGCTATGGCCTTTGTAGCATTAATAATACACGTCACTATTCGCCACTGCACCAAGACTTCATTATCTGTCTCTGGTTACACACACACCTCTACAGTGCACTAACTAATAGAGGTTTCCAGAATGTACTATAGTGTACCACTGAGAAGCAACTTTATACATTTATTTTTAATTTACGCTGCACCTTATTTTAAATGTGGCAACTGGACGGTGAAAGAGCAAAAAAAGTACAGAATATTTTGGGTTTTTTAGCCACACCTTTGACCCCGCCCCATTTCATGCTGCACCACAGTTCCCCTACGTTTTTATCATGCACTTCGACTGTTGTGGGCTATGACGGATTCACCTGTCTGAGATAATCCTGCTGCAGTAAAATGTTTTCAGTTTCTAGTCCATGTCCACCTTCATCCAGGTCGTTATGGACACTGTTTCCACTGAGTTTTGTGTGCTAGCCTAATGCATTCTGGGTGTTGTAGTCTTGTTTTGCTTCGATGGGACTGATTAGACGAAAACACCTGGACGCAATGCTTTGTAGGTGAAAAGTTAAGGCCTTGAGACGGGATCCGGATGACCTCGGCCATCAGTGCGGTCGGTCAGGGCTTTTATAAATAGAGAAAATCATGCTGAAATACACAGGTGTTTGAGCAGCGCACGCAAACCAACTTTTCTTCATCCACCCCCCTGCTCAGCTCGGCATCCCATCCCATGATAACCGCGTCTCGATGGTCCTCACGCACGACGTGGAAATACCCCTCCAACCACACACCTGCACGGTGTGCAGCGTAGGTGAGCGCTCCAGCGTCCCACACATGCCAGTAAGCGCTATATATAAATGTTGCAGTTCAAAACAGAAAAATCTCCAAATTCGCTTACAGAACAAAGCGCCTCTAAGCGCTACGTTCCAGCGCCAAGATAAACGCCCGGCCTTACAAGGTTGGCTCTCTCAAATTATGGGCCCCGCTCACGCTTCAGCTTGGAAGTGTGTTTGGGTGTTTTATTCCGCAGAAGTGCTCTTTGGCTGCAATCGGAGAGGAAGCAGACGACCTGCTCTTTCTCCACTCTCCTGTCGGCCTGCCCCTTTAAGGCTGTGTCCAGGTTACCACCCCAGGCGCACCTCCCTCGGCCCGGTACAAAAGGGGCCTCAGGTAACAGGCGGACAGGGAGTGCGGGGCCGGCGGGGAGGTGCGCCCAGGAGAGTGCTCGGCTAGGACCAGCAGGAGGGCAGAGGCGAAGACGGGCCAGAGAGGGAAGAACGAGGGTGTCTGAGAGCTGCACCCCACTGTGCAGCACCCGGCACCCCTCGTTGCACGAGGATCAAACAGCGGACAGAGGCGACCAGGGAGCAGGTAAGGAGCTTTGTAGACTGACCTGACCCCTCAACATCCCTTTCTCGGTAGTTGGCACCCCTGTGCTCTGTGGCAGAACCCCCCCCCCCCCCCCTGAAACACTTATAGGGCCAAATATATATATAGGTGGGTGGGACGTAAGGGGGCCTCGGCAGCCTTTGTGAGTGTCCCTCAGCGTCTTTGTGCCCAGTGCCTGAGTGTGCACAAGTGCCCCCGCCTGTGTCAGCCCCCCCTCAGTATGTCAGTGTCCCTCAGAACCTCCCTCAGCGCCCCTGCATGTGCCATTGTCCCCCCAGCGCCCCTCATTGGGCCCACCTCTGCGTGTCAGTATCCGTGCACCCCTCGGAGTCTGCGCCCCTCCCCGTCAGTATATGTGCACCCCTCTCTGGGTCTGCACCTCTGTGTCCCTATACGCTTCTCCCTGAGTCTATCCCTCAGCCCACCCGTCAGTATCTTTGTGACCCCCATTTTAGTCGGTAGCCCTCCGCAACACCTGGTGAAGGTCTCTTCACCCCCAGCGCCCCTGTCCGTATTCCTATGCCACCCTCTTTCGGTCTGCACCCCACAGCCCCAGTCGGTATCTCTATGCAGAACATCTGAGTCTGTAACCCTCATGGCCTCTCTGTCAGTGTCCCTATGCACTCCTCGCTGCCTCTGTCACTGTCCACTTCTCACAGCTTCTGTCAGTGTCTCTACGCACACCCTCTGAGTCTGAATCTTTAACCCTCATGGCCTCTCTGTGTCCTTATGCACTCCTCATGGCATCAGTCAGTGTCCCTATGCACTCCTCGCAGCCTCTGTCAGTGTCCCTATGCACTCCTCGCAGCCTGTCAGTGTCCCTATGCACTCATCATGGCTTCTCTGTGTCCCTATGCCCACCTCACAGCATCTGTCAGTGTCCCTATGGCCTCCCCGCTGCCTCTGTGTCCCTATGCCCTCCCCGCTGCCTCTGTGTCCCTATGCCCTCCCCGCTGCCTCTGTGTCCCTATGCCCTCCCCGCTGCCTCTGTGTCCCTATGCCCTCCCCGCTGCCTCTGTGTCCCTATGCCCTCCCCGCTGCCTCTGTGTCCCTATGCCCTCCTCGCTGCCTCTGTGTCCCTATGCCCTCCCCGCTGCCTCTGTCCCTATGCCCTCCCCGCTGCCTCTGTCCCTATGCCCTCCCCGCTGCCTCTGTCCCTATGCCCTCCCCGCTGCCTCTGTCCCTATGCCCTCCCCGCTGCCTCTGTCCCTATGCCCTCCCCGCTGCCTCTGTCCCTATGCCCTCCCCGCTGCCTCTGTCTCCCTATGCCCTCCCCGCTGCCTCTGTCACTATGCCCTCCTCGCTGCCTCTGTGTCCCTATGCACTCCTCGCTGCCTCTGTGTCCCTATGCACTCCTCGCTGCCTCTGTGTCCCTATGCACCCCTCACAGCGTCTGTGTCCCTATGCCCTCCTCACAGCGTCTACCAGTGTCCCTATGCCCTCCCCACTGCCTCTGTGTCCCTATGCACTCCTCGCTGCCTCTGTGTCCCTATGCACTCCTCGCTGCCTCTGTGTCCCTATGCCCTCCCCGCTGCCTCTCTGTGTCCCTATGCCCTCCCCGCTGCCTCTGTGTCCCTATGCCCTCCCCGCTGCCTCTCTGTGTCCCTATGTCCTCCCCGCTGCCTCTGTGTCCCTATGTCCTCCCCGCTGCCTCTGTGTCCCTATGCCCTCCCCGCTGCCTCTGTGTCCCTATGCCCTCCTCACAGCGTCTGCCAGTGTCCCTATGCCCTCCCCACTGCCTCTGTGTCCCTATGCACTCCTCGCTGCCTCTGTGTCCCTATGCCCTCCCCGCTGCCTCTCTGTGTCCCTATGCCCTCCCCGCTGCCTCTCTGTGTCCCTATGCCCTCCCCGCTGCCTCTCTGTGTCCCTATGTCCTCCCCGCTCCCTCTGTGTCCCTATGCCCTCCCCGCTCCCTCTGTGTCCCTATGCCCTCCCCGCTGCCTCTGTGTCCCTATGCACTCCTCACGGCGTCTGCCAGTGTCCCTATGCCCTCCCCACTGCCTCTGTTTCCCTATGTACTCCTCGCTGCCTCTCTGTGTCCCTATGCACTCCTCATGGCCTCTGTCAGTGTCCCTATGCACACCCTCCTGAGTCTGTAACCCGCATGGCCTCTGTCAGTGGCCCTATGCACTTCTCAAGGCCTCTCTGTCAGTGTCACAGTGCATTCCTTATGGCCTCTCAGTGTCTCTATACACACCCTCTGAATCTTTAACCCTCATGGCCTCTGTCAGTTGCACTATGCACGCCCTCTGAGTCTGTAACCCTTATGGCCTCTCAGTGTCCTATGCACTCCTCACGGCCTCTCTGTCCGTGTCCTTATGCACACCCTCGGAGTCTTTAACCTTCACCGCCTCTTTGTCAGTGTGTCTATGCACGCACTCTTTCTTGAGTCTGTAACCTTCACGGACCTGTGCCCCCAGCAATCCTGGTCTGTAATCCTCGGGTCTCCTTCGGTGCCTGGGGTCCCCCTATATCCTGGGACTGTGGGGTTCGGGTCTCCGCTCGGGGCGCAGCTGTGGGTCAGGCACGATATCTGTGGGGGATCTTTAAAAAAATAAAAAAAATAAAGGGCATGTTGTGTAAACCTGCACTTTCACCTGCGAGCAGTAAGCAATGCATCCCTATGGAATCGGATGCACGGAGTTTAAGAATCGGGCACATTCAAACGTGACAGGCCGCCGGAAAGAAGGGGCCATTGGACCGTATTTATGAACGATCGACCTCCCAGGGAATCAATCCAGGCTGGGTGCAGTATTAGCAGGTCCCAGAGCTTCGTAAACAGGACTTTTCTTCACTTGAAACAACCCACCTTTTGTACACAATTTGTATAGTAAACGCGCATTAGGTAAAGTGCTGTGCACTTAAAGAACCGGCCCCTATCAGCAGAATCCAGCTACTGAAGGAATTCCTCCATTGGACGGGGTGACAGCTTTGCCCACATTGTGCGAACTCGCCCAGAGGACCACATCTCCAGGGACAAAGCCAATAGTAACTCGCAGTTCCTAGAGAGAGAAAAGGACGCGTCACCCCTTGTTGTGAAAATGCACGTTTTATTCACGCAGATGTGTTGGCATCCCGCACTGTGCACAGAGACGCTTGTTTCAACAGAGCTCCACGAATAACAAACATGCGGCAGAGATCATGGGTGTTACATGTATGTTTCCGTATGGGAAGAGGTGCTCCTGGAAACCCAGGCAAAAGACCCGTTTTAGAACATAGATGTGGTGTGACTAATTAATGAGGCACACCTTTTATTATAAGAAGTGTGCGTATGTAAGTTTGTCTTCTGGTGGGCGCAAAACTGTATCTCTTTACAATAGGTTTGTACGTTAGGAGGCAGGAAGGAAAGGGTTAATGCAATATTACCTGCGCATCAAAGTAAAACCAAACTAGTGCTCATTGCTGAGTGATATTAGGAGTAGAAAATCAGATTGTTTCTTAAACACGCATTAGTATCGAACCAACATCCCTTTTGTATTAGGTTGTTAAAATCGCAATAAAATAATAGAGCCGGTTGCTTTGTCTGCTTTTAATTGTACAATATGCTGCATAATTCCCCTCACCTTTCTGAATAATTTATTCAGCTGCACCATATAATATTGTATTATCCACTTTGTGTCCTCTGGGGCTATGTTCCAAAGTGTTTTGTTGAAGGTGGCGGGTGACAGCAGAGAATCCGTGTTTTTCCATTTGTATTTTAAATCCATAGCTCACAGAAGGTAGAGAGATGAGGTTAGGAACACTAGGCGCTAAAGGAGATGTTTCCACGTATGGGCATGTGGTGATGGTTTCTTTATTCACTTTATATTAAACCTGTAGAAATGATGAGGACGACAGGGGTGTCCAGTGTCGGCCCACGAGAGCTGGATTTATGCCAGATATTCCGAATAATCCCTCTGTATGGACATTAGTTCCGCTTTGGGTCATTTTACTTAATGCTCCATTTGTGGGTGTCCATAAAGTCTGGGATGGACTTAACCCATCAGGACCTGTTTCACAACCATGGCGTCTGCTCTGAGGCAGTCACGTCCCAGATCCAGTGGGTGGCTAGTGCTTTCTCTTTGTACTGGGTCTGGCGGACTTTTCTAAACTGCAATAAAATATATAATGCCATGCTCTATGTCAACTGTGAAAAGGTTTCCTGTGTTAATTAAGTGTGCCTCGGAGACACTTCAGTCCCCCACACTTCAGGTTTTCAGCGGTCTACTTAGGATGTAGAGGTGGGGTCCAGTTGGCGAGAAACCCCCTTCTAACAGCACAGTATTCGGATTAATAAAACCGAATTACTGAAAGTGTGAGTGGAATTAAGATATACAAAAGAAAGTGGAAGTGAGAGAAAAAATAGTGAGTGAAGACCTGGTGTTCTCTGCAAGAGTCAGACCTGCCCTACATGCAAACAAAGAAATGAAAGGAACGCAAGCGACTCCAAACAATGCCTGATGAGATGTCCAGCAGAGAACTAGCAGTGCAGGGTGCTCGCGGCGGGATGCCTGACTTTCACCTTGTGGATACCCTGCTATCTCACAGGGGAATACCAGGACGGGTTCCCTAAGCAAGCGCCGGGAAACCCACAGCGGGTAGCTGTGCGCTATATAAGCTCAACTACATTTACAGGGTGGAGAGCAGACATGCAGCACAAGGGCTAGACGTCCAGTGACATGATCCCGGCACCTTGCTGACACTTGGTGTGATTCTAAGCACCTCACTCTGTACTTGGTGTGATTCTAAGCACCTCACTCTGTTGATCGGTGTTATGTTCTGTCGGGTGTGGGTCCCCTGGGAGGACCCCCTGAAGTCTAAGGGTGAGCTCGTTCAGTGTCTCCGAGATGAGAGGTGGGCCTGCACTTTACGAGGTGTATGAGGGATAGCTCTGCTGTGCAAGGCTTGAACGTTTGAATTCAATGTATCCGGAAACAATGAGCTGCTGCCTTTAGGTTGTGTTTCCGGAGAGATAGTGCTGCTGTCTGGTCCCTGTAGTGCTGAAAGGATGACAATCCTGCTGTGCTTGGTCCGAGCCAGTACGGCTTGTGAAATCGGAGGCATGTGTCTGTCTGCAAACGAACCCCTGTCAAACGTGTTTGACCTGAGAGAGATACTCGTGTAGTTTAATGCCGCGGCATTGACGTCAGCACCTCTGCTTGGGGCAGTATGGGAATGTCCATGTGCTAACCATGGAACGCCCATTTGACCCAGAGCAGTCCCTGCACAGTAGAACAAGTGCTATTGCAATCAATGAGCGTTTGTAAAGCGCACACGGTCACCCCTAGGGGTATCTGGGCGCTGTGTCTACGTCAACAAGCCAGGACTTGAGTCTCTTTGTGAAGTCTGCCAGCGAGGGGGCTGTACGTAGCTGGGGAGGGAGAGGGGGGAGGAGAGTTGTTGTAGATCTTGGGAGCGATGTAGAAGCGGCCACCACTGCGGGTGATGCAGGGGTGTGTGCGAGGGCGAGTGAAGCGGAGCGCAGGTGTCTGAAGTGTATTTGTGTTACATTTCGATAAATGTCCCGCGCAAAAAAGTTTTGGGTGGAAAGTAAATAGTTTATCAAGACTTTCCACTAGCTTGCATCACTTTTGTTGACTTTGAATCAGCGCAAGTCCTATATATATCTGCATCAATGTGCTGCACTGTTCATGCCTGAAGATGCCCCTTGGTGTGTGTGGGGGGGGGGGGGGGGACACGGGCAGCGGGCTCCTGGTCTGAGAGCTTCTGACTGGGTCTGGATTGTGAGGCGCCCCCTCCATGTACTTTGCAGGGCTGCCCCCTCAAGTTTTGTTACGCCACTGAAGATACCGGCTCACTGCAGGCCCTGATGCGATACATTTTCCTACCCCTGGTGGGGCCGGCTCGCTACGGACACCGACACAATGGGGATGATTGGACCAATCCCATGTGGACCTGTCCTTAAAAGGACACATTCTGCACAGCCTCCTTTGTCTCTTTCTACGCAAGCCCGATCAGCCGCGCTCTTCCAACTTAGCCGACAGATCCGCCGATAAGCGGCCCATTCCCTAGCAACGGCGGTTGCCTTGAATGGACATGGCCTCCAGAAGGGTACCTCGGCTCTTCCCATGGTTACCTGTATGCAAATTGGTTAAACTTAGCAGCAAACGTCTGAAACTACTGGGGGTCCAGGTGGAGAGACGTGTTAAACACCTTTCCTGCCTTCGCGTGACTATATGTGTCATAATGTTTTCCTCACCATGAGAGTAAAATAAAAGGGTAACCTGGTATTTCAGAACTTTTAGGACAGTGCCTGTTTTGCGGTGTCTGGTGGCTTAGTGGACTTATGCGCCCATGTCGGGGCCTGTGTTCGATCTCATGGTCACAGGTTCAACTCATTGTGGGTACACTCAGCCTTTCATCCTTTTGAGGTCGATAAAACGACCCATTTTGTTGGGTCACAATAAACATGTGTCCAGTGCCAAGATAACCTTGGGTGCATGTGTGCTTTACAAATACACGTTCTGTTATGTTCACCATCTGTCCCAGCGAGTTTCAGTAGTTTGCGCGTGCAGGTTGCCAGAGTGGCCCGAGCGAACAGTGAGGAACTCAGGTTTTCATGTGTTTCATTGAAGAGTTAGCTAGCAGCCTTTAGCAATTAATACAGATGATACAGTGTGTAAAAGTTGCATTTAATAACCCTTCGGGCTTTGTTCTCCATGTCTTCTGTTTGGGGCTTTCAATTAAGTCATTTGGTGCTCCTCGGTTGATGGAAAATTGTAGTCCAACTTTTATGTTTGTGGAATGCCCTGGTATTTGGTTTTCAAAAGCTGGTCACCCAAGGCATGAGCAGTGAGCCCACCACTATCAGCCTCGAGATCTGTTCTTTACAATACAGGCACCAAACTTTAAGTTAATCTCTGATCCCAATGTAGTGTGCACCATTGAAGGGTAATTGACTTTAGTTGAGGTCATTGTCGGAGTATATTTGACCATACCATATGCCTGTTCCACTGACTGATATTCATGCGTATGTATAAACACAGCTTGAACCTACATCAAGCTCTCTCTATCCAAAGTTTACGTCTGGTTTGCTCTATAAAACATGCTATTAAATCAATAGAAATAATAGTGAGCTACTCATAAGGTACAATTCCGTGTTGCTGCTCTCAAAGCAGGTCATGTTCTGTATTACTTCGTGTAGGATATCTGACACAGGACTTCGGAAGCCATCGTATGACTGTACACTGTCCAGCCTACATTAACTCTGTTTACACCATTGTGGACCACATATGGAACATGGCTTCAGAAACATTCGGAGGGCTGTTGAAGACCGTAGACGCGCAGAGGGCATTAACATAGCAGGTTGTTCTGCACAGCCAGTCAATACTCGTAGTTATTAACCCTTGCTTCACAAATGGACCCAAAGCACTTTGTAGTGGTCAGCGTAGAGAGTCCAGGGTTCTCCAACCTTTTCTGTAATGAGAGCTACTTCTGATCAGTGTAAATCGTTGTGAGTTACTGAATGCCAAATAACTCGCACACCCAATCAATCAAGGGTTTGCAAAGCGCACTACTCACCTGTTAGGGTCTCAAGGCGCTAGGGAGGGGGTTTTGTGTGTAGCTCCGTTGGGGGTCATCTGAAGAGCCAGGTCTTGAGGTCCTTCCTGAACTGGAGCAGTGTAGGGCTTTGCCGGAAGTGGAGGGGAAGGTTGCTGCAGGTCTTGGCTGCGAGGGAGGAGAAGGACCTTCCACCCACTCTGTTCCTGTTGAAGCGTGGGACTATGGCCAGGGAGAGGTCGGCTGAGCGGCGGTTTCTCTTGGGGCGTGGAAGGAGAGATGGTTGTTGAGGTATTATGGTCCGATGTTGTGGAGGGCCTTGTAGGCATGCGTGAGCAGCTTGAAAATTATCTTACTTTCGACGGGGAGCCAGTGGCGATAGCGGAGGTGTTGGGTAATGTGGTTGTGCCGGGGGATGTCTAGGATTAATCTGGCTGCGGCGTTCTGGACGGTCTGGAGCTTGCAGAGAAGTTTTTTGTTGATTCCGGCATAGCTGTAGTCCTGTCTGCTGGTGATGAGGGCTGTGTGACCGTTTTTCTGGATTCGGAGGGGATCCATTTGAAGGTTCTACGGAGTATGCAGAGGTGTTGAAGCAGGCTAAGCAGACGGCGTTGATCTAGCAGTTCATAGTGAGCGATGAGTTTAGTATGATGCAGAGATTACGTGCATGGTCTGTCGGGGTGGGTGGGTTTCCAAGGGCGGGGGACCACCAGGTGTCGTCCTAAGCTGAGGGGGTGGAGCCGAGGATGAGGACACCTGTTTTCTCTAAGTTCTTGATCCTGGTTGCGACGGCTTTCATCCCTTCTTGAAAGTTGTGTCTGGTGATGTTGGGTTCATTGGTAAGGGAGAGGATGATCTGGGTGACATTGGCGTAGGAGACGATGTTGAGCCCGTGGATTCTGACGATGGTTGCGAGGGGGCAATATAGATGTTGAAGAGGGTAGGGCTGAGGGAGAATCCCTGGGGTACTCCGCATCTGGTCTCTGTTGGCTCCGAGAGGTAAGGCGGGAGTCTGACTCAGTGTTTTACCTGTGAGGAATGAGTGAATCCAGTCTAGGGTATTTCCTCGAATACTGGCGTCGCGGAGTCTGGTGGCTAGTGTTCGGTGGGAGACCGCGTTGAAGGCTGCTGTTAGGTCCAGGAGGATGAGGGCTTCCATTTGGCCCTGGTCGAGAAGGACACGGATGTTGTCACTGGCAGCGAGGAGGGCGGTCTCTGTGCTGTGGTTGCTGGGGAGTCCGGATTGGGAGATGTTTGACGGCATTGACTTCGATGAAGTATGCTAGTTGGGTGTTTAACGGCCTTTTCAATGACCTTGGCTGCGAATGGAAGCAGCGAGATTGGTCTGAAAGTTGTTGAGGTCTGTCGAGCATGTGGAGGGTTTCTTCAGGAGGGGGTTGACTTCGGCATGCTTCCAGTCTTCGGGGATTGTGGCGGTCTCGAGGGAGCAGTTGATTGTTCGACGTAGCTCGGGTGCGATGGCTGTGGTGGCCCTGTGGAAGATGTGGGGCAGATAGGTGTCTGAGGTTGCTCCAGAGTGGATGCTCCTTTTGGTCTCTAAGGTGTCCAGGTTAGGTGGGTCTGTTGGGTGACGTCACTGGGGGTGGGAGTTGAGGCAGTGCAGAGGTCTTGGTCATCAAAGTTGTCGAAATCATCTTGATCTTGAGGTGAAAGAAAGAGCTGACTCTGTTGCAGAGGTCTTGAGATGGTGGGACATCTGTTGTTTCGCTGTCGGGTTTGGCAAAATCCTGTATGATGGAGAGGAGTTCCTTGGAGTTGTAAGCGTTGGAGAGGATTCTGTCTTGGAGGAAGTTCTTCTTTGTGACTTTGAGTTGGTGGTGGCTGTTCTGTAGGCAGTGCGTGTTTTCGGGGGTTTTGCTGTTTCTTCATGTCTTTTCAAGGTATCGTCCGGAGCGCTTGGATTCTTGGAGTGTGGTGGAGAACCAGCTTGCTTTCTTGTTGTCGTCCTGTAGCCTTCTAGAGGAGGGCGTGTGTGTCGGCGCAGTTGGTGATCTGTCAGTGGAGGTTGCTTGCCGCAGTGTTGGCGTCTGGCGTGGTTGGAGGCGGAGTGCTGGTGAGAGCGGGTGTGAGGTGTTCTTCAGTGATTTTGTTCCAGTTTCTGTGTGGGTGGCGGCACGCGTGCTTGTGTGCGGTGGGTTTTCTGAAGGAGAAATAGATGCAGTGGTGGTCAGTCCAGAGCAATTCCGTGGTGTGGCTGAGGAGGACGCTGTTTCCTCCTACAAAGACTGGGTCGAGTGTGTGTCCTGCTGTGTGAGTGGAGGCGGAGACAAGTTGCTTCAGTCCTATGTTGGTGAGGTTCTGTAGGAGGGCGGAGGTGTTCGGGTCGTCGTGGTTGTTCTGGTGGAAGTTTAGGTCTCTGAGTAGTATGCAGTCTGTGGAGGCAAGGGTGTGGGGTGCGATGAGGTTGGCGATGATGTTGGTGAACGGAGCATGGGGGCCAGGCTGTCTGTAGACTAGGGTTCCGTGGAGCATAGTTTTGTGTTGGTCTGGATCTGGAAGTGGAGATGTATCATGGGGGGGGGGGGTGAGGCGTCATCCGTGCGGAGGTTGTCATGCGGAGGGAGTTTTTGTGGTTGGTGGTGATGCCTCCTCCTGGGTGGGTGGGGCGGTCTTTTCTCCGGATCTTGTATCCATCTGGGATGGCGGTTGCGATGTCGTGTGCAGAGTTGGCATTGGTCCAGGTCTCTGTGAGGAAGGCAACATCGGGCGTGTGAGTGTTGAGGAAGTCCCAGATTTCTATGGCGTGACTGTGCAGAGAGTGCACGTTGATTAGGATGCAGTTCGGTGGTTTGTGTGCGCTGGTGGGTGTCTGGTGGGCTGGGGCCATTGCTAGGGTCCAGAAGTGGGTGAAGGTGCGGCGGCAGTGTCGGCAGGAGATCGGGCCCTGTGTGTTGCTCGGCGTCGAGAGCTGACAGTTGTTGCTGCGCCCGGGGTTAAGGGTCCTGAAGTTGTACCGGTGGCGGGTCGGGAGACCAGGGTCCCTGGCGCTGTTCACGGACAGGTGCAGACAAGTTTGCCAGTGGCGCGCTCACTGCACGCGGCCACCATTAAGTACGGGTCGGGCGGTCAGCTGGGAGGCGGAAGCAGGAGCGACAAGCTGAGGGGGAGGGGACGGCGGGGAGCGCGGGTAAAAGGATCAGAATAGGAGCGAAAAAGAGAAAGCAAAACAGAAAGAGCAAACCGAGAAAAAATGGGCACAGAGTAAACAGAACAGAGTGGAACAGCAGAAGAGCAGAGTGCTCTTCCACTAGACCACCAGCGATGAGGCGAAGGCAGGAGCCTGCGGGTGCAGAAGGGCCCGAACTCCTACCTGGCACGGAGTTCGGGCTCAGAGGGCAGTCCCTCAACGGTGGAGCTGCACAGGGGAAAGCAGTGACACTGACCAGGAAGGTCAGGCATTGTTACCAGACACCCCCTCACCCAGCTTTATTGAATTTAAACCTAATGTCCATGGAGCCTGATACTATGGTTTGAATAAATTGTGACTAGGGGTACCATGATAGGGCTGTTATGTGTGTCAGTGCGTGTATGGTCTGTGTGGATGTATCAACATGTGTGAAAGAATGGCATATATGTGTATGAGTGCCTGAGAGCCTGTGTCGTATGTACTTGTGGCACAGGACTGTTACATGTACAACGGAAACATACAAATAGGAAAAGCTTAAGGTGCAGAAAAATGTTCTGCAAAACTTTTCATAGTAAGGAACATTTTTCTGCACTAGATGGAAACATTTTCTGCACTTTAAATGTCTCCCATTTAAAAAGAAATGGCTGTATTTGTAAGTTATAAATATGGCAGCGTGTCTACCAGCCAGTGGAAGCAAGATGCCTGCTGTGTGTAAATGCAACACTTTGAAATGGGAGGAAATTCACCTGAAGAGTTAACTTTGGTTATATGCATTACATAAAACTAATCATTCTAATTTTCTCCCATGTCAAAGTTTCTTTACAAACAAAAGGCATATTACTGTCAGTGGCCTGTAGACATGGTGTCATATTTATAACATGAAAATACAGTCATTTGTTTAAATGTGAGGAATGTAAAGTGAAGAAACATGGTTCATAAAACATTAGGACTTGATCGGCGTAATTTAAAGTTGAGAAAATCATTAAAACAATGCTTCACGGAAAAAGAATATTCACTTTAAATTTCTCCCATTTAAAAGAAAATGACAATTTTTCAGTCATACATATGGCACTGTGTCTAACAGCCACTTGGAGCAAGAGGCCTGCTGATAGTAAATGTGACACTTTGAAAATGGAGAAAATCAAAACGAAGAGTTAACTTAATTATTATTTAATTTTCTCTCATTTAAAAAAAAAAAGCCTTCGGAAATATCATTTTGTTCTCGTGCTCCAGTATTGAGTTGAGAATTACTTTTATTTGAGACTTAAATGCCCCAGTGCTTCAGTTCAGACCCTCTGTGGCCCCAGGGGTCATACATCTGAGTGGAGCACGGCTCACTATCAGACTCTGTTATCTGCAGCTGGATGGTAATGTAAAATAAACGCAGCTTTGCCTTAACTTTAAAAGGAAAAGGCAACACTTATTGCTGATCTTCGTTAAAAAGGAACCCACTGCTGGGAGCTATTCTGATGGTTTCTGCGAGCAATCGCCTGGTGGGAGGCACCTGATCTGGCCTTATTTAGTGGCGTGAAGGCTGGTCATGTCAGCACACGGTAACTGCACCTCGGTGGTCTTCACGCACGACATGGAAACACTTCCCACATAGGATCAAAACAAAGACAACAAACGCCCTTCCAACCAAAACCGTTTCAAGGTGCAGCATGCTATCTATGTAGGCAAGTGCTTTAGTGCTCTACATAGGGGTAGTAAGCGCTATATAAATGGTGCAATACAATACCCTGGCAGTCAGCATGAAGAACTTTGTATGATGTGAGGAGCACCCATTAGCAGGTAGTTACACCGTGACAAAGTGGCGGTGTAGAATACTTGTAAATATGTACACTGTACAAAAGCTTGTGATTGTATTAATGTACTCTGCAGCGCAGATAGATGTGAGTATACATACACAAGAAGAGAAGTGCCTTGAACCTAGGGCAAATATCATATTGTATGACACAAAAAAATAATAATATATGATATTGTCATACAGACCAAAGAAGAGGGCGAGGATGTGGTCTTATGGCTAGGGCGGTTGACCACGATGCTGGGGATCCGGGTTCGAGTCTTGGCAGGGACGCTCGACATCCTGTGATTCTGGGCAAATCACCTAATCTCCCCGTGCCTAACAAAAAATTAATATCTCAGTCTGTAACACAACTGGTGCTCATGTAAAGTGCTCTGATACCTTCGGGTCTAGTTCGCCCTAAATAAAAGGATGGTAACTGTAAGAAGGTGGAATCTGACTAATGGTTGCCCCCAACCTTTTGCCTGGTATTTGAGTGGTTTTTGACTAGTCTGGCTGGGATCCTGCTATCCAGGACCCCAGCCTATCTGCTTTCTCCCTAAAATTAATGTGAAGTACCCTAGGTACAAACTAATTGGATGCTGAGGATGCCCTGACAGTCCCTTGTAGATGTACCCAGGGCATGGGCCCCTCAGTAGGCCTACCAGGGCTGCAGCACTTATTGTGCCACCCTGGGACAGCCATACAAACTGAGACCACTACTGTAGTCTGGGTAAGGGGGTGCTGGCACCCCTTACAGGGATATAGGTATCCTATATCCCACCCCATTACAACACATATACTCTCATAGGTCACCCCTATAGCAGGCCTTGGTAATCCTACAAGGCAGGGTGCTGAGGTATGTGTGAGGGGGGACCCCTACATGAGTAGGGCCTCTCTGCAACCTTCGTAAAATCATTGCTGGGTTGTTTGTAGTGTAGCCATACCATATACTCTTAACCGCATTATAAGTCTATTGCGATATCGCGATAACTTGAGAATGGCTACACAGAACCATATCGTGTTTGATGTCAAACATGTAGGAATCATACCCCCAGTCCAGCCATGGGCATGAGGGTATGATTCCCCCCCTGCTAGAGGGGCGATATGGGAAAAGCGGCAGAATTTAGACACCAATTTAAAAGTGCACAAGTTTCACAAAATGGCTGCTACCCGCCACCTACACGACCCTGGCTGGCTGTTGCTGGGGAAAACCCCAGCCTCGCCAGCTGGACAATAGGGCTCCTGTGGCAGGGAGGTGCTAGCATCTCCCCAGACAGGATAATGTGGATTGGAACAGGGTGGGTGCACCAAAAGTCCTTTCAGAGTTGCACGTAGGCAGCTGCAGAAGCCTCATTCTGCATACACCGCTTGGAACCGGTTCAGGGGCATCCTGCCCCTCGCCCAAGCGGGAAACACACAAAGGGGAGAGGGTGTAGCCACCCTTTCCCGCCTCACCTACCATTGGTGGACACTACTCTGGACACTCCCCTAATCTTGGGGATAAAGGTGAATAACGTGGCCCCAGAGCCTCAGATTAATCTTGAACTTTACAGTCTTGACCTTCGACTTGCTGCTGCCCAGCTGACGGAAGAAATCTCCCTTGGGATACAGGAGTTATCCCCCTGCTTGGCAGGCACCTGAAACACTGCAAGTGACCTGGTTGGAACTTCGCTGCTCTCACGAACTTCGACGACTTCCAGAAACCTTGAGGTGGGTTTCCAGCGCATCCCAGAGGCCAGTGAGTGTGCTCAACGAGTTTGGGCACCGTGGACCGTGTGAATGCCGAGATCCCCAATACCCCGAGACACCGGCCACCTCTTGTATAGCACACAACCCTGACCAGTGGGAAAGTTGTGCTTTGGCCCGTTTATGAGCCAACCACTCTACAGCAATTGTACCAAAGACCAGCGCCCTAGCCCCCTCCGGTGGCCCGTGGGTACCCTTTTATGCACGCCAAATTGCCGCCTCCCGCGGTCCCTTGTCTCTCAACTTGTGGGCCCTAGCGGAGGTCTATCTTTGAAAACAAGAGTTCCCCTGGTTGCTCCAGGCCTGTTCTACAGTCTCCTTGAAGGAGACCTCTCCCAGACCTCGTGGGTCTGCACTGTAGAAGATTTGTTCACTCTTCGTGGGTTGCGGTTGCCAAGGGTTAGTGGATCCAATCCGGACACTAACACCGCAGAGACCCTCATCCGATGTGGGACAGTCGCCCTCCTGAAGCTGGCCTTCCTTGAAGCCTCCCGGAGCCCGTGGCTGCAGATCCAAGCTACACCACTTTCCACCTGAAGCACCCGACATCGAAGGGCTCTTTGCTTTGAGCCTCCTGGTCACTTTGGCGTGACCCAGACTCTGTCCCCTCTGCTTTCAGGTTCTTCTCTACAATCTTCACATCTTTGATCTTCACGGCATCATCGACGCTTTTGGCTAGCAGAACTTTTGACTACTTTCCCATTGAAAATCAGCCCGCGACCCGACAGCAGAAACGACCTATGCACCCGGCTTCCCTGGGGCAGGTAACAGTGGTACCTCAGTACTCTCGTGGTAGTGGGCATCTCAAAAGCTTAAGTCTAAAGTTTTAACTTTGTACTCCTGCTAGAAGTATTTTTAAACTGTTTATTTCCAACCGCGACATTCTCCATAGGCTGTAATAGAGATCCCGATAGCAGCTACTTGCACTGCACGCGCCTCCCGTGGGTCCCCTTCCTCATAACCTGGGGTGGATTCTTAAGGGGCCAGCGATTCTGAATGCCCTAGGCATTGCCTGTAGAATTGTCGTGGTTCTTATACCACTTTTTTAGTATATGGTTTGGTCCCCCCCTGGGGCCCAATGTTAATAGTGCTATTTATTGTGTCTATCAATGCTTGTTTGATATTGTAACTTTGCCACAGCTTCATAAAGAGACTGTGGGATTCTGTCTAGAATAAATACATATATTTTATATATATACCTGTGTGGGCTACTCTTTCATTTGGTTATTCAAGAGGTTATTATGGTAAAACAATAAGCTTAACACTCCTTCAAGACTTAGCCTGAAGGCTGCTCTCCACAGCTACCACTAGGATAGCTTTCTTAAAGGTTGTCTTAAACTGATCATCAATAGGAGTCGAATTGGACTGGTGCAAGGTGTCCCTATAACTAGGAGACAGCATATGCCAGGCCAACTTCTCACAGTAACACTTGCAGATAAAAACAATTCTACCCAATGAAATAAGGACAAAATGCAGAATATTTACACTTGTAGCTCATTCGAAGTTACTGGCCAGTTGAAAGGCACATCTGTCCTGGTGTTAGCACACTTTTTGATCCATTCTTGAAAGTGTCACAAAATTAGAGATTCTTCATTGTGGGTGGAATGATTTCCAGACATGCATGTGCTTTCTGAGACAGATGGTTTTAGAGTTTTTTCTTTAAAAGCTGTGTTTTCTGGTAGATGTCTGCATTTCATAGAGAGAGTGGTCAGTCTACAGTGGTCAGTTTGCGGGCGGGACAGTTGAGGGTTCTAGTATGGAGCGTTTTTTAAGTGCTGGAAGTTAATTGAAAATACTTATTGCTTCTTCTGGGAGCATTGGATCTGAAGAGGGGTGATTGGATCCCATTTCCTCATGGAAGTGGCCAATCTGGCCAGAAGTGGGATGGGATCATACTGTCTCACCCCAGTGGCCTTTTGGCTGGAGCACCAAGAGCAGCCATCAGAAGCATTAGGTGATAAACACCCATGAGAAGGTCCTTACACTTGTCCAATATCAGTAAAGCCTGTGACTGAGTCATTTGTTCGAAGAACTCTTCGGTAATTCTTCGAAGGACTGTCAGTTGGGATTGGCTACTGAATTGTTTCTTTGTAAGAGATTTGTTTATTTCTGTTCAATGGATTGATTCCTTTCTCTGCATGAAAAAAAACTTGCATTTTTGCATCTGGTGTTTGCCAAGAGCCTTCAATTTTATACAAATTTTATATTTTTTTTTATAGAGGTATCAATGTGCCCTCGTTATCCATTGGTCTGTTGTCATTAGCATTTTCTTCCACTCACTACGAAGCACAGCATGTGAAAATAGGTCAGCCCTCTTCAGTCATTGGCTAACTTCACTGTGAGTGGCAGCACTCTGCTCTTTTACAAGAGGACATCTGCACACTCGTGGTTATTTGTGCTTTTTGAGGCCAAAAAAATGTTTTTAGCTAGTTTTTTTTGTTCTATTCTTTTGTATTGGTGAGGGTCTGGCAGCTCATCCAAACAAAGCATTTTACAATACCCCTGACAAGCACTGATAAAGCTAAGAGGCTGGCAGGTAACACTGGACATGTTGGCTTTGCTAATGATTTATTTTGATCTCTTAAGCCCCCTTCAGTCACCTAATACCCTCTTGTTTCTCACTCCTCTGACAGATGTATTCCATTTCTACAGTTAAATGAATCTTCCAAGAATGTACCTCGCTGCATAGCACACACCAGGGAGACACAAGGTTTCCCTGGTGTGTGTTATGCATTGTTGGGTCACAGTAACCAGATATTAATCATCTTATCCCCATTTGACCCCATACTCCTTGTGCTCCCCATGCCTAGAAACCTCTCTTACCCCTTTGCGGTCTCGTGAGATGATCTCCCCGTCCAAGACCTTTTAAGATTTCCCCATTAGGGGCCCTTTAAGATCTCTGCGTCATCTTGCTTCCAGGAATGTTTTTGCACACGGCTGCAATGAGCCTACCCACTCACCCCAGAGGCTACTCTTCCAACCAGGGCCGACTTTAGCGCTGGTGGCGCCCGTGCTACAATTTTTTGCCGCCTCCCACCAATGACCTCCTCCTCCTCGGATTCCCTCGCTACCACACTCCAAAAGCGCCACTCATCTCTCCGTAGAGCCTTTCTCATTGACATTTCATTTGTTTTATAGCCCCTCTCATACCAGTGTAGGGTGTCAGAGCACTTTACGTCACAAGCACATTATACAAAGGCAATGAATCATCCATGTGTAAATCAGTCTATAGGAAATGTCACATAAGACAATGAGGATTACAAGGTGTAGGAATCAAGTTATCCATTATAGTTGGCTGTATATTTTAAGAATGTTGGGTCTAGAAAAGCACAAACTCAGGATTTAAAACATACCACAGTGGCTGGGGTTAGCTTTACTAATAAGAATGTATTTTTATCCAATCGAACTCCTTTTAGCAACATTAGGATTATTAATGACCAGGGAAAAAAACAAAATTCTAACCTGTAGTAAGCAGTTTGCATGAAGCTCTTTGATGGCAGTTCATAGCTCACTGTGCAAGATTACGATTGTAACTAATGAACTGCAAGTAACAAAAGAATCTGTGACAAAAGCAGTAACCCACTGAGCTATCTACATTATTGTATTGTAATTGCATTTATATTGCGCTTACTACCTCTGACAAGGCGTCAAAGCGCTTTTTCAGCTAGTAGCACGCTTCTCTGGAACCCATAAAGGATTTAGTGGTTAATTAGTATAGTGAAATATGAAAATAATTTGAGTGGTGGATATGTTAGTCAATAATTTGGATTGAAAAAGATAATGGAGGGATAGAAGAAGTAAAAAGGTGTACACTTATATAGCTGTTGCTACCCCTGATGAGGTGTTGAAACGTTTTTTCTGCGAGTAGCATGCTGCTGTCGAACCAATAAAGGATTAGTGGTAGATTAGTATAGTGAAATATGAAAGTAATTTGAGTGCTAGATATGTTAGTCCGTTATTTGGATCGAGAAGGATAGTGGAGGGATAGAAGAGAGAAGGGTCAAGATTTTTTTTTTTTTAGTTCATAGCAGTAGGACGGGGCCTGGGATGAGTAAAGGGGAGGTGGAGGGGGTAGAGTCCGAGGGAAAGGGTTAGAAAGGCTTGTTTAGGAGATCGGAATAGTAAAAGAGGTATGAGGTGATGCAAGGAGGGGCAGAGGAGAGAAAGGTCCATATCCTGGGGATCATAGTAGTGGTATGGGGATTGGGATGAATGAAAGCAGAGGTAGAGGATATATTGATAGAGGTATAGGGGAGAAATAAGGCAGTGCATTGGAAAGAGTAGTAGAAAGAGGTTTAAGATGAGTCAGAGTTGAGGTGGAGGATATATTGAGAGCGGTATAGTGTGAGAAATAGGGTAGTGCCTTGGATATGCTGAATTAGAAGAAAAGTAATAAATATATAGATGCGTAAGTACATGGAAGGTATATAAATGAACAAAGAAGGTAGTATATGTAGATTAAAGATGCATTTAATGAACTCAGACTTTAAAATGTTGTACTTTTTAAATTTTTTAAAAGTTTTTTGTTATTCAATAGTGAAGCAATTGTAGATAGTTATGATAAAAGACTTATTTATGCAGTCACTTATATACATGTTAAAAACATAGAATAATGTAACTATGAGTAATATGTACATTTGTTACGCAGAACTAACAAATATCTATATTTGTAAAAACATAATTATTATACATGTTTATACAAAGCAATACACACATAGGTACATATATTTGGTCTAAATAAATACGTATATACAGAGGGATTTGCTCAGTATTTCTGTTTGCGTCTGTTGATTATGTGGGGAAGAACCAATTCTTGAGTAGTTTTCTAAAGATAAGGTGGTTACCTGTGGATCTCCGTGGATCAGTGATCTGCATCGGACACATTCTTTGCAGCAGGCACATTAACCCTCTGTTACTTTGTGACGCATCAAAACTGCCACTAGACAAAACTCTGATCCCTCTCCAGCAGGAATATTAATCACCAGAGTTATCTTCACATAAAACACAAGGACACACAAGTAACTCTACAACAGGTGCCCTTAATCTCTTAAATTATTTTTAAATACCACGCCCCTGGTCCGGGCTAGGTGCGGCTGCATCAGTTGCACCACCCTACAGCCAGCTCTGCTTCCAACATTTCCCAAAAAAAGTTTTACACTCGCCGATGTATTAACCACATGAGAGATGTTCCAAATATCAATTTTTACTAATTGTTTCGGATAAATACATATAGAAAGCCATTTATTTTGTTATTTCTATTCATTTTTCAATATAGAAACTGGACAGAAGGTGGTCTTTTGATTGGTTCTTTATTCTGTCAGTCATTATGGCCTGGCCAATACAAGAGCAGACTGAGAGGTTGGAGGGTTGTAGAGATAGTGACAATGGTTTCTTACAAAGCTTTACATAGCTGTCAGTCTACATATTTTGTTCTACCATGCTAATGTTTGTGAGTGCACTGATTGTGTACACGCCATTCTTCTAGGCGTCTTACAGTATTAATACCAGTCGGACCGTCCCGTTCAGAAATAACTGTTGAAAAACACTAGTTGCATCTTCGTCAGTAGGTTTCAGGACATTGTTACGTCTTGGGTTGCTGGATTCTGGTTTACTCTTCTATGAACCCTAATGCTTTCCCTCCTGTTTCTTGTTTCCACCTGTCTTTTTGGGGTTTTTGTGATTTTCGCAGAGGGCTAGGGTGATTACCTTGCAAAGTATTTCTTTTCGATGCTTCAGCGGAAAAATCATTAAAGTGTTGACAATTTATTGAAATTGTCCTTATTTAACTTTAAGAAAATGATTCTGCATCAGGCTTCCTATCCAGTATTCGCGGCTCTCCCTATTCACAAAGTCAATTTGCTCAGCAAAAGGCTAATTTGCAGAGAAGAAATTGCAGTGGCGGGGGGGTGAAAAAATAATTTTAAAAAAACACTTACTTCTTTGGCCGTCTACGTCTCTTCTCCACTTATCTGCCGATGTCCCAGAATGGAGGCAGGAACTGGAAGCACACACAGACTCCCTCCCCTAAGCCAATCACAGTGCTACAGTGCAGCGTTGTGATTGGTCCGAGCACTGTGGTTTGGCGCTCAGACAGGGAACAGGAGCCTGGGCATGTTCCTCACTGGGCAGTGTAATGCAGCCTGGGGGGACGGACCTGCAAAGTGCGCATGGCTGTTGGCCCCCCCCCCCTCCCGACGGGCGGCCAGTCATGTACACTTAGGGGCCGATTACGAATTATGTAGTGTAGAAAGCATTCCGACTGAATCTGTTTTGGAGTGCTTTCCGACTGACTGGTTCGTGGAGTCCGACCAACTGATTACCATGGTTCTGAAAACCGTTCGGTCGGCCTCCCATTGCCTGCTACGGGCCCCCAAAGTCAGATTCCGACAGTCGATCCATGTTGGAACTACAGATTCAGAAAGGCTGTCTCAATACGACATCCTAATCGCTAGGTCGGAAACGCAGTCGATCGTAATCGACCCCAGCCCTGCCCCGCCCCAACCCAGCCCTGCAGCTACCACAAATAAAATGATAATAACAAAGTTATCATATTGTTTTTTTATTTTTTCACTGCTTTGAAAGCAGTGGGGCGACGCTCTTCTGCCTTAGCGGAGGAGCCGCCCCTCAGAAATTGGCATGTATATCTTTGCATATGGAAAAATAGTTCTACAAAAGCTAGTCTAGAAAGAAAATTCTCCAAACATTTGTCAGATGAGCTGCGTTTGCTGATAAGTAAGACTCGCTATTCTGTAAAATATCTCCCAGTGAGGAGAAAATCTTTTCATGGGTGAAACATAACTGAGAAACTTTGCAAACCGTGATTATCAGGAACCTGTCAACGCTTCTTTGGTTTAAAAACACAAAACAAAAAAACCCAATAGGCACAGTTCTGAAACCAGAAGTGGTAGAACAAACGCAAGGGTTTCAGGGCTAAATTCTGCTCCCTACTCAAATACCTACAAGTTATTAGCCAAAAATGATATCCCTCTCACATTCTTCCCTGATAGATTCTGGGCTCTGTCAGTAGAAAATGTAAGGAATAAAAGGCAAAACATGCTAATTCCGTGTGTTAAAATACCAATTCCACACATGTTCTGCCTCATGTAAAAACTCAAAAATAGGAGGTATTTACCACCTGTGGTAAATACCTCACCATCGAGTAATGGTATTTATCAAGTCTGGTAAATACCATGCCCGTTTTCGCCTAACATGTAATGAGGGCCTACACATTATGCAATGTAATCTTCTATTTTAAGGTCTGTAAGATTAGTGACTGATTTCAGAATATCTAAATGCTCAGAGCGGTCTGATCTACTTTGTTGGATCCGAAATACAAAGTTTGCATTTGCAAAAAGTGGTCACAAATTGTGCACGGTCTTTTGCGAATAGAAATTTAATTTGCAAATTTACCTACTTACCGATTGATGAGTTCACAAAATTCCAAACTGAAGTGGCTGTCCATCCATCCAACCTACCTCATTAATATTCATGAGGTAGGATTACGACTGGATTACAACACAGATATGTTGGATGGTAAAAGGCATTTCCTCATCTTCATAGGCCACACATTCATGTGTCACGGTAAAGCCTTCCAAATGTTTATGCAGGAATGGAATGTGTGCGGTGCAATCCATATTACAGTAAAGGACACAAGAACATCTGTAACTTTTTCTGTAATACCAAAGTGCCCCAGGAGGCAAACATGGCCGCTACTGCCTGCTCTTCTCCTAGGAACTTTGGGTACTATGCAGACCATGGGGAGCTTACCATATGACTCACTTCAGTGTCATGCATAATGGATTAATTCCTCTGCCAATCACATGGTCCACTATAATTTACTCAAATGGATCAAAAGCAATGAAAATTGCTACAGACTTTAACCTGTTAAGTGCTCATGACGAGCTCAGCTCATCATGATTCACAGTGGAGCTGTGCTCATGACGAGCTGAGCTCGTCGCCACGGCCCGCCCACGCGCGATTAATTCCCCGCGTGCGGAAGAATTAATCAGTGGGCGGGGTCGTGACGAGCTCAGCTCGTCATGAGCACAGCTCCACTGTGAGTCATGACGAGCTGAGCTTGTCACGAGCACAGCGGTGCAGCGTCCCCCCCCCCCCCACCCCCTTCTGCACCGCGGGGAAATTATCCCCGCAGGGAAGGGGTTAAACTATGCTGTGGCAGAAAGTTAAGCCGCCACCAGCTGTCGATTGCTACAATTAGCCGTTTAACTGTACAGCAACTATTACCTTCCTCTCCCTCAAATTGTAAAGCGCTCTGATATCCTTCGGGGTCATGTTCGCGCTATATGAAACTTTATAAATAAAATAAATAAACAAGCCAAGCACCCAAATAATTTAAACATTCATATTTCATGGACTGGGGGAAGGCTTTTTTCTGCAACAGAAAACAAAAACCTTAAATATTAAATATAATTCAAATAAGGATGCTTAGAACAATTTCTTGGCCTTATTTTCTTTTATTTTACTATTAACACAAATCCATGTTCACACCACAAGTAACTGTTCTCAAAGCTGCAGTTGTTTCCACTGACACTCGGACTTTAGAAGAATCACAGATATGTTGCATCTCTTGTTAAAGTTCATTATTTTGAATCCTACTGTACCTTCTAATAAAACACATGTAATAAACACAAACCTTGTTCAGCAGGGGTGCTTTTAATGGAATGAGGTGTTGTTGCACAGTTTACCTTCCTGCATGCTGCAATTGACCCTGCAGTAGAATATGGTGCTCGACTGTTAAATAATTCCAGTGGCCGTAAATATATACAATGCATTTGGTATTTATGGCGGTAGGCCAAAAAGTTGATCCCACTCTCTTAAGAGTTGCATAAGCCACCCTTGAGGAGCGTGCTACCTTCCAAAAAGTGCTTCAACACCTCATCAGGGGTAGCAAGCGCTATATAAATGCAAACCCTTACCCCTCTTCTAACCCTCCACTATCCTTTTTATTCCAAATAACAGACTAACATGTCCGTCGCTCAAATCCATTTCCCTATACTAATTCACCACTAATCCTTTTTGGGTTCCGGAGTAGCGTGCTACTCGACGAAAAAGGGCTTCGACGCCTCGCCATGGGAGGTAAGTGCTATATAAATACAATTACAATTCACTCATCGATAGGTCACAGTATATCTTATGGGGGAGTAAAGGTAGCTCAGTGGGTTGTCATGTCTGCTGTAGAGAAATATATCCAACCTGTGGCCACATGTTGAGATCTCTGTGGTGCTGGCTCACCCTTTCATCCTGTGGAGGTTGTTCAACACTCCGTCCATCATTTCCTTTGGTTTTTGCTTTGTTCGCCATAAGTTGGCAGGGTATGCTCAGACATGAGTCCCTTGCTCACTTTGCCACTGGATTCAAGCAAGCCTGGCTGAAGACGGCTGAAATGCCAGAAACCGGTCCTAGGAAGCTTGTTTCCGGTCCAGGGAAGTCACGGCTTGGCAGTTCGGGCTAGACTGTTCCCATGAGGCACAGGGTCAGACTGATTTGCATATGGCCATGTCTGAACTGGGGTGGCAGAGTGGGCTAAAGAACGGTGATGGATCAAACCCAGATCTGTTGACTGGGTGCGAGTGTTTGATTGGTTCTGATGCTCCGTCCATCACCACCCCCTTTTGTACCGCTTAGTTCGCCATAAGTTGGCAGGGTATGCTCAGACGTGAGTCCCTTGCTCACTTTGCCACTGGATTCAAGCAAGCCTGGCTGAAGACGGCTGAAATGCCAGAAACCGGTACTAGGAAGCTTGTTTCCGGTCCAGGGAAGGCATGGCTTGGCAGTTCAGGCTGGACTGTTCCCATGAGGCACAGGGTCAGACTGATTTGAATATGGCCATGTCTGAACTGGGGTGGCAGAGTGGGCTAAAGAACAGTGATGGATTAAACCCAGATCAGTTGACTGGGGGTGAGTGCTTGCAATGTTCAACACTCCGTCCATCATTTCCTTTGGTTTTTGCGAGGTTGGTAAATAAACACTGTTAGTTAATAGGGACATGTTGCTCTAGTGTTGGTTATTTTTATGGCTCAGGTGCATGTCCACTGCCAGCTTAAGTAACCACTGCTATCATTACTCAAGTTCAACAGTGCTTCTTTTCTAAACAAGTGAAGGATGAAAGGCTGAGTCTCCCCGCCAGGATTTGAAAAAGTTAATCTGCAGTGTGCGCACATCTCTGCAGTAGGTGCACAACCTATTGACCCGCCCTGTCACTTATTTTCTAAGATTCGCGAGATTTAATGAGGTTGTTTGATATGGAAGATTCTGGAATGCAATCCGGGGAGCTTGCTGGCACAGGCCTCAGAGGGCAGCGCCGGCCTGTGACGTCATGCCGCAGACGGCTGCTTCGCCGTAGATGACTGGTTCATCCTCCACTGACCCCAGGCGTACCTCGTAGGGCCACCTTCCCGGAACAGAGGCCGCCGAGAGAATGGCCCCTTTGTGCCGACGGGTCATAGGCGCCTTGTTGTGCCAAAGACATCCGAGGGAGCCTGGAATAATTACACCCCCTCCCTCAGCCGACGACCTTTATGAAAGGCAGATATCCAATGCCCGGATGGCTTCCATAAAGAGAAACTATTTGAGTGATCTCATCAACAGACAGGTAGCGAAAGGAAGTTTATGACAGGTGTGCGCTCCCTGGCACCGGCCCCCTTGAGCGGGCACTGAGGACGAGGCGGAGAAGGCGGCCATTGTGAGGATTGCAGACAGGAGGCCCAGTGTGTGCTGGGGAGAATGACAGCCAATGTGGGCCAAAGCTAGTCCGTCTTTTGTGTTGCTGTACCCTGCGTTGTTTTAATATTTATAGCGCAATTACTTGAGTTTCTGGCGCTGTGTGTGTCTGACTGGTGAAGGTGTGTGCGTGTGTGTGTGGGGGGGGGGGGGGAGGAATAGGTGTTGGAGGGTAGCGTTGATTTAGGTCATAGCAGTCAACTGTGTGTGGGGTTTGTTCCAGTGCTTGACATGAAAATATATACGTGCGTCTACGTACCATCAAAGAGTACTTTAAGGGAACTCCATAAGTGCTACTACTCCATCTCTTTACACGACAAGTGCTGACACTCCGTAATTGGCAGTACCTGCTCATACAAAGCACTGGGGTGGACCAACGGTGCGGACCCTTTATACCTACGTCAGCTTGAGGTCCCAGGCTGGAGCCCTGGTGGTGTGGACACCCATGTGTCACCCGTAAAGCCTCCCAAGTGATCATGCAGGCATGAAATGTGTGTGTGGTGCAATCCATATTACAGTAAAGGCACGCACACACATCTGTAACCTTTTCTGTAATACCAACGTGCCCCAGGAGGGAAACATGGCCGCTACCACCTACTGTTCCCCTAGGAACTCTAGGTAATTTGCAGTTTTGGAGCACGGACTGTATGCGCACCAGATGTCATGTACACGGGCAGGAGTACATACGTGCATGGAGAGTGTAGCATCCGTTGCAGGTCATGCCCCGTTGCTTCCGCCCACTCACTTTTCCGTTGGGCAATTGCTAGATTATTGGGCTGGCTTGACAATGCAACAGTTACAAGACAATTATGTGAGCATCACTATAGGGTGCTTTGGCCCCACCACATGTTGGGAGCCAGGAGGACATGTTTTAATTGGACAGAAGTTGCGTACTTCCACAAAAAAGTGCTTGCCTTCCACTCCGCTGCCATCACTTTATTTACCAAGCTTAAACAAAAACAGGACCGGTAGTAGGGGAAATCTGCGCAGGGGAGTGATAAAAGTAGCTCCAATAGGTATCTTAATTAATGCTAGTGCTCAAGGGTCACCATACAACGACCACCTCACGTTGTGAACTGTAGGCGAAGGCCCACATAAATACAAATTAAACAATTGGTAGCCCGAGAAAATAGCATGCAAGTAGAAGCAACAAATAAAGTCCAAATATCAGTCCTGGTTGCATTCTTCTTTTATTCCAAATTTGCAAGGTATCTTTCAATAATATCAATCTTCTTAACAAAATGACTTCAAGCCACAGACCTTGCCAACACGCGTTTCGTCCACGAGACGCACGCACGAGGATCTCTCTGTGGATGACTTTGAAGTCAGTCCCAGGATATGTGACTGATTGATTGCGATGACTTTTAACCTGTAATATTGAAGCTTGGAAGATATGGGTTTTACCAGACGAATGGATATGCTTTGAATATGAAATTTTAGGAATTCAGAGGAACTGTCTTGACGTTGGCTTCTATTTTCGATTCTCATGAATATTTGTTCTTTTGCCCTGATGAAGTCCATGGCGAATAGCCGCGTGGACGAAACACGTGTTGGCAAGGTCTGTGGCTTGAAGTCATTTTGTTAAGAAGATGGATATTATTGAAAGATACCTTGCAAATTTGGAATAAAAGAAGAATGCATCCAGGACTGATATTTGGACTTTATTTGTTGCTTCTACTTACATGCTATTTGCTCGGGCTACCAATTGTTTAATTTTTATTTACCAAGCTGCCTATGCTTGAACTTTCAGGGGCCGACACATGACTATGTAATGCTATTAAAGTATCGTAGGGCCCGATTACAAGTCTGGCGGTCCAAGGACCGCCAGACTTGCGAGGATGCGGCGGTGGAGGTCCAGCCACCACTGCACTGGTGGTCCAACCACCCGATTAGGACTTTGGCGGTCAGACCGCCATTGCACCGCTACAACCGCCAGGGAACCGTGTTCCCTGTCGGTCCCGAGGCGGTCTGAGGGCTGCAATATGCTGATTGGTGCCCTGAGGCACTGCCAAGCGTATTACGACTTTCCTCACCGCCAGCGGTGTCATGGAGGTTCTTTCTCCATGTAACTGCTGGCAGTGAGGGAAGAAACTGGGCCCTACAGGGCCCTCTCTTGCCCCTGTGCACAGGGGTGCATGCAGTGGGGTACATGTTTATGGCGCCACTCTAGTTGCACCCCGACGAGAAGGAATGCATGATGTGGTGCATTCCTTCCTATGCAGGAACATGCACTGCGGTGCGTTTGAGGATCACAATGAGCCTTTGAACAGCACCGCTGCGGGACGGCCACGATGCCCGCCAGAGCACTAAATTACTTGTAATCGGGTGGGTGGGCTGCAGCTACTCTTGGCGCTGTGGGAACATGGAAGTGACGTGCCATCCACTCGGACAAAAGTCATAATCAGGCCCATAGATAGTTACATAATGTATGGTGTTTTTCTCTCGGAACAGCACAAATGGGAGGAGGGCAGTCATTGACCTGCATGGATTTTTAGGTCTGGCTTGACAGCATTACTGTCACCTGACCTATTAACCTACATCATTCTTACTCTACAGTTCTTTTCTTCCACTCAAATACATATCAATTCCCATGCCGTCTATTTCTAATGTTTCATAATACTATTAAAGATTACTTTAAGGCCAGACCTAAAGGCATTGCCAATGCTTGTTTTTGTCATGCAGCAGTGATTTGCTGCCAGGTTGCTCTTCAATGAAGAAAGCAGTTTATCTCTCACAAATGGTAATGTTTTTTTATTTACCAATCAGCTGGTGAGCAACATCTTGTAACTGTACATTTAAAAAAAAAAAGGAAAATGGCTCAAGCATTATTACGCTGACATGCACATAATTCCTCATGCCTACAGTGCGAGGCTGAATAACGCGGTTGCTTAATCGCGCCTTTCTTTGTGCTGATGGTGCGCAGCACTACAAAGAGCATTTTGCTTTTTCCTGATGCTACATTACATCGAGAAAAAAGGCAACAAAAGAACCACGCGAGACCTATTGGCTTTGCCATTGCTTGTGCCCCATGCCATAAAGGGAACTCGGACTGCACCCAGAGTAGTTGATTGTGAATTACACAAGCAACTACTGTTGAATAAGAGAAAATCATTGTACCGATGTGCACAATCACAGTAGTGCAAGTGCAACTGTGCAAATACGCAACTGGTGCACTTCACAAAGTTGGAAGGTTTGGGTATTCTCACAACTTTCTTAATTGGGTAACTTTCTGCTTAAAAAACATTTTGTGTGATCTTTTTTTTTTGTGTGTGTTCTCTCAGTTGGTTTAGGATTGATTTTGTTCCAAAAAACAACTTTTATAATATTTGTATTTTTTATTTTACCTCTTTAAAAAAAATCTCTATGAACTTTGAGTTTTCTAAGTTGTATCTCACTCGAGTAGGTGCCTGTACATTCACAATTTCTGCCAAAATGATGCTTGTGTCTGTTTTATTTCATTATGTGCACATTACTAAATAAATGCAATTAACGATCATTCCTGATTTTTGCAAGGGCAATTTCTATCTGGATATAGCTGGAGGAAAATGCAGGCTAACCAGTACTACTGTTTTCACAATTGATTGGGAAAAGTATTTCGCACACTATTCCACAAGTAATGACCAGGTAATTAACATTGGACTAGAAGTGAAGCTGTAACCACACACATACAATTTCTACTTAACCAATAGATATATATTAGCAAGGCAGAAGTGCAGTATAGGTCTGTGCGAAATTCACGTAATCCGTAATTATATGAGAATTTGGGAAAATTGTGCAACATTACTCGCAATTACGCGAAATGTAAATCCACTATTTTGAAGCCAGGACACATGTTGTGCCTAAACCAGAGCCTCAACCAGCAGCTGCTCAAGTTCTGGTCATGCACACTGTTACTGTGTGCACGTGCTACATTTTTGCAGCAAATGGCACGCAACGTGCGTAGCAGCGTCATTTGGGAATTTCAACTAACGAGCGTAATGCGAACTTTCTGAAATAATGCTAGATATGCCGGTGTAATGGAAATGTATCCCTAACCTAATGAATCTAAAAATCTACTAATTAGTCTGAACATTTGAATAAGGCATGGCCTCAAAAGAATTCTGGAATTGGATTATGGGTCAGTCGCATGGAATCTAGGTTACTGAATAAATGGACAGTGATAAAAGCTACTCCAATGCACAACTTCTGAGAAAACTAAACCAAGCAGAACCTAAGCAGAAGATAATGTACAATGGATGAAATTGAGCATTGGATTTATTTTCTTCCTGGAAAATCTAAATTTAATGAGTAAGAGCGATAAGGTGGGATTGTTGGCAAATGTGGGCGAAGTTCGATCAAGCGCGACTTCGGTGTTGGCAGTGAGTCCTGGATCCAGCAATACTTGGGCCAAATGGATGCACGATGTGGAGTGGCCGAAGCTGGAGATTTTCACCGCCAGAAGGGTAATGGAGACGGATCCTGTGCTCTCGCCCTGCCCCTGGCATCGAGAAGCCTGCTAAGAGATGCATTAACCCGCACAGGCTCGTTGCTCGCGCCAAGAGGTTGTTGGTTCGATGACCCAGGTCAGTGCAGCTGCTTGGCCAACCATGACCCTTTGGCTCCACTTTCTTTATTCCACTGGCTCAGTAAAAAGAGAATGCAATTTAGAGGCAGGAAGAGCATGGAGTGATAAGGGGACATTAAAGAGGGGAGGATACAGGGCACCCTCTACAGCTTTAAACCTGCCCACATTTTTATGTATTCACCTCCTTTATTCTTCACAGACCCTCGCCTTAGACCAATAATGGCCCAAAACATTCTGCAAGATGTTTTTGTTGAACAACTCTGCACTGGCACAATGCAATTTTTTGCAGTTTAGTGTAAATTGATTTTTTTTTGTCAATAGTCAATTGGTGAAAATAACCTGTAGACCGATTAAATCTATTTTTTTAATATAAGAACAATAGGTTATTATATTTATAACTATTTAAGGTGTTATCCCTATTAGGGGATATTGCGCTAGAATATGTCTGTTTAGCAGGATAAAGACTTTAATCTTAGTATAATTACATATAATTTAAGATGTTGTAGATCTTTCTCCTGACAAGAAATAAAGTTCTCTTTATATTTTCTTTTACAGTTATTTGTTGGTTTGTTTCTGATGCTATGGGCATAAGAAAATATTATGCACCAGAGTGACGGGAGGAATGTGGAAAATTGACTGTAGGTCAGGAAGACAGGGATTGGGTTTGGGCAGATTGTGTTGCGGCATTCCGAGTCCACACCGCCGTGAAGGCAGCCCTCTGTGAGCGGGCTCAGTTTTACTACCATATGACTTATAACACGAACCCTATTTACATTGTAGTATTTTAATCAAACGGGACGTGTTCTTGTTTACATGATATACATTTTTTGATCAATTTATTCACTAGTGTGCATCACACAACAAAGCACGGAGCATGATTTTGTCACTGGCACCAGTCGTATGTTCAGATATATTTTTCATTAAATGAAGAGCGTTATCTCATGTAGAGGGACCATTGTATTTATCAATACTTTAATACCCCAGGTCCCTTGTGATACTTGGGTTCCCTTTAATTCCAGTACAGTGCCCCCAAAGTTTTACTACCCACATTTATTGCTGCTGCAGAGAAGTAGTACCCCTGAGTACTGCACCAGACATGGAAACCTGATTTATTTTATAGGTTCTTTTTGAAAACTTCTTGCCCATGGAATCTTAGCATATAAATATATTTTTAAAAATGCTGTAGAACTTCAGTTTGAGAACCCGCTAAACCCTGCTGATTATTATGGTGCGACCAACTTGCTGCAAATATGGTATTGCAAAAAAAAATTCTAGAGATATCTTTACCTGATTTGTGCAGTCAAGGGTCCAGGTTTTCTTCCCATCTGAGATGAGTACACATATATGGCAATTTAATTAGAAAAATGTAGGTCTAGTTTTACTTGGCTTTTATGCCAGGGCTCATGAGATGCAGAGCGATAAATCTCACGGCAAAGCGGCTCAAACAGGACCGCAAGCGCAGCGTCAAAGGCCTTGTTAAGAGCTGAACTCCTGCTAATATATGCAAAGGGGGAGCAGCATGGTAGCAACCATGCACACACCCACTGATTCAAGAAAAGGCAGATATCGGACCAGCCAACTTTAAAATATATTTTCACAGTGTGAGCGAATGGTTGGGGGTGGAACAATTGGTGGGGGAGGAGTATTCTTTTGAGTCAATATCTGCTCCTAACCTCACCTGAAGTGCAAAAAAAATAAAAAAGCTTCCGTACGTCAGAGGGGATATCCTTGCTGGATATTAGCCATGCCGCTCCACCACACAGGAGCTGGAAGTCCATACTTTGAAGAGGTTTCCAGCACACTGGTGTTGCACCGTGTGACATCTGTTCTTCTTGGGATGGCCGTGAGAAAATTGCTGATATCGTGTGGTACGAGATGGCACAATGGGATTAGCCAGGCCTAAAATATTCTAAACTAGCCTTACAGATATGTATGCAATACTAGTGTCAAATGATAGCAGATACAAACAATCGACAAGCAGGCTATGACATGATAGTCCCATGCATAACGTGTGATCTCGACAAAATTAAGCATTTGATGTTGGTCACCCGTGGCTGGATGTTGTTGCCTACAAATTTGTATCAGATCATGTACCTCGAGTACAGATCTGAGATGCATTTTGCTTGCCCTTGTACAGTGGCGTAATGCGTAGTATTTTTCTCTAACCGCATTTTGCGCAGAAGTGTGGTTGACATCAGCAGATTCAAAGTGTACAGGACGTACCACAGATAGGTAAGCAGCAGGTCTTGGCATTACTGCATGCTGACGATGCTGTGCTATTAGTTTGTGTACACCGTAATTGAAGCAGTTATTACAGTCCCTTTCTTCTTGTACATCATCTCTTGAGATGGACATTAACTACTAAAATTTCCATATCATGGTGTATGGTACCAGGAAACAAAATTTGAGACCTATTTGTTTTAATTCGAATTCATTGTCAGCTGGGCGCAGTTTTCCATATTTGGGAGTCTATTTTGACTCCAATGGAGCCTGGGATACTAATATTCGCAGTCGATTGGCGCTCTTTTCAGTCTGATCCCTCTGGTTGTGGGCAAACTGATAGTGGCTTTCCTAGAAATGTATAATACACAATGTGTGCCAGCTGCTACCTATGGTGCTGGGGTCCGCAGTAGCCACCTATCGTCAGACAGAAGAAAACCACTTCTATCGGAGGTTATTATCCCAGCTCCTCAGCTGTACCCATTTTGTTTGCCATGAGGAGTTGGGCTTAAGATATGTTGAGGATGTTATTAGAAACAAGGGAATCCAATTACAATGGTCAGTGACCTATGGTATCAGTAAGTTATAAACACAGTGGTCCCGAACAAGGACAATCGGAGTGGGGAAAATAAATATAGACTTAGAATCAGTTCTATATTCTTCTGTCCAGCCGGACAGGATCAATTTTAATATTTCAAATACTTAGCAACAAATAAAGTGGAGACGCAATCCTGCATCCAGTAAGGTGTACATATAACAAAACAAAAGGCTCAGGCAGAACTGAATGCTTGTAAATAATACAATAATTTAAGCAAGCATAGATGTAAGGAGACACAGTTACACATGAGCAATGATAAGTAAAATTGCGTTTGCGGTGTTAAAAGACTCGACGACGTTTCGATCCCATGAAAGCAATTGTGGGATCATCATCAGGACATTACATTACATGCCAATGTGAATGCCTGTGAAACAATAAAGGAAAGGGGAAAAAGGAACAAGAAAAGGGTCAATGCGCAATAAGGTTTGAGAACAGCGAATGGGCCATGCAGTTGGAAGTGAGGAGTGAAGGTCATAGAATGGCCAGACACAAGAAGGGGGCTGGTGTGGCCATGTGGTTGAAACTGTGACCGGAATGAGGAGACTGTGTATGCAGAGTGCATAGTGCTATAGGAAGTGACTATGTAGACTTACCCTCTGCTAGATTTATTAATAAGGGGATGTAAGGAGAACGGGCTAGCCAGCGCGTCGATCCATTGAGGAAGTAGCAACTGTGAGGAGTTGCAAGCGGAAATAATGATATCTAAGAAGAAGTGAAGTAATGGCGAACATTTAGAAGGGTTTGTCACGTGTGCTAGGGAGCCGATAAGTGTCCCAAAAGTGCTCTAGTGCGATGCTTACCGTGGATTGTGCTAGGCATAACAATGGAAGTGCTTAAATGTGGACTGCTGCGGTGTGTCCAAGCGGGATCCAATAAACTAAAAGAGCGTGCTGAATGTGAGTCCCATGGAAGTTGGGCAACTGCAATGGGTGGCCTGCTGAAAAAAGGTTTGATGAACCTATGACAAAATATAGGCAAACTTTAATAAGGGATACCGAGTGTTGTAAAAAGTGATGAAGGTCTAAAACGCGCTGCCTAGGTGGTGCAGGGCATATCAATGAAAATGCCTCAGTGTGGACCGCGGCGGCGTGTCCAAGCGGGAGCCAGGTAGCTAATGGTTTCGTTGTGGCTAAGCCGACTATGGGAGATCGCGATCCTGTTATGAGTCACATGATCGGCAAAGAAGTGCACAGTGAGAACGCCCAGGGAGTGGCTGCCATGTTGGAATGGTGCCGATTGTGAAGGGAGATGCTACTACAGAAGGCAAGCGAACGTGGCAAGATTAGGAATTTGAGAAAAGTAATGGACCAGCCAAAAGAGTGAAGACAAGCCCAAAAGCGGGAGAAAAAACAAGAAATCAGCAGTAGATGGTTGACAGTTTATTATCAAATAAACGCAGGGTTAAAAATAACGAGTTACACTTCTGTCATAATTATCAAAGCAGCAGCAAGGTTGAAATCAAGAACAGTAAGTAATTACTTGTACATAGAAACTCATAAGCGCATATTCAACAGGGGGTGCAGTAAAAACGATTGCCAAGTTTACACAGTGAGTATCAGATAAGGTTTGGAAGGCTGGCAGGGTAAGGGGAAACAGGGTAAGGAGACTTAACAAAAATGCAACTGTTGGTTTGAACAGCTATTACAGGGTGGTCCAGTCCCCGAGCCGGTTGAGTCCCGTACGTACACTACCAGTACGGAGGATCCACTTTAGTTCTTCTTTATAGAGTAGTTGCCCAATGTCTGCGCCTCTCGGTGGTGGTTTTACCACACTGATGACAGTCCACCTGATGTCGTCTTCATAGTGTCCTGCTCTCGTGAATTGTTCGACAAGAGGGGCAGTGGGTGTTATGCAGCGAAGCCGGCTGCGATGTTGGCAGATCCTGATCTTTACCTTCTGGGTAGTCTGCCCAATATAGATCATGTCACATGGGCATAGGATAGCGTACACAACATTACAGGTATTACAATTTGAGAATATGATACAATTACCACATTTGGCATGTCCAGATAGGGGTTCAAGGCCCCAGGGCTCGTCCAATGTTGCTGCAGGTTTGGGAACGGGTAATGCTGCCCTAACCAAAGATGTGTTGATGACAACATTAAACTTGCTCCTTTGAGACTTTGGTTGTCAATTTGGAACAATACTAAGACCACTTTAAATCAACAAGCGCTTATGGATTACAAAAACTATGATTCTGGCAAGCACATTCCATTGCTTGCTTATGTCAATCTATGTTTTTCTCGTTTGGGCAGGCCTTCTCTTTTTAATGACCTCCTCCCCCCTTCGGCCAGTGCATTACCAAGTCAGATTTGACTTGGTTAAAGTGCACTTTCGGCGATGGCGGCCCGCCGATGAGGGATGCAGATGAACTTAAAAACCCTACTAGTTAACCCCTGTTGAAGTGAACCATATTTACTGCTTATGTCTAACAAATGGGACTAACCCTGTTATTGAAATTTAGATTTGGCAATATGCAGAGTCTTCTCTGTGTTCCTTTGGATCAGTATAGCGGGGTCAGTTTCCCTGGTTTGTCCTTGTGATAATGTTTCTCAGCAAACAATTTTACATTTTATACTTTTCTGTAATTTTTACCCTGAATATACCAGGCTTTTTCTTTTACTGGTTTTGAAAATGTACAACTTTAGATTATGGCGACCTGCCATACTCTTTCTTCAGACATTATAAGACCCTCATATTTGTGTGGCATTTGTTTTTATTTTTTGTTTTAATGGACTACTGTTGGAAATGGCCCTTTTTGCAGGGTTATCCCCAAACGTTTTGCTTTTTCCTGACCTGTCTTTGTTGGTGTTAGGACTCTGGGAACTTTACCACTGCTAATCGATGATAAAGTGCATATGCTTTCTGTGTATATTGTGTTATTGATTGGTGTTTCCATGATTGGCATATTTGATTTACTTAAGTCCCTAGTAAGGTGCACTGAAAGTACCAGTGCCTGTAAATCAAATGCTGCTAGTGGGCCTACTGCGCTAGATTGTGCCGCCCACATGAGCAGCCGGTAAATTTAACTCAGACCTGCCACTGCAGGGTCTACGCGCAGTTTGTAACTGCCATGTCGACCCGGCAAGTGCACCCACTTGCCAGGCCCTAATCTTCCCTTTTCTTAAATGTAAGACAACCCTAAGGTAGGACCACGGTACCCCTGTGGGCAGGGTGCTGTGTATGTTATGGGTAGGACATGTGCCTGTGTGTGCGGCATGTCCTCGTAGTGAATTACAGTGCATTTCGTTTTTCACCATGGAAAGGCCATATGTCCCATAGGATTGTATGAGAGTTTATTTATAACATCTTTTTAAATATAACTTCCCATTGGGACAAGATAGAAAAAGTTTAGTATGCCTGGAATCCGAATGTAAAAATGCATCTTTTAGTAAAGATGATTTTTGTTCTGCGTTTGAAAATACCACTTTTAGAAAGTAGGTATTTTCTTGCTTAGCCCTCCTGTGTGCCTCTGCTGGGTTTGTGGATTGGCTGTCTGGTTTTGGAGTGACAGGGGCTGGGGAGGTGCAGTCTCTCAGACAGCTACCAAGGGGGGTTAGGGGTTGATGTGTGTCCTGCCTTTCCTGGATGAGGCAGGGCTGGGCTGAATAGACCTGGGCTGCATTTAGAGTAGTGGTAGGAGATTTCCTTGCACCTGAATGGGCCTGGTCTGCCTTGAACAATGCTGTCTCCACCTCCTGCCAGGAAGCTGGCCCAGAGAGGACAGAACTGGTTTGGACTAAGCACAGACACTCTCTGCCTTAGGGAACAAAGAGAAACTGAGTATAAATATGGCTGCCCAAACCTCAGAGCTTTAAAACTCGCTGGAATCCAGGAACCTGCCAAGAAGATTAGCTGGAAGAGCTGTCAGGAGTAGTACTGCCCCTTTGCTGTGGTGTTGCTTTGTTGGGTTGGCCTGCAGTTGCTGCTCCTGCCTTGGGCAGTCAATGGACTGGACTGAACTTTCTTTTACTTCTGCTGAGTATCTCCAAGGGCTTGAAGTAGAGCTTGCTTCCTGTTTTGAAGTCTCGGGGACTGCAAAGACTTCACCAACCTCTGGGTACCGCTTCTTGAACCGCTGTTTCAGTTGCCACAGAGAAGGATACGCAACTGACTCAGTCACTGGCTCTGTGTCCTGGCGGCACCGCAGAAGGCACCATCCGCATCTCGCACCACAACCCTGGTCTCACTGACAACCAACGCCACCGAGCCACTGCTTGCACTGTGACCTGTGGGCACCACACTCCGCACCGCTTCACTTCGCCATCCTGGTCTCACCAACGCTGTCGTTGACTGGGGGCACCGCTCGTAAGTTTCACGGCTCACTGCCTGGTCCAACACAGCAGTCTGGGCTGACCGACGCCAGCTCCCGCTAACTGGCTCTGTCGCTTGCACCACAACCTGTCAGCACTGCATCGAGCACCCTCTTACCCTGCACTGTAAGCCTTGTCTCACCAACATCGTCTGGAAGATCGTCACAGAGCCGCTGCCTGCACCGCATCGAGAGTGCACTGCACCGCTTCCATTTTGCAACGATTGCCACGACGGGCTCGCACCAACGTGCCAGCTGCAACGAGAAAGGTACTGTTACCGAGTCTTTCCACACTTTAGCTGGCCTGCACGGACGCGGTCGACTGGAACTGTTAGACTCTGTTGTTTTCAGCATCGAGGTAGCCCCGGACGGAGCTACCGACTCATACAAACTGTGTGTTTGAGGTATTTCTGCTATTTTAAGGATATCTTGCAAAGTATATATTTTTAAGTACTGTATGTGGATTCTTATCATTTTGGATATGTACAAATATTGGATATTTTTCTAATCTGGTGTGGTGTTCTTTAGTAGTGTTTTCACTGTATTACTGTTGGTTATGTGCAAATGCTTTACACGCTGCCTCTGAGATAAGCCTGACTGCTCGTGCCAAGCTACCAAGGGGGTGAGCAGGGGTTATTTCAGGAGTGTAACTCCCTTACCCTGACTAGGAAGAAGGGTCCATGCTAGGACAAAGGTACCTACCTCTGCCAACTAGAGACCCCCATTTCTAACAGCTACCCAATGTCTTAAAACAATATATTTTTTATTTCATCTCTATTGTTTTTGTTAACATTTTAATCTTCTACTCTTTATGAAGAATTTGAGCTGTTGTACTTTTATGATCAATTATTTTAATCGAATAAAGTATCTTTGATGCTGATGTTGATCATTCTTGGCTACGATTAGTTTCCAACCACTGTTATCCAGATTATTTACCGCACATGATGACTTTCTTGCTAACAAAGCCTTAGTAGAAATCAGTGTTTTTGCATATTAGGAGGATGACTAACAAGGGTCAATCGTTGCCGTTGCCCAAACATATGCCTCAAAAATAATACTATACTTGAAAAGCAATGGCACCAGCCAACCTTTTGAGAAACTGAGTGTCTGTTAGTAATTTAATTCACTTTCCACCTCCGCCAGGTATAGCAGTCAACGAGTCAGCAAGGCAGGACATCTGTATGTGAGCATTCAGCAAGTCATCACTGATACATATAACAGAATGGCGGTGCTTTGCTCTTCAAAAATAGGATAAAGAGAAGAAAAAGAGCACCGATGGAGCATATTAGAAAAGAGTGAGCGATTCCAAATACTTTATTAACTGACTCACTGACCATTTTGTGACCAGTGCCTTAACATCCTGGTCGAGCTCTGTTAACTCAACATGTTGAGATCTTTAATTTACAATTCTGGATGCAGTTAGGGGGGCTCCTGGCTCAGTCTTTTGAGGGTGAAACATAACTGTGTATAGAAGCAATCATTTGTGTTACTCTGAACTCTTATAGCAAACTAATTATTTCTGCATGAACACACAACACAACAGTGAGGGACTTGTAGGAAATCACTGCACATTTTGAAAAAGTAGTCATTACTTTAAACACTGCATGACTTGACAATCTTTTTTTCTGATTCCAGGCTCCCTGATAGGGATTGTGAAAGCATGGATCAGAAGGATATTGAAAAAGAAATAGTGCTGGATATACGGAAGCCGAGATGTTCAGACACAGCATGTTGTAAAGGGACGGGTGTTTCTTTGCTTCTTGGCGTCATTGTCATCTGTATCTTCCTGGGATTACTAATAAGTAAGTTCTAAAAGACCCACTTAACATTTCTGTTGTTGAGGTGTTTAGGAATAATCTAGCTTGTGGCAATTGTACGGATATCATTAAGATAGCTCGGTGAAAAAGACCAGCATGCCTGGAAGAGACTATATTTGCTTCTCTCCAATATATCTCTCTAGCTCTTTAACTATTCTTCATCACTTCCCTCTTTATTCAATTGTTGTCATCAAATGACATTTTTATAGTATGTTTATAGATGTAGGGGCTCTCCCAAAGAATTACCATGACCATGCTGGTCATCACGCCTGACATGGAAACAATTCCCACCTAGAATTAAAGCAAAGACATCACTCTTCCAAACGCACATCCAATATGGTGTAGCTTGCTACCCATGTAGGCAGGTTCCTCAGCGCCCCACATAGGGGTAGAAAGTGCTATATAAATGTTGCAATACTATAGAATGCATAGTTGAGAGCTTTGAGTTTTAATTTATAAACCAATGGGAGCCTATCAAGTGTTTTTATCAGGTGGGCTTCATTCTCTTCTTGCTTCATCAAGCATAGTCTTTGTGTATGTTTAGTAGTCATTATAGAAGATCCCTGTAGCTAAATCTGCAATAGACAAGTTGTGCTGTGGCTAGCATTGAATTGGAAGTGACTCAATCTCCATCAAACCCATGTTCAGCAATAAGATTTATCGGTAGTATTGCTCGATATTTCCTAGGTGTTCATTGGGAAACCTTATTTTCTGAAAATGTTTTTTTCCACAAAATATATACAATGTGTAGTGTGGTTAGCTAAAAGCTCAATTGCTATGGATAGACTGCAATGTTTAAGCAATTTTATAATTTGCTTAATTCGCTTAGCAATTTCCTACTAAATGCACACAAGAAGCATGCCTCCGAAGATATATAAATCGACCAGACCCCACAAAAACCATCCACCATTCATAAATCCACCACAAATCACAGAACCATCACTCATTACTTATTTGAAGCTTGAGCAGCAACAAAAGAAGGAAGTTAGCTTTGGGTTCTATGGTTTTATATGGATTTCAGAATGTTCGAATTTTGTATTTGGTTCTAAATTGTTGCTTTGCTGCTGATGTGGGAGTTGGCAATAAAGGAGGATTGCATAATGTTTGTCTCTGTGCATTGACATAAAATTAGGTTCTTCAGCTCCTTCCTGGAATGGAGGTTTGAAGACATTTATCTGATCTGTTTACGATGGAGTTCCGGAACTCTGGTGTGTATAGGAAGATTGCTTCTCCTTCCGATCATTTTCTTATTGCGTTTATTAGTCGCAAGGCTGGCAGAATCCTGGCTATGGGCATCGCATTCCTCAATGGAGATCTTGATCTTTTTCTTCTAGATAGGGTGGTGTGAGAGGAAAAGATAATGTTTTAAATAAATGTAATGATTTACTTACAAGGGCACGAGTGCAATAGGCTTGCGGGTAAAATAGCAAAGGACAATCTTCAACTGACGTCCATCAGTTTGTTTACAACAGATGGCTCAATGGTAAATACCGCTGAATACATTTTCTACATAGTAGTTGTATTTATAAGCACTAGGAGAATAGGTAGGTTAAATGGCTTGCATTAATAGGAATTACACTTGGAAGTACTGAAAAAGAGTAATGTATGATGGTCTTAAATAATACTAATCTTAATATATTGTGTTTTATCTAGCACAAAATATAACACCTCTACCATTTCTTATCCCTGCAAATAAGAGATGTTACCATATTTACTGGGCGATTTTCCCAGGGTTGGCCTATCAAAATATAACTGGGGATGCACTTTTTTGTCACAATACTTATAATTTCAATATGTGCTGTAACAGGAGTTTCTTCACATATTTGAATTTAACAGCCACTTAATAAGGTCTTTAGAAGCAGAAAAGACAGGCTCTTTTGTGGGAGATTCATTCTCAAGACTCAGATTACACAGCATTTGTTAGTTCTGAACCTTCATCTCACTGAGACATGCTTATTAATTAATGCTTGTATTATCCAGCCTTGGGAACCATTCATGTTTCGTTCTCAACTTGGTCAACCGTGAACCTGTTTTTCAAGAGTTTGGGAATGTACCAATAACAATGTACTAGTAGATAAAAAGGAAATGCATGAAATGTTCCTGCAGCTCACCTGATCATGAAAGTCTTTTTTTTCACAGCATATTTATATAAACGAGAACTAAGAGTGAACTACACAGTAGAACTCAGAGACCTCCAGTACGACAGCAGTTTACAAACGGACACATCGGAATATTATCGAACCCTGACAGCGGCAGTGCAGAGGCTGGTAAGATTTAACTGAGTCTGAGTCCATGAAGCGGTGTGTAACTAAAGAAAAAGCATTAAATATGTGCTCAGGTATCTGTCAGAAGTGTGTATTGTGAACACAAACTTATGTGAAGGTGAAGTAGGGTACTCTGAGAAGATACAGTAGTGTGTATGAAAAGTGAGTGCTTAGAAAACCTACTGTGAGGCTGGTTTAGTGTATTGGCAGGCCATCTGTCAGGCCAGCAGAAGTTTTGAGGATTTGGGTGTATTCTATGGTATGGCTGTGTGGCTTTACCGTGTTATACACTCATAAAAACTGTCTTGGGACCAGTCAGGTTCATTTGTAAAACATTAAGCTCAACCCTGGGTAGCTATGGCTTCGAGCAGCAAGGCTTAAACAAAGGAACTAGTGTAAAGTATTTAACAGAACCAAAAAACGAAATTAGAAAGCCACACCACATGAAAGAAATCCGACACCAATTTATAAAAATAGATTATATTTTTATGAATGTTTAGTTTCCAAGATGAGCAAAATCCACCAAAGTTTTCGGGAGATACAGACTCCCCAGGTAGGTAGAAAGCTGTCTGATGGCCAGTGACTGTGTGAGGCCACTGGACAAACTGGGTAACAGAGTGGCAACTTTCAAAAAGTTGCATTTCTATACTAGTGGCATTAAATTCGACTTGGGCTTCAAGTTGTGTTTAATGTCATGATTAATTTGATACCTTGGATTCCCTTCTCAGTAGTTCCATTCAAACATTAGCCGGACTCGATAGGCCTTCCTTAGGGGAGACTTACATACATTGTTAAGGAAACTGGGGGCTTTGTCATTGGTTTGAATGGCAAAGTCGAACTAGCAGTGTTACCACTGCCCTTCCAGTCTGCTGTGGCAGACGGGGAGCCATGTTTTACTTTTTCACACACACGGTGGCACAATCATGCTGCAGCCCTGAGTGGAGACACTCTTAAATGCCCTGGGGACCATATACTAGAACTTATAAGTAAGTCAGTGTCTGTCCATTGGGGTTAGCCCATTCGACAAGCACTTTGTAGGGATTAGAACACTGGCACTGAGGTCTGGTCAGCAGTCATCAGTGCACTCTGAGTCAAAAAATCAGGTGCACCAGTCTAAAGCTGTGGGAGTGAACATGCAAAAACAGGCATTTCCTTATAGATGCAATTAACTCTGCCCTCCTTGGCTGGATTACCACCCACCATATTTAGAGATCCCCGTTGGCCTGCAGAGATCTGTGCCTGCAGAGGAGCTACTGACTCCTGTTTCTAGTCTGAAGGCACTGAAAGTTTGCTGAGCGGCCATCATGTTTCAGGTGTCAGCTTAGCAAAGTTTTTTGTTTTTCAAAAAGAAACTGCCAAAGCAGGAGTTTGTTTTTGAAAAGCAAAAATCGAATGCATCCCAGAGTTTTCTTCCAGAGCGTGGGGATCATTTTTTCTGTTTTAGAACCATCAAGGATTTTCTGATTGTCCGTACCTGAACAGAAAAATGCATTAGACCATCCGCTCTAATTACAGCAGGTTGTCCGGCGAATCAACATCAACAACTGCAATTCTGCCGGGCTGTCAGTGTGGTGTTTCTCATGGCGGACAACCATCAAAACCTCATGTTCGATCGACTCAAAGCAGACTGCCCCTTTGGCAGACAGGGTACTCCGCCACATTTGTGGTAGAGTGTCCTGTCTGCCAAACTCTACATCACACCCTATGGTAGTCTTCACTTTTGCATGGAGATTTGTTAGTATTTCTTAAAAAGATTTGGAAGAACTCAGCTGGAAACGAAAACATAATTGGGGAAAAATAATTTTTATCAAATAAAAACTGAAAAGTATTTTTTAAGTTGACTCATTTACTTGAATTGGAATAAAGTGTTAAGAGCCTTCTTTAATTCAAATAGGCTGAAAATGTAACTACCCACAAATGTAGGTATCGTTGTCGGGATGAGAGAGCACCTACGTTTTAGCAGTGGTCAGTTTATTCCCTTTATAAACCCTTTTCTTGTGTGGACTAATGGATATACTCTGGGCTGAATTCAATCTCTTTGAATGTTTTGCTGCTAATTTTTTTTTATGCCCCTTTTCTAGTTAAAATCCAGCTTCAGTGACACACAACTGGAAGACAGCTATAAGAATAGCACGATCCTAGCATACAGGTGCGTAATCTAGGTTGTCGAACAGTGTTTTCTGATCTATATATCACACCCACCTTTTAATTATTTACATACTATCTATTGGGTATGTTGTATCTCATATGTAGAGAAATCAGTTTCATAGCTTCCTTTATGACTAATCCATGCATTGTTCAGTCCAAATGAAATGCAACCTTATTTGCACTGTTTTATTGTGTGTAATGTCCCATTGGAATGCATGTGAACCTCTAACTATAAGTTCATTGACAAAAGCTGCAATTCAGGGCAGAAACCTTTGTTAATAGTTTTCAACACAGTTGCATTTCTCCTTTCACTGGCACTTAAGTAGCTTAATGGATTTTGCAAGAGCACCATCTTTCTTCACTTATGCTAAAGTGTGACCTTAAATAGGTCCAATCATTTTAGGAGACTGACAGAAGTAGCGTGCATCGAGAACCTCTCTGTATCTTCTAAGCGCACCTTACTGTTCCGCACGGACCATGGACTTGTCACTGGTGAACCAAAGTGTTGCTTCAGACCTTCTCTGGCCAAGCACCAAGTGTCTGGAACCGTCTTCTGGAAATCTAACAGTAAAAAAAATATGGCATGTCAGATGGAAAGTTAATGTTCAACCAAGATCTTTTTCTCATACAAAAATATTCACTCATAACTGTACTGTTCTATGCTAAACACACTAATTCCCCTGTGTCAATGCACTAAATCCATTGGACAATTCATATATTCCTTCATACGTCTATGGCTGTAGACACTGACAGCTCTCCGGTTCCCAGAAAGCTCTTTTAGATTTCATGACTGAATAGTTATTGGGGTTGTATTCTGACATATCAAGGAAGCATTGGCTGTCATGTGTGAGGATCAGAGATATGATCAACTAATGGTAATGCACGCACGAATGAGGTGTTGAAGAGAGTACATGCATAGAAGCGATCTTTTTAATCCCTACCTCTAACCATTAGGGATCTCCCGTATACCCTTTTGTTGACCAAGCCAATGGAAAATGCATGTACCTATATGCAGCATGAACAATGGAACCAGCAGTTACAAAGTACCCCAAGATTGCTTTTCGCAAATTTGAGGTCCATGTGAGATGTTTCTATTATTGTGACTTTACCAAAACAAGTCATGGCTCCAGTCATGTAATTGAGCCCAGAATCATTCCCTGGGTCTTTCACGGATATTCGATTCAATTGCGATCCCTTTGCACAGAGCCACTGATAACGAGGTCAGGCCGGCAAACCCCTGCCCGATTAGTGGAGACCTTGATATTCACATTGCCTACTTAGCAGCAGGCTGAACCTCCAGATGAAGCTACTCAATAGTGCATAGAAAAGGAGGATAACCCATATCTCCAGGACTGCACAAATGGGGTTGTACTTCTGAATATTGGCACCCAGAATATTTTGATACAAGAATGTTGAGTCCAGAATATCAATGGACAAACTATGAAAAGGTAAATTCATATACCGAAGTATGGATTTACTCTTCCTAACTCCACATTCACGTGTGTTAACCCCTTCCATGCTCATGACGAGCTGGGCTCGTCATAACGGCCGCGGCCCGCACACGCGCGATTGATTCCTCGCCTGTGCGGGAGAATTAATCAGTGGGCGCCGCGACCCCCCCCCCCCCCCCCCCGCGGCGCCGTGGGGAATTAATCCCGCGGCGAAGGGGTTAAAGAGGTTTTATATCACCAATGTACCGTGAGGTATCGAAAATCTCACATGGTTAATTTGTCCTCGATGACGATATTCTGACTGCTCACCACTAACAGGACAGATTTGTAAGTTGTCATACCTATCCACGGCAGAACTAGACTTCCGTTTGAGACTCTTCACTAGCAAAGCCATTGGGCCACTCACTGCTCCGATGTTTTCAATCTCTTCAAGCCAGCATCACCAGCACACTTCATTAGACCTGTTGTACAGAGTTTTGGATACCTGACCACTCACAGGTACATTCACAGCATTCAGTGTCATATTTATTTTATCTCATGTCAATTTGAGAACATAGGTCTGTCCACTTACAGTCCTAGTGCACCGAGAAAACATAGCGCCTTAACCCCTTCAGTGCCCATGACGAGCTGGACTCGTCATGGGCCGCGGTGGCGCTGTGCCCATGACGAGTCCAGCTCGTCATAGACCCCGCCCGCTAATGCAACGGCCGGCACTGGGCGGGGAAAGGGGCGGGCACTGAAGGGGTTAAAGAGCGTACTTTGTGAATCTTAATCCAACTCCCTATAGATGACTCCAGAGGCATTGCATTGGATTTAGATGTTCCTCTGTTGATCAACACATTTTGAAAGCAGTTCTTGCTATAACAGAACAATTGTCTTTTGCAGTCCAAGAGCATGGTTTTAAAAATGTATTCTGATCCTGTAAACAGGAAGGTGCAGAATTAGAGACTGACTGGTGGGATGGGAAATCTGATATTACTGTACACTCAGCCTCACCAAGCTATAAAATGTTGTTTGTCTATGTTTAGTACTCTGCTAATAGAACAACCAGCTTTTTTAATGTCATCACTACAGAAAAATTGATGGTTATGCCGTGGCAGTGCATTCACTATAGCCAATTCTGTATATGATACTCTACGTTCATCATTTTGAGGGATTATGTGTTTGTTGAAGACACAAGTCTGGTGGGCCAGTGGACTTATGTATCCTCTGCAGGGATCTGTGTTTGACCTCATTGTCACAGGTTTAAATTTTGGTGGTCCACTCAGCTTTTCACCCCTCCAAGATAAAATGTGTACGTACCACTGAGCTGAGTAACAATGGACTATCCGTGATTCTACATCAAGATACCTTTCTGATTGAACATTCTCTTAACAAATGCATGTTATGCTTATGTAATGTGTGCTATGTTGTGTGACACAGCAATGCCAGTTAAACCCCCTCAAGGTGTGTTCAGTGGAAATAGATGGCATGATGTATTTCGTCAAAAAGATTTGTCTGCAGTCCTTTCTTCAAGACTATTTTAGTTGCTGTGCTCAGCTACTGATAATGCTGCAGAGGTGGGGACCAAGTGAAACAAAAAGTCGTCCGCTGCTGGTGACCCATCGTGTATTGGATTTGTGCCTTATTAGGCTGTTGGTTGAGTGCTATGGAGGACCTAGAGTGCGGGTACTTATTGTAGTGCAGTGATTAGTGGGAGTTGTTTCCTTAATGCATGGTACGTGCATTAACTTTGCTTAATTTTTGCCTCTGTTTCAGAAACGGGAATCACAGTGTAATTTTCACATGTAGTCTGGCATTTCGGCAGACGTTCTTCTCTGAAATCCCCCGTTTGATTGAGGGCACCCTCACCCAGGGCCTGAGCACCCAGCTGGATGACCACAAAATCCCCATTACCACGCATGGCTATATCACATCCGCGACCCTAGTCGGTAAGTTGCACCCCATCTATCCTTCAACTACTGTAGCGGAAAATGAACATCAGGTCCTCCTAAAAGAACGAATCTACCTAGAAAGCACACCAACAGCAGGGATCCAAGCACACTTGATTTGAAGCCAGTAACAATTATGTAAAGGTAGAAAACAAGTAGAAAGGTTAGTTGATTAGGGGCTAGACGTCATTCTCTGAGACAAAGGGCCTTCTATTTCATAGAACTGTGTTCTGAAGCTTCCTTTGATCTGTGCACCTGCAGAGCCAGCGAATGACGTAAAAGAGAAAAAATAGTGACCGATGGAGGTATAGCAGTATGATACTCAGTCAAGTGGAATAGAAGCTAGAAAAAGCATTGGCAATGTAAATAGGTTTGGCTTTAACGTGGCAACAGATAGAAACACAGGATTCTCAAACGCTGCTTGCATGTTGTAGCATTCTACCCAGCCTAGGCACTCATCAGTGACTACGCCACACATGGAAAATGCATGCAGGATCATGAACTGTCTGTCTGGACCCAGTCTCTACGGTGACATCGATGTTTGGTGAGTGATGAGCCACATGTTTGAAGTGAGAAGAATCTCTAGTAAGGGACTTCCCAGGATGTTGGGCAGTCACCATGTGTCCTTTGGTGGTTGTAACAGTAAAGGGCTCAGCCTCGAGGGGAGCATCATATTTTCATTTTCTAGATTGTCGAACTAATATTCGATCTCCTCTACTGAAAGTGATATCTATCACATGACTTCACTTGTCAGTATAGATTTCCATTTTTTGTTTGTGATCAGAATCTTCTGTGCAAATGTCTTTCACAGTCTTTGATCTGAGGTTGGTCCATTGAGGTAACTTAGTCTTCATGGCTCTCCCAAACATTATGGTTGCAGGGTTTCCTCTGTAGTCAAGTGTGGGGTCGATCGGTAAGCTCGAAGATTAGTATTCAAAACAACCTTGAAGTCGAGCTTCTTTATACAGCACTCTGAACAGCTTTCTTTAGAGTACTCCTGAATCGTTCTACAAGGCTATTGGTCTGTGGCCAACGAGGAGCGCTTTTCTGATGCTTTACATTAAGATGGCTGAGAAAGTTTCTGAACACCTCATGTCGCAAAGATGCCATCTAATGTTTCAATAACGTATTCATGAGTGATGGATGAAAGATCTTCTACCAATGGAAAGCAGGAGTATTCATCAACAATGACCATTAGATGATGCCCGTTCTTAAGAGGACCAAAGAATCAACAGCAATTATCTTCCAAGCATGGATAGGCAATTCTGTCATGTTTAAAGAGTGCTGAGGAATGTGGGATGAGAGACACTTGCATAAATGACAGGCCTTTTAACTCTCTTCAACTCTTTCACCGAGATGAGAAAACCAGACTCTGTCTCTAAGAGCTCTCTTTAGGGCAACTATTCCTCTGTGTCCCTCATGGGCCACCTCAATTACTTGTTGTTGTAGACTCTCCGGAATAATAGTTTGTGTACCGCCAAAGATAAGGTCTTCCTGAGTTAGACAATTCACCTCTTACATTTCAGAATTTTAAATACTCACTGTCACTGGTGAGCGGCCGAAAGTGTTGGTACCAAGATTGGTGAGCAATAATGCCTTTCAAATTCAGCATGCACTACCTTGGCTTGTGGGAGTGACCATTTTTTCTAATGACATGGCAGCCAGTGTGCTTGATTTAAAATGAAATTTATGAAGGCCTTAGTCGTCTTAGATGGGGCACCAGGGCATTGTAATGGCACTCTTGAAAAATAATCTGCAGGTTTTCGATCTTTCCCCGGACAGTGAATGATTGTGTAGTTGTATCTTTGTAATCTCGGACCCCAACGTTCAATACAAGGAGGCATCTTGGCTTTTTGAGTGCCTAATATTGTCAATAGTGCTTGATACTCAGTCATTGCTGTAAAAGGCTTTCCATAAAAGAGCACATGGAAATAGTCACAAGCCCACATCACTGCCAAGCGTTCTTTCTCACGTTGTGAATAAGCACGGTCAGTTTGTAAAAAGCTTTTACTGGCGTTAGCAACAATATGCCTTCGGGCATTATGTTATGTTATGTTATGTTACTGTTTGTTTTGTAGAGCGCTCAGCTGCTCCAAAGAGCGTCCCGGCGCTAAAGATCATCACACCAAATACCAGCAGCAAACAAACAGCCATAACAGAAAACATAACCAGAATTAACCATAACAGCATTACAAAGCAAACAGATAGGTTTTAAGTCCTTTCCTAAAAACCGAGAGATTGATGCACACCCGCAACGTCAAGGGCAATGTGTTCCAGAGGCGGGGTGCAAGGTAACTAAAGGAGCGACCTCCACAGCGAGCACGCTTCACTGTTGGAACGATAGCCTTGGCCTGGGCAGCAGATCTCAGAGGTCTAGATGGAAGATAGAAATTGACCCTTCTCTGCAGATATTCAGCGCCGAAATTATGAAGCGCCCTAAAAGCTGTAGTTAGGGTCTTGAAGAAGATACGCTTACGAATCGGCAACCAATGCAGGGAGACAAGGAGATTGCTGGCCCTAGATCTTCTAGTTAAACCGAAGATTGCCCTGGCTGCAGAATTTTGAACTATCTGCAGACGAGTCAGCAGATACTCAGGAAGACCTAAGTAAAGGATGTTGGCGTAGTCTAGGCGCGAGCCAATTAATGCTTGCACCGTAATTTTCTTATGCTCCAAAGATAAATAGGGCAGAAACTTGCGCAACATCCTTAAGATGGCAAAGCACTTCCCAGTCAAGCCAGCAACCTGGGTTTTAAAGGAAAGAGTGTTATCGACCATCATACCCAGGTTCTTCGCTGTGACCGAATCGCTGGCAGGGGGAGACATGGCCGAAGGCCACCATAGCTTCCAACGTGGGTCTGCAGGACAGCCAAAGAACAATATCTCGGATTTGTCGGAGTTGCATTTGAGGCCATTTTTCCCAAACCAGTCAAACACAAACTCCAAACACTTCCGAATGGCTGCTCCATCGAAGTCACAGCCCCTGTCACAAGTGAACAGGAGCTGTGTGTCATCCGCATAGGATATGATCTGGGCCCCTAGCTCCTCCACCCGTGCCGCAAGAGGTGTAAGGAAGATATTAAAGAGGGAAGGACTCAGTATGGAGCCCTGCGGGACCCCTACCTTAAGCTGCGGCATCCGGGCGGAGAAAGGGGGAGCCCAGATCGTTTGTGTCCGATCGGCCAAAAAAGACTGAAACCATGCGAACACCGTACCCCGCAGCCCAATCTCCCAGAGTCTAATTAGGAGGAGGTCGTGGGGGACGGTGTCGAAGGCCGCCGACAAATCAAGCATGATAAGCAGGGCCTTTCCACCCCTATCGAGGGTCTCCTTCACAATCTCAGTAACCTCAAGAAGAGCGGTCTCGGTGCTCAGGTTAGATCTAAATCCAGACTGTGACTGATGTAAAAGGGAGTTGCCCTCTACAAAGTTGGTAAGGGTGGTATGAACACACTTTTCAGTGATCTTGGCCAGGGCAGGAAGCAGCGAGATTGGCCTATAATTAGAATGCAGTTTAGCATCTGCATTTGGTTTTTTAATGAGGGGAAGAACTAAGGCCTGTTTCCAGGAGGAGGGGACTTTGCCCGACTTCAAAGATGCATTAATGAGAGGGTTGATGATCGGATTAAGGGCAGGTGCCAGGGTCGCAAGACACTTGGCGGGACAAGGGTCCAGAGGAGAGCCAGATTTCAGGCTAGACAAAAGGTCAAGCGAGGCCTGAGGCTCTAAAGAGGGAAAACAGTGCAGGGTAGGGCCCACAGAATCCATATGCATAGCTGGTGGGCATAACCAGGGGTTGGAAAGGCCATCGACCTCTGAACCTTTGCTCAAGATGATCTGGGTTCCTTGCAACGCTGACTGGATAGTACGTATTTTATTAGTAAAAAATACTGCAAGCTCCATGATCCAAGGTTCCGAGAAAGCAGATGCAGAAGTGCAGCAGGAGGGAGAGGTGAATTCTTTAACAATCTTAAAGATCTCTTTGCAGGAGCTATCTGCTTCCTCGATCCTTCTGGCCAAATAGGATTTTTTCTCTGCAGCGAGCTCCCTGTGATATTCTTTCACTGCTGCTCTGTAAGACTGCTTAGCCGATGTATCATAGTGCCTCCTCCAAATTCTCTCCAGCCTCTTGCAGTGCCTTCTCTTGGCCGCCAAGGCAGCAGAGAACCACGGGGCTGATGCTCGTGCCAGTTCAGATCTAACCTGGCGAGATGGTGCCAAGGCTTCCAAACGTGCAGTGAGCCAATTCTGAAAACACACCACATCATCCTCCAGACTGCCCGTAAAAACACAAGGATGGGTATCTAAAGCCTGGGTGATCATGGCCGGGGTGACTTTGTGGAAGGCTCTAGAACTACGAGCAGCGAGCCGCTGCAAAATGCGGGCGGCCACAGGCTGATGTCCTAGCGTGAAATCCGCTAGGAAATGGTCCGACCAAAGAACTGGGGCAAGGGAGGAAAGGACCACCGGAACGGTCGAAAAAATTTGATCTAAAATATGCCCCTTCTCATGTGTAGGGGACTGTAGATACATATGAAGTCCCACCGACGATGTCATATCCAGAAATTTTTGCACTTCAGGATCCTCGCCCTTATCCATGTGGATGTTAAAGTCCCCGAGTATTAGGCAGTGTTTTGTTCTAAGACTCAGTGTGGAAATGATCGATAGCAAATCCTCAGTAAAAGAGCCAAGAGGGCCAGGTGGTCTATAAAGCAAAAGCCCCAGGCAGGATTGATGGGGGGATAGGGCCAGGGAGAAGGCAAAGATTTCACAGTCTGGTAAATCATCCGTCGACAAGATGGTACAAGGAATGTGCCTTTTAATGATAAGTGCCACTCCGCCTCCCCTTCCCTTGCATCTGTCTCGACGGAAAATAGCATATGAGGGAGGGATGGCAATAGCCAGATCAGGTTCCGAGCCCTCACCGAGCCATGTTTCTGTGAGAAAGAGACAATCTATGTCATCTTGTGTTAAGAGATTATATATGTCGAGAGCGTGCTGAGGAAGAGACCTAGTATTTAACAAGGCGCAGTTAGTACCTAAAAGAGGGAGCTTGCCCGGACAGGGAATTGTGGGGTCCGGCATCCACCCACACGTGGGGCACTTAGTAATATCCCCAGCAGAGTAGGGGATAGCTCGCTGACCTGGAGCAGTGTGTACATTGTAAGACAGAAGATCATCTCTAGTGTACATCGAGCCAAGAGCTAAAAGGAACCCACCAGAAAACGTTCCCGAGCGCTTCCGGGACGCTGACGGGCGCAGACGGGCTGACTCAGGCGAGACTCCGGCGCAGCGACGGCGCCCCCGCAAACGCGACCGCTAGCGCGGTGGAACACTGTTTCCTAATATGTGGTACACTAGAGCGCTCCCACCACTCTAGCCCCCACTCAAGATGGCCGCCGAGTGCAGAGAAGCCTGAGCCCGGTTTGAAGCTCTAACGGCAGCTAGCGCCGTGATAGATGGGCGAAAATGCGTGCAAGTGTATCAGAGGTATGCTGAGTGCATTTACAACATGAAAATCACACAGTTTTAAAATTAATTAAAAATCACAAAAAACGATCCGTTTTGCTCAGGGAGCACTGAATACAATGCACATGCTCTGTGCTTCACCAAAATCGATTCTGACTGGTATAAGGGATAGATCATTAGGCTGTCCATTGTGCTGTGCAAGGGTTGCACCTAACCCGGCAGAGCCAGCATCAACTACAACCTCTGTATATAGCTTGGGATCAAAGTAGGTCATTTTATTGGCGTTCTCGACGGCTTGCTTGATTCTCTTGAAACTTTCCTCACACTACTGTGACCACTGAAACACAACATTCTTTTTCATCAGTACTCGTAATGGTGCACTGACCGTTGCAAAGTCTTGTATGTATCTAGAACAGTAACTGGCCATTCCAAGGAATGAACGTAACATAGAAATGGCCTGAGGTGGATTAGCAGTAGATAGCGCTTGCACTTTAGCTGGGTCAGGTGCCATACCCCCTCAGAAAATATATGGCCAAAGAATTTCAATTTTGTCTTATGGAATTAACATTTGTCAGCATTCAAAGTCAAACCAGCATCATTTAGCAAACATACTTGCATGAGAGGTTTTGCCATGCTCTTTCTAAGTCGCTGTGAAGACTAATATTTCATCACTATAGTTGAAGGCATTTACAACAGGCTGTATGATACGTCGAATGGCGTCTTGGAAAAGTTCTGCATCAGAGGATACACAAAACTCAGTCGCTTATAGCGAAACAGATCAATGTGAGTAGAGAAGGTTATAATGTACCTGCAATTCACTTCAAGTTCCAACTGGTGATATCCTGTAAGTCGAGTCGAGGGAAAAACGTTGCACCATTCAATTGAGTTATCACATCATCAATGTGCAGGCCTCGATGTCATTCTCTCTCGATGACCTTGTTGGCCCAATGCATGTCAAATGCATACAGTTTCTTCATTGTCTCTTTTAGGCAGTGCTACCATGGGAGAACCCATGGCGTTGAACCAGTGGAGTGTTCAATGATATTGTATCTGAGCTACGAATGAAATTCTCTTTCAACAGCTTCCTGCAAGTGAAATGCAACTAGTCTGTGTCTTTGGGCAACAGGACGAACATCCTCACTTATATGTAACTATACTTTCATAGTCTTGAGCTTTCCTAACCCACGAAATAATAAAGGAAATCGACTTACTATTTCATGATGAGCATTCATATTGTAGTTGTCTGATATCAGTCCCATATCAGCAGCGGTGTTAAAACTGAGCGGAGAGGCACTTGAAGCTGTACCCTGAATTACATGAATAGACACATGTACCACTGTTTACTTGTGTTTCAACATAGCTACAACTGAACCTTGCCATTTTAAAGGTGGCAATGCAGTGCATGTATATACTTTAGTTTTTGATTGCATAAGTTGTGGTAATGGAGAAAATTATTGATATATATCCTCTGGTATAATGTTTATTGGCGCACCGCTATCAATAATAAAAAGTTATCGAAACCCATTTATCTTCAGGGTAATCTTCGTTCAATATTTTTATGTCTTTGATGCTTTTTCATGTCCGTCTTGCTTTCATCTATGTTTTTTCTCACATTCGACTAGTCCCACATGTGCATGCCTCTCTGAAGTAAACATCGACATTGCACAATTATCATTGTCACTTTCACTTGAAACAGACACTGAGGAACTCTTTGGCGATGATTTTGATGGCAATAGAATTTGTTTGGTGTTGATTTGCCTCCATTGGAATATCCAATGTCCTAGCGGATTCCCTGAGCAGGTCCTCCTCATCGACCCACGAATGGGAATTACACCAACCAACTCTAGAGAGGATATTCCAACAATGAGGTCGTCCACGGCTGGATCTCTTTGCTACGCCGGAGAACCGAAAATGCCGAGATTATGCAAGCTGGCATCCCCACAAAGGGTCACAGGGAAATGCCCTTTTGATGAACTGGTGCAATCTATTTGCGTACGCTTTTCCTCCAATTCCCCTCATACCTCGGGTCCTTTGGAAGATGAAGAGACAACCTTGCCACCTGATTCTAATAGCCCCACGTTCGCCCCGACAGGCATGGTTCTCAGAACTGCTCCTGCTGTCCCAATGCCAACCAATCCTCCTGCAGTCTCGGACAGATCTGCTCACGATGAGCGAAGGGAGAATTTGTCATCCGAATCCTTCCTCACTGAGTTTATCGGCATGGAACCTGAACACCATGAGTTCGCCCATCTAGACATCCCGCAGGATTGTAGGGACATTTTGGCCCAGGCAAGAGCACCCTCTACAGTCAAGACGTACAAGTTGAAATGGAAAAGATTCTGCCACTGGTGTGCTTCTAACGGAATCCACCCAATACATTCCACGGCACACCAGTTACTACCTTTCTTCTTGCACTTGGCTAGTTCCGGACTATCCCATGCAACTTTACGGGTTTTCCTAGCAGCGATTTCCCGTTTCCGACAGGATGGCTCAAATTCCCTTTGTTCCTCAAGAATAATCCGCCAATTCTTTAAAGGCTTATTCCGAAAATTTCCGCCAATTCGGCGTCTTCCTCCGTTGTGGCATCTTAACGTTGTGTTAGCGCAATTGATGAGACCACCGTTCGAGCCCATTCACAAGGCCGAATTAAAACATCTAACTTGGAAAGTGGCCCTACTTTTGGCACTAACGTCTTCACGTCGTGTCAGTGACATCCATGCTTTTACCATCAAACCTCCTTTCCTGCAGTTCAAACCGGATGCTGTAGTGTTGCGTACCAATCCATCATTCCTACCCAAGGTGCCTTCTGATTTTCATATTAACGAGCCAGTCATATTAAAGACTTTCTTTGCTAATCCTCAGACACCTGCGGAGCAAAGGTTGCATTCTTTGGATGTGAAACGATGTTTGAAGTTCTACATCAGCAGGACAGCTTCGTTTCGAAAATCCGATCAGCTTTTTATAGCGTATGGACGCTGTCATAAAGGACGTCAGGTTACTAAACCGACGATTGCACGCTGGATTTCGACGGCTATTGTCTTCTGCCATCAAAAGGCAAACAAACCACTGCAGTCTTCAGTGAGAGCACACACCACTAGGGCAGTATCATCATCTACCGCCTTATTTGCTGGAGTACCTTTGCAACACATCTGCAGAGCAGCTACGTGGTTGACCAGACACACGTTTACTAAGCACTACTGCTTGGCGGCTTTAAGCGAGGAGGATGCTGCAGTGGGACAGGCAGTGCTGCGCAATCTTTTTAAATAAGGTGAGCCTCTTCCTCCCGCCTCCATATTGTTTCCATTTACTGTTCAATATTATTCATTGCATTTAGATACATGCTGTATGTCAACAGATATAGGTATATATATATATATATATATATATATATATATATATATATATATATATATATATATATATATATGATGTTTTTTATAAGAAGGTTATGATCATTGCGATCTCATGTTGATGTCATTATGGAAACAATAATATGGTTACTGCTTTCTATTCATATTCAAGCATGTGAATCTATGAAAGACACCCCAATACTGGAGAAGAACAATTGTTACTTACCTGTAAACAGGTGGTTCTCCAGTATTGGTGTCTTTCATAGATTCACATGCGACCCTCCCTCCTCCCTTCAGAGGCTTTTTCCTCCTCATAAACTATGCATACACTTTGGTGCTACGAAAATCTGAGGTCAGGAACTCTGAGGAGAAGGTTCTGGAGAGGTGCTGACGCCTGATTGGCTGTAGTTTGGACCAAGATAATGACAGAGATAGACTGCAAATGTCTTTTTTCTCTCTCCATGTTTCCCTATGGAGATTTCATATAGGTACAGTCTTGGTGTTTTTACACCTACATAGCTCTATTTATGGGATTATTTAGGTATATTATGACTATATATATTGCTATTTTATTTACCGTGGGACTCCCACTCCGACGACGGGGAATATTCAAGCATGTGAATCTATGAAAGACACCAATACTGGAGAACCACCTGTTTACAGGTAAGTAACAATTGTTCTTATCCTATACTCGTCGTCAGTTGTAGTGTCCTACCCAGCCCGGGCACGTGCCAATGATTACACCACTCACGGAGAGCAGTTATACACGTCATTATTCTTCAGCGTGAAAGCAGGTACTCGACGTTCTAAATCTTCATTCACTTCATTACCCTTCCTGCTTACATCACAGGTCTATGGAGTCCATCAGGATCCAAAATAGTTCTATCATTCTTTATTTACACGACACTACACGTGCTCCATGGACAAATGCTGTTTCACACACAGAAATCAGACATGTTGGGTTTGCCAATACCTGTGGGTTGAAGATGGTGGAAGTAGTAAACAAATACTTGGGCAACTGAACATGTATGTTCGGTCTGTGCATTGGTACATCTTTTTGATTTGGATTGGAATAATTGAAGCTCGAAACACTGAACTATGATTACAACACTTGAATAGCAATAATCACTCTCTGCATCCAGCTACCACTAATTTAGTTTAGTCACATTCTCATGGGTAATTCTGTCTTTGGTGATGGTTATGATCTTAAGCATTGGCTTATTCAAGAACCTAAGAAAACAATGGGGGTGTCTATCATTTGTACATGAAGCTTGTCCTTTACCTTAAAAAACTAAACTTTTTGTAACATACATAGAACCTTCATGAGAAAAGACTACATTCTAGCTGATGGCACTTTGGGCTCTACAGTGTTGGACACTTCAAGAGGTTCCACCATCCTTTACGACCACTCCCCAATGACATTGAGCGTGGTTGTAGTACCCGATCTATGAACAGAAGTGACTACTGGCAGATAAACAGTACTGCTTAAAGAGCCCTCACTAGGGAGACATTAAGTCACTACTTTAAAGCAAATGTTGACAACAAGCCATTGATGCTGCAAAAGTGGTTTTAATTGATATAATAGCAAATCTTCAAACCGGTTCCAGGTGTTAGGGTGTTTCTGGACATTGATATGCAACTCTGCAATGTTCCTGTGGAGAGGGTGCTTGGAACATCTGGAGCATTAGTGGTGGGGTGTGAAGTTGGTGATCCTTTGTAGAGTGCTGAAGTTCCAGATGCAATGACTACCTGTACACCTGCATAAGCAAAAATAAACATTTTAAGAGGGGTTGTTCTAGAGCGAAATAGTAATTCCCTGCAACATGGAAAAGGCGGTGAACGTCTTTTTCTGTATTGGCATCTGGCCAAACTCATCCCATCTGGCTGGGAAGTGTGTACCCACCTTGAATGCTAAAAGACCACATACATAATATATTCGTAGAACCAGCGATATCACGCCTATGGGCACTGATTTGTAGAATTTAGTATTGCAACTAATGGAAAACTAGTTTCCTCACAAAGTATTTTGGACTGGTAGTTTCCTTAGAATTACCAGGTGTCAAACCACTGACATTTGGGCTCTTTGATAGATCATTCCATTTTGGGGCTGATGGTGGGTGAGGTGGGGCCCTTCAAGTTCTTGAGTTGTTCAGCCAGCTGTAATTTGAAAAGCACCTGAATTGATGTTGAGCAGACTTTTTCTAGGCATTACTGACTCCTCTGAGCCATTTTCTGCATTACAGGATGGTTGTGGCTTTCCACAGCTTTTTTGATAGTGTTTCTCTCTGCACCTGCATCTTTTCTGAGCAATTGCATGGACAGTATCATCCTGTTAGTCCCAAACATTAATTGTCGTTACGGGTTGATAGGAGAAGGATTGGCACCCTTCTCTGATGCAATGCCAATCACAGGTTAATGCAGAAATCAGTATTCACCTTTAATAACATCTGTAGCTTTATTTAGTCCATAGTAAGGAATTAGTTGCCTTTTATCAGGTCAGTCTGCAAAATGAATACAAGATAATACCATGCAACAAGCAGAATTAAAATCCAGGCACTTCCTTCCAATGTGAATGAGAATCTGAGACTATGAAAATGATACTCTTAACACTGTTAAGTGTCCTTCCAATGCCAGACGACATGCTGAAGTATGCGCCTCTGCAGGACAGACGTTACTCGTACTGGAATCCTAATGTTGCGGTGAAATAACAATTCTATTCTTGCGTGAAGTTTCGGTAGCCGTACCACTTTAAATAAAGCTAAAGTTACCTGCGGTTTCTTCTGGATAGGATCAGAGCACCTGCGGACAGATAGCGGGAAGCCATTGAATTAACAGAGCTTCCCCCAGCATTTCATGGCCTGGCCTTTTTGTCCAGCTAACCCCTTCCCTACTCCGTTCTCTTTGTAGAGTGAAACACAACCTCTCTTTCCAGAAGTCTTTTGTCATCCCACTTTCCATTCCTTTTCAGGGAGCCTGGTGGCTCCCTCTCTGTGGTCTCCTTGTCTCTTCGGCCATGGGAAATGAGAGCCAGTCAGTGGTGACATGGAAAAGGCCAGGTTTAAAGAGCCTTCGCTATTCCTTTGTTGCACCAGCTGCATATTATTCCCTTGACCATTTTGTCAACTCTTTTATCGCTCTCAGATTCATAATAAGATTTTTTTAAAGTGGTATCGGAAACTTAAGAAAGGTCCATTTAGCAGTCAGAAGGTTGGTAAAACTTTTATGTTCTTAATTTATTAAAGTGGCGGGTTGATATGAGATGGATATATTTTAAATGAGCTGTATTTATTAACAAGTATATGAGAAAAAATACCTTTATCCTCTTATTATGGTTGTGGGTCTAATTGAGTTGGATAATATATTAAAATGTCCTATCTTTTACATTTTTTTATCAATTTTAAAAAGCTGTAGTAAATATTGATAATACTAACTTCATTACATATTAAAAAGAAAAAATAAAGCATTAAATTAACATAATGAAAAGCGAATGACAATGGATATGCAAAATAAACCTACAGCAATAAAAAAAAATCAAGGTGCAGTAATACATAAACCATTTTTCTAGTTTCAGCAAAATAGGTTTATAAACCAACAAAGTATAATTAACTATATAACTAAAATAAAAAAGGGAAGGAAAGAGTAGAGAAAAGAGACCGAGGTAACTGAAAGTGTAGAGAACAAGAGCATCAACTAAAGTAACAATATTTCACATTATGCAATTAATTACATTATACTCTTACCTATGGGAAAATACACATTAAAAACCCAACTATGTAATAATGTCCCACATTAAGTAATAAATATGAGTAAGAATTGTTCCGATACCTGCGTTTTGATTAACTGGTGCCTGGACAGAAGAAACTAAGACGATTTTGTATACTTTCTTGCGCTAAACCGGAATCTCTTCATTCTATATTGCAAATTATTCGTCTCTTGAGGGTAGTGGCAAATAACACCTTGTTGGTCATCTGACCAGTTTGGAGGCTTCCACTTGCAGCTGGTTAATTTGTAACATGATGACAAAAGTAAGGAAGCATTCACCTTCCAGTTCATTAATTGTTTAGTTGCTGTAAATGTATTATGATCAGGTGGGGCAATATTTTAAGATTGCAGACAACCTGGTTCATGCAGAAAATATCTTGCTGAGATATATTCTGCTCAAACCAGATTCATGTCTATTTCATTCAAAATATTTATCACTGTGTGACCTCTCATAGAAAATGTAACTCAGTTTACTGTAAAAGAAAGTTCATTCCTACATGCATAATTTCTGAACATTTTGTGAAAACATTACACAATTTCACTCATCTAATTATGATTTTTATATGCTATTATTTTATTTTTTGAGAAGTCAATCAAAAATATAATTGTTCTACAGCTGTACAAGCTACTGAGTCGTATGTCAGAATATCCAAAAAGGTTTTGTTTCAAAAAACACAGATATCTGTCTGTACCATAATATTGTGAAGGTGTGTATATAGTTGAAATGATTATACTGGGGAGATTCAAGGTGATACTGCGCTTAGCGACACAGTAGACACAGTTATTCTAGCGTGTTATATTAGTGTGGTGCTAAAGGAGAAAGGATATCAACCCTGCATCCAGTATGAAACAAAATAAGAACATGTCTCCTAGCACACACAATTTCATATAAACACAGTTTTCTTGTACCCTTTAGTCTTTTCTTTTTATTTGATTTCTTCTGCCAGCCAACACGAGTTTCATCAATGGGTTGTCACCCTATGACTTCCTTATAGTTTATATATATGTATCTATATCGACAAAGTGCATATATGTGGAGTTAGTATAGGAAAAAGATTCTTACCCTATATACTTACATTCCCAGTATTTGTTTGTTTCTCTGTTCTGTCTGGCATTTTTGTAGCACTATTTTTCAATTTTGATATCCTGGTAGGACGCACACTGAGCATACATGCCGGGTAGATACAAACGGGCAGAAGGAAATGTTTCCTGATCATTAGTATTTGGCACACAGGCTTGTTACTAATTCTGTTTTGTTTTATTATGAATTGGGTGGGGCAGTGCTTTACTCACCTCAAAGCTGTTCAAACTCCTAGAAATAAAGAAATAAAGTGATAACTGATGGTGGTAAGAAGTGAGGCTTGAAGGAAAGGGTCTTCAGCTGCTAACATCTCACAACTTACTTGACCCATCTTAGTTCTTAAGGCCTGAGTAACGGTTTGTTTTGAAATCTGAAAATCCAAGTGCTACAAAGATGACATATACTAGCAATACCTGTATGAATAAGATTTCATATAAAAAAAAGAGTAAAACACAAGCCACAGAGTAGGCCTCTAAATCTTAGATTTTTTTGGAAAGCAGGGAGGGCTTAATTTCTCGGAAAATAAATGCAGGTGCACAAAGTTTTTCTAAAACCCGCTACCAGCCGTGCCAAATGTGTGGCTTTCAAATTCCAAGGCTGTCTACTCTTGATTTAATCGATGGCCTCTTTCTTAAAACACCCTACACTTCCTTTCTCTAACTCTCTTTTGAAGGTCCTTTTTCATCTTGTTGCTTTATTGCTTTACCAGTACTTTCCTATATTTCTATGCATCCTTTCTGCCTTTTCATTCTCTTGCTCTGCTATAAAGGTGGAAGATTAAAAATAAGTTTCATCTCCAAAAACGAGTAATGTTGACCTATTCGCACACCAATTAAACACTGGATGCAGGTGGAAATTTCATTGAATCTGGAAACACTGCACTGTTCATGTTGAGCGAAGTTAAACTAGATTCTAGAAATCCCAGCCAATCATTACCCAGATTCTAAGACTCAGATACCTAACTACCCTCTCTCTGGCCATTACAAAAACCAAGGTGTGTCAGGACAGCATACAAACACGCGAAATAGGGTATACAAATTCTGATAACATATCATAAAATTATATCTTACTTATTCAATCCTCTATGTAATCACCCCTGATGAGTAGTAAGTCTTTATTTTTCAACAAAGGCTGGTATACAGTTTCAAGGATCTACTTATGTAATGGGGATACCACCCAGTATCTGCCCTGTCAGTCTAGTATTGCCACCCCAGGTGACTCATACTAGAGCTCTAGGAGGGCTGTCATGAATTTTTGGCAGTCTCGTATGCCTCTCTACTCTAAGGATATTGTTTTCCCCAAAGCGGACGAATTTGCATTACCGGAGTCTTCAGCAGTGTCTGCATTATTTATTTATTTTAAGAGTTTTATATAGCGCTTACACGACCCGAGGGGTATCGGAGCGCTTTACAACAGCATACATGTATAGAAGCATTAAAAGTAAAGTACAATGATACATCTAGATACTGGAGGTTACACACTTCGAGGGGAAAAAAAACGTTGTGTGGTTATTGTCCAGAGGTATAGTGATGACATTTGAGGAGAAATTATTTTAGCTGTCTCTTGAAATTCGTGAAAATGGGGTTAGTCCCGATATGAGTTAGTTGGTTCTAAACATCCTTATCTATGCCACCTATGATGTCCCTGAATACTCTTGTGTGTTGTGTTCTCTGAAATATTGGATGTAACACCCAGCAACTCTCCTAAACCCCAAAAGGAACCTCAACCTTTTCAGAGAAAAAGAAAACTAGGAGATGCATCTCACCCCTCAAAAAAACTTATGCTCATGAGAAGAGAGTTTTTAAGAGTTAGACAAACTTGTTAGAGAATCTCTTATCTGCAGGTGAATAGGGAGAGCCCAGCTACAAACCCCAAAATCCACACAAGGACTGGGTATTTAAAAAAAGACTAATATTGTAAGCATTATTTTCATGATTATTATAAGCATAGTAAACAATATGAATAAAAGTATGAACTAAATGTACCCCAATCCTATTTCATCACGCATGCTACACCTCTAAAGAATCAGTCTTATCCCTACCTAAGTTAAAATAAGTTGATGCACAGCGTAGTTTATTCTAGAATATCAATGATAAGTCGTGTCGAAACCGTCATACCTTTGCGACAAAATGGCTGAATCGGATAATCCTCTCCGTATCCCTCTAGCACAAAATTTACCTGCCTTGACCTGCAGCAATTCACAATACATTTTTTATATTGACTTAATTTGGCAGTCTATGAAGCAGGGATGGGTCTGCTCATGCTGGCCTCGTGCTTCACATACACTGAGCTAATGACAACACTCTTGTTAAGATTTCAGGAAGCCCACAGAAGCTGCTGCTGTTATATCTCGTCAGTCCCTGTGATATGGAACTGAGCAAGGCCATTTATCTTTGCAAAGCCAAGGGTGCAGAGTGTGGGAAATCCCTTCTCTGGCTTATTACTGTCAGCTAGAGACATATATATGCACACATAATTTTAAAAGCTGAGAAATATGTTACTATTGGACAAGCCTGTCTTTTAGGCCCTAAATTATTGTACTATACACTAGCACACTCTCTACGCAGGCTGTAATCATGTTAACATGCAGCAAGGTCTGTGCTGTATGCAACACCACATACACATTTTATAAAAGCTATGCCATGCACATCATGTGCTTTTTTTAGTGACTAAACTATGATTTTTGTATTCTTTGTAGATTCGAGTAGCGTCGCTGTTTTCCCGATGGCCCTAAAGTATGGTAAGTTGCTTTTGTACCCCATAAAATACATGAAACCGTATAGGCATTTTCTGAAGTTTCATCCTAAAATAATTAGTCTAGGCTACCTGAGTGCCGAGTGTTTAGGAACACCTTATGACTTCATACTGCGTTTCTGGGCAGAAGCTTATAAACTAGGCCTGAGCTAACAAATTTGGTATCTTATTGTCTTTGGGGGTACTCTGGAAAAGAGGTACTTGTCTCATGTTTTAAGATATGGAAACCCATGATGCCTGATTGGATGGATACCGCTGAAAGCGGGGCAGGATTTGATTTCAAACTTAATCAAGAGCATCAAATGCTGAACAACAAATGTTCCAACTGTGCTAGATTTCACAAGTGGCCATTTACTATACAAATGACTCTAAAATGATGCAGTAAAGATACACAAAGAACTGCATCAGTCCAGCAAAGCCCCGCAGCGCTGTGGTCCGCACCCGCGACCCAATTCCTGTTTATACCATGGAAACCCCTAGCACTGAGATCTTGTACTCAAGATGTTTATGGCATATAACGACTGACATTTGTCCGTCTTATTTCTGTCGAAGGTGTGCGGAGGTGGTGGGGCTGGGGTGTCCCATATGTTTCAATACTCCTCTGCCAGTGGCATAAATTTCTGAGCTTGACACCAATAAAGAGGGCCATGAAGAATATTCAGAATGCACATATTTGCTGTTGAGACGTTTATGACTACATTTGTCAAGTACTATAAGAAGAATACGTAACCCCGCTAGGTTGAGTAGCATCTTTGCTAATAAAAACTGTTACTTGCCACAGACTTCAGGAGTTTGAATGATCGGCAATGGCCAAGCAAGTTCTAGTAGTGTTGGCGCTTTTCAGAGGTTTATAGGACTTGCAATATTCAGTGTTTCATTGGGGGCCAAGGTTTCATCTTTTTGTTAAGGTCGTACTTAGCAAAATGTGTCATCGTGCATAATGCAGGTAGATGTCTGCAATACATATTTTACTTTTGTCCACTGTTTAATGTGTGGAAGAAAAAATAAATAATAAATGCAGCCAGTCAAAGGTTGTTTTTTTTAGTACCAATAGTGCTGGTGAATGTGCTGTTGCCAGATACCCAAAGTTGCACCTTCTTGAGTCCGCCTCCTCCTTCCAGCACCCTACAATTCCTGTCTCTCTACTGCACCCTTTTAGTTCTTTTTAACCCTGTTTTCTCCCATTGCTGCTGTTCTATCTTTCTCTTCCTTCTTCTTTCTCCAGTTCTGTTTCGCAATCCGAGTCGGTGTGATCAAAAATAGGTTTTGGTTCCTAGAATTTACTGCATATACCCACCACTAGCAGCAACCGGCACAAATTAAGCACCTTATCTGCCTATCAGGGTGCTGCAGGAAAGGTGATGCAGCGTATTGGGCCTACCCTCTTACCATTCAACGTCCGGTGGGTCTTTTTCATCAATCAATTTCAATTAACAGTGTAACCTGTTTGGCTACACAGTAAGGTCCAGAAATCTGTAACTAAGGTTAAGAAGGTTTATCACAAGTTTGCAATCAAGTTAAGGTACACAAACCTCAGCACCATGCTCTAAAGATACAGAAAAACTGGGAACCCTGACCTCCTAAAGGAGTTTAAGCGTACCGGCATTAAACAAACAAGAATTTCAGTCACAGCAACACCAAAGATAAACATTAGAATCTGGTGTTCAGAGAAGAGTTTTAGGTCCTCTCTTCTATGCATGAGTAAATCTAGAATTGTCTAAGGAAAAGTCCCAACTAAGAGGATGGTTGATTCTTTAAAGAATCTCAAAGTTTAGGGAACTGCAGAAAAATAGAAACAACTAGGGAAGAACGGGAAATGACAAAAATTAAGTATAGAAAGGTGTCGGCATTGCAGAAGCTCGGTCAACAGTCTTTTTGGGTTAGGGACATTTTTGAGTATTAGCCTAAGCTGCTCTCCGCAAGAATCAAAGGGAATAAGCATAGAGGTCTAAACCTCTCAAAGTCCAAGGCAAAGTGCTCACGTATCAGACAGTATAGACTGCAGTTATTCACACTAAAATCACTCGGGTAGCATCCCTCTGTTCGCATCATCAGGGGTTTCACTGTCCTTTTCCATTCTCGCGTTATAAACTAAAACATTGTCAAGATATCCCACGCTGAACATGGGAACATCATCGTCCTTGCTCCACCAAACCCGTGTGGTAACATTGCTGAATCGGACTCTTCAGTTTACGCGCTCTCCATGTTCTTTCGTCAAGGTCTTCTTCTCAGGCTCTCTCTCTTTCGCTAATATTTTATTGTATCCATTCTCAAACTAAGAATGCGTGTGAATCCCTGCATGGGAAAAGTCATGTCAGCAGAAATGGAAACCATTATCTTATGCAGAATGGAAAAGAGGCCTAGTAAAGGCAAGTTAAACTTATTTAATCAATAGTGCACATATAACATGGGCGTGTTCGTATAAACACAAATGAATATAACTTTTGTCAGTACGTTAGATTCATATTGCATGTGTCATACGGTAACTCTTTAATAATCCTCGTGTAAGTATCACTAAGAACTACATTTTATATGAAGTATACGTGTAACATTAGTGCACACAGTACATCAATCCATTATCGTTTCTAGAGTAAGCGCATTCTATATATGTGAGGGTGGTTTCTGTTCAATCACCTAAACAATAAATCTTGTTTAATGAGTTTAGGCACACAGGTATGAATTCTGTAATACACTTCAAAAATTATGTCAAGTGCAACATATAATATTAGTGTCATTAGGCCACACAGGAAACATGCTAAGTGCACGTTTATATTATGTATTTGTGACGTATTAAGGTGGGATCAAAATTACGCTGTACTTAAGGTCCTTGAAGGTAAAGGGTGTCTGTACTTGTTCTCAAGGGGCCTGCTCTGCTTGAACATTCCATTGTTGTGTGTTTTAAACATAACATTCATTTGATGGCTGGAGAAATGAAATTGCAGTCTACTCTAGAGAGTGAGTGAAACTTTGGTAAAGCCAAGGAACAAGGTCCTTCATTCGGAACCTAGGTCCATGATGACCAGTCAATGCACGGTTTCCCAGAGATCCACATATGATTCGTTTGCAGACAATGGATCTAAATCGAACTCATTTTCCTAGTCCGAGGTTTTCCTCAAACTGACTTTGATCCAGACTTCTTGACCATCGGTAGACTCCTGTCCTAGTATATGTGGTCAGTACAGCATCCGCTCTGATATTACGCAGGTCCTGAAAGCTAGAACACTGTAGCCACGCGACACAAGAGTTTCCGTGCATCTGATTGAACAGGAGTATCTGTAATAACTGATTTCCATTTCTATAGCAGGTGGTTGCCCTGCACAGGTGTACAGCTGTCACAATGGCCAGTGTCTCACAAAAGAGAACCCAGAGTGCGACGGTGCAGAGGACTGCTCTGATGGCTCCGACGAGGCGGACTGCAGTAAGTATTTTGAATAAAATAGGTGGCCACAACTCTGATGGGATGATAGACATGTATATGTTTAAGTGCAAGTGCCCTGAGAGGCTGAGTTCAAGCACTTCTGTTTCCTGATACTTGGGTATAGTCAGACATGCTTTATTACTTATTTGAGGTGTCCATGGCCATGAAGTGAAGCCTTTTTCATTTGAGAGTTGTAATACCTTAGGCAGGCCATAGCCCCCATCTGGCTGTATTTGGTAGGATGAAGTGCAACATGCATGTCACTATTCGGTTAATTTATCTTATTGGTAGGTGGAGCTGAGGGACAGGTGAATGCAGACTGTGGAAAGAGTTTTCATTTCTTCTCAAAAGCCCCAGGATGTATTGTGAACCTGTTGTCTATGCAAAAACAATTGGCTATCCCATATTTAATGGAACCTGGGAATACATTGTAGAATAACAGGGAAAGTTTCTGGAATTTTGGAATGTACTTGTTTTTTATGAGTTTACAACTGCATTAATTTGAGCAGTAATTTGAAACCAGCATTGGCAAAGGCAATAGGTCACGACTTTGACCGCACTGGACTCGGCCGCCTGCATAATTTGCAGGCACGCGCACCTACAAAATGACGCAAGTCTTATTTTTAACTTTTTTATTTACTGAACCGAGTTGGATCAGTAAATAAAGACAAAAAAAGCAGTGGGGAAAGCAAGGCGGGGTGGTAGGAAACAACACAGTGTGTGGTGGGGAAGCAATGCAGAGAGCACAGGTCGGGAGCAAAGAAAAGCGCAACACGGGGGGAATATGGAAAAAGAACACAGGCGGGAGAGAGCATATAAGTGGCCTCGAAAACCTCTGCTCAAAATACACTATTGATATCTGGTGTTAAATGCTTCGGCCCCGCAGTCACTTGTCTGCAAGAGTAAGAGTTTTCTACCTCCCTGCCTGGCAGTCAGATCAAATTTGAAGCTGCTGTGAAACATCTGATCTCTCTGAAGTCCTGATCAAATGTCTAGGATTGCTTTGGAATGGGGCCTGTCCATCTGGCATGAATCCTGCTAGTCTGTGCCAGATGGCAAGCCAAGCAACTCCCCAACCAAATTACCAATGACCTCAACTCACCCTCAGTCAATCTGCCCTTTCAAATATTCAGAAGGTAGTTGTACCCTTGAGGTCAGTATTTATTGCATCTCTTATTGCATCAATGATATCCGTTGATGAATACACTCTGATTCTCAATTGTGGTATTATTTGATATCCCGAAGAAAGAAAAAAAAGTCACTGATGCCCCAAGTCTGTCCAAGTCAGCAGCACACACACTGCCATCTTTGCCCAAGCACATAAGACTGGTTCAGTTACACAAAAGGAGCAGCTTTGAATAGTCAAAGGCATGTTAAACCAGCCCTGAAGTTGCTCACCAGGAGGCAAATACATGAGTACCACAACCTGCTGCAAGACAGGCCTCTTGCATCTTAATAGTTGGGGCCCTTTAGTAATCCTTTCATGTAAGCTGCATTGCACCATATTATCTACTGCGGTTCATAAGGACTGGACCCATGCCAGATATTCAGCATATATAAGTAAGATAGGAATGCTAACTCTGGTTCTAAATTAAACTACCTTACATAGTCTGTGGCGGTCACCAAGGTACGGCCTGGATCCGTCCCTCTGGGACCTACTTTGACCACTCCGGGTATAGGGGTAAGCTGTTATTACTAAGAGTGAAGCTTCTCCTAACAAGGTCCCCTCTTGGTGAATCTAAACTTAGCTACATCTGCAATGGATAATTGCAAAGGAAGGTGTCAAATGTCCTTAAGGCCACTGCTTCCGAGAGACATGCTCTTCGCAGTAGACCTCACCGCTCCATCCAAGACACTAACATGGATCCTGAAGCAAAACAGCACTGGCGGTTCCTATAAATGACCGCACTCGGCTAAAACAAATACTAGCTCTGGAGTTAAGAAGAACAGCCGGTTGTAAGAGATGGCTTAGAGGACACCAGGTGGGTTCTTGTATTCATACAAATGCAGCCAAGTGGAATCTATCGCAGACCTTTTAAACCAATATTTGTGTTATCCATTTTATTGACTTACTGTGACCTGACTCAGTTTTGTGCTGTTCTCTTCCCCTCTTTTAGGCTGCGGCTCCCAGCCAGCCCTGCAGAAGGCCAGCAGAATTGTAGGTGGCTCCAATGCCGCATCGGGGGAGTTTCCATGGCAGGTCAGCCTACGGGAGAATAATGAACATTTCTGCGGGGCAACGGTCATCAGCGAGAAATGGCTAGTGTCGGCAGCACACTGTTTCAATGAGTAAGTACTCATCTATGATTAACTTTTTTTGACCTAATGCCTAGATTTAGAAATCAGAATAGGACATAACTTGTTGTAACCAGTGCTTATTGATTAGTGTCTGAGAATTTTCCAAGGTTTTATACATTTCCATTTTTATTTGCATAAAATTGGCAGGTTAATCTGTAAACCATTAAGTGATATAGCTTTCATGGCGAGTCTTAATAGTTGCTATCATTTACAGTAAGTAGGCCAAGCACCAGCACAGCGGGTACATCATGGTGGCCTGTAAAGGCAAGTATTGTGGTACACAACATTCCGCCCCTTAGTACAGCTTGCTTATCCCTAATCCATGGTGAGCAAAAGAATGATGGATTTAACCCAGATCTCCTGACTGGGGGTGAATGTTTTGATTGGTTCTGCATTCCGTCCATCAATTGTGTGTCTTTTGCTTTCTCGCCCTAAGTGCGCCAGGTATGCCCAGACGTGGGTCCTGAGCTCACTGTGCCACTGGAATCAAGCTATCCTGGCTGAAGAGGGGTGAAACCCCGAAACCGGTCCTAGGATGCTTGTTTCCGGTCCAGGGAGGACCTGGGCTTGGCAGTTCGGGCTGGACTGTTCCCATGAGGCACAGGGCCAAGACTGATTTGCATATGGCTGGGTTCAAACTGGAATGGCATGGTGAGCAAAAGAATGATGGATTTAACCCAGATCTCTTGACTGGGGGTGAATGTTTTGATTGGTTCTGCATTCCATTCATCAATTGTGTGTCTTTTGCTATCCCTAATCCTAGGCATGGGAATAAGATTTGCTGCTGAATTAGCTTAGAGAGAGATTCATTCTCTCACTTTGAACAAGAGGTGGCACCAATACTTGCTCCTAGGAGTTGTAATGACTACATTGTGAATCCAAGGAGCACAGTGTCGCTTACAAATCCAATTAATGAAATGTTTTTTAAAGACCCAGAAAGAGAGGGACATTGTATATATAACCAAGCCATAGCGCCAGCCGTCGTTAAAATATTGCATAGTCGATCTTTGTATGCACAGCATGGTAACAAAGAAGGCATTACCAGGAGAGGACGAGCATCAAATTACTTGGAGAATAAAATAACAACCATTGCAACTAATTGGACACTGAAAAAAGGTTCAACTGTTTCTGTGAGTTCTTAAGCTCAAATCTCCAGGGTGAAACAAGTGCTTTTGTGCTGTCACGGGCTGTGATGTCACATGATTGTGATGTAACGCACAGCGCTGGCTCCTCCGCTAAGGTGGAGGAGCGTTGCCCCACTGCTTTTGAGCAGTGAAAAATCAAAAACAAATTATTAACAAAACTTATTAGCATTTTATTTTTCCTCCTTTCTTCCTCACTATCGGCAACTGAACCGAGGGCGGGCCTGTCCATTCCGGCATGTCGACCCAGCCGCAGGAAGGAGCAGGAGTGGTGATGCTGCTTCAAGTGCACATGACAGTTTGACCGGCCGTGAAAGGCAGGCCAAACATTCATGCATACTTCGATCCCGCCACCAGAGCTATGTTTTACAGCCAGTTGGAGAACAAGCAGAGGGTCACAGACCATTAGTCAGCGCCTAACTAGGGTGCTCACACCAATCATGGCTCTGGTCTAATGCTGGGTAATACCAGCATGAGAGCAGTGCCTGGATTGGTGTAGGGGACCCTGTGGCATGCCGGTATCGAGGAGCAGAGGTCAGAAGAGCACCGCCTGCAGAATGCAGATAACCATTTTTCTTTTTATAATTCCCCCCCCGCTGCCCTCCCCAGTGCTGCCTCACCACTTAAATGCCATAGCAGCCGCCACTGGTAACACATGGAGATTGTTATATAAAAAGGGATGTGATGCTGCAAGCAGTGAGGTGGGGTCCTGTAGTTCTTGGATTTATAGTTATTAGAAACTGTGCTTTATAATGCGAAAGACATTTTTACAATTGTTCTCCCCCATTAAAAATATGCCAACCACGTTCTGACGCACTGGATTCTGGCAGCACGGTTCTTAACATATTGGCACTTGAATATTTTGTGAAATGTTGCTAGCCTGCCAACCCCTTCTGGTAGCTGTAGTCTCCAATGTTCAGAGTCGAAGTGAAGTTTTATAGTTGTTTTCAATTACTTTTGGAGTCAAAGACTGCCCCCATAGGCACTGTGAATTTTCTTAAGTATGTCCTGCTGTTTGTCAATATTTTCTGTCAGTACCTGCTCTATCTGATGGCACCAAGATCTGCACAGGCACACACATTCAAGTTGTAAACCATTCTATGCAGTCTCTGCTCCTTCAGGTTCACGAGTTAAGAGGGATTCTTTCCTGACTGGCCAACAGGCTTTCCTTCCTAGCACTTTCCTGTAGGGAACCTGCAAGTCAGTTACTTCCCAATAATTGAAATGCAGATCTTGTTGTTGGCAAACACCAATATTACACCAAGGTACAGTTCGGTTCTTGTTCAAGGCAGTGACTAGTGTGGTAATGTGGTGGTGGCTTCGCTGAAGCACTCGGAGCTACTTGTACATCGAGTTTTGATTTTGCTCGAGCTATAGACTGTGGAGCAATGCTCTTGTCTAAGAGATCTTTCGCTGGTCTGTAACAATCTACCCTCCCAAGGTCACCGATGCACTGTTGTTGCTTGTTTTGTGTTTGTGTTCCAGCTTTCAGGACCCAGCAGTCTGGTCAGCCATCCTTGGAACCACTACCATGAGCGGAACAGATAGCAGTTCGGTGACCGCCATGATCAGCCAGATCATCAAGCACCCGTTGTACAACCCGGACACTGCGGATTACGACGTGGCTGTCCTGGAGCTGGACTCCCGCCTGGTCTTCAACAAGTACATCCAGCCCATCTGCTTGCCTTCACCCACATATGTTTTCCCTGTCGGCAAGTCTTGCGTCATCTCTGGATGGGGCTATCTCTCCGAGGACAACCGTAAGTCATGTTTGATCCTAACATAATTAAAGGAATTTAAACTCCGCTTACAAGTGCAAATGTTTTTTCTTAATAGAGCCAGCAGTGTTGAGTAAATAGATCACCTCTACCATTGGAGAAACACGTGTTAGTACTAGCTCGCCCTTTAACAGTGCAACCCCACTTCATAAGTTTATCATTTTACGCCCTCATGAAGGAAACCAAGCAGCTTTAGCAGGGCGATAGTTCAGTGAAGCTGTGCATTTTTGCATTGCTCCTCTTGCCTTTTATAACTCAAAGTATATCCATAAAATGCTTTGTGTCACTTTTTGCCCTGCGAATGCCTCCACAGAACCTCATTAAATAACCTCCCCAAAATTTAGGAAAATCAATAGTCCTTTCCATTAGCGATAACTGTCATTCGAGTTGGCGAGAAGCTTTAAAGAGGGTTCAGAGTTTTGATTACCTTGGAGTCAATTGAATGGAGAATTTTAAGTGGACTGGACAACGTAGTAAAAGCTCACTGCTAATTGAACATCGGTCGAACGCCATTATCAGACTGCACAAGCAACGAGCTCACGTTCGGCCTCACCGGCCCTTGAAGTGTATCGTGCTAAGGCTCAAGGACCTGAGCTCTATGGTGCTAAGATCTGGGGTTGGTTTCTGGTCCAACTAGTTTGCCTCTTATTCCTTTATATTTCGATCTAGGACTAAAAAGAATTGCAGACCTGGCTTCTTGTGTATTGGGTCCACCTATGGCTTATGCCTGAGCTAAATGAGTATAAAGATTCCCTTATAGACTTATTAACCCGTTCGATGCGTTCGTCAGCCAACGGCCGTCGCGAGCACTACCACTGTAGTGCTGCGCACGTCCGTTGGCCGACACGGCCCTGCCCACGCCCGGAAATGCCTGCACCGCGGCGGATTTTACGCCACGGTTAAAGGGTTAAATGTTGCAAGTGCCAAGTCAGTACTGTGGGTTAAATTTGTTTCTGATTGGATGAGCAGGTTGGGATTGCAAAGGCAATGGGTTGACCCGAAGACTATATGCAAAGCTGATCTTAATGTCCTGAAAACTTGCTATTGGATGCTTATTCAGCAGGGTTACGTTAATAACAAGTTAAATGGATACATGACAATTAGGTTTTGGGATTTTAAGCCCTTTTCACTCTTTGAGGAATTTTTAGACTCGGTTTCTCCACCCCTAGCAAAACGTTTATCAGTTTTCGATTTGGTACTCTTCCTTTAAGATATTTACTATCAAATGGAATAAGGATCCAGTCTCTACATTTGCCCAGCCTGTGGCTTGGCTAGCGAAGACAAGATACATATAATGTTCTTTTCACAATGTATTTCGGGTCTCGCCGTAAATGGATCCGCCCAATATGTCGGGACTTGGGTTTAACCAGATATTTGTGGCATATAGAATTTAAAAAAGTTATACCCCCCTGTAATTATTTTTGCTATCAGTAAATTTTCACAGGCGGTCTGGTTTAAGCATAGTAAAATGGTAACAATAGTAGTGTAGCAAATAAGATGTATTTTGATTATCAATTCATTTTTCATAAACCTTTTTAATCCTTTACATTTTTATGAGACCTGTGACAAAAACTTGTCCTTCTCTTGCTTTTATGCACACACATAATGATTGTTTTTGCATTAATTGTACATAGGAATGGATTTGAAGTAGTATTGATTTTACTGTACGGACAAGTTGATGTATTTAAATAATTTGGACAATTTGTTGTTTTAAATAGCATTTTTAAAGTTCGATATATTGTGTATGTATACTTTGAAGGTGCATGGAAACCAAATAAAGTGCTACTACTATTAGAGATACCTGTCAATTGTCGCTTCCCTAAAAAGGAAAAAAAATGTTTAGTTCATTTTCCATCACTTTCGTCATTTGCCTCATTTGTTGAGCCCAATGTACAAGTTTATCAATGGCCACCTCTGTAGACTAACCCAATGTTTTAAGTACATAATTCACCACACAGAGCAGTTAAACCCAAAATTGCCTGTGCAGTAGATTCTCAAGTTCCGGAGGGAGGAACACAACGCTTATGAGCTCTGCCACATCATGAAGGCTAGAATAAATTCCTAATTTCCATTTACCGGAAGGTTTCTGAAAGTTTTCACTTAACATTACTTTAAGGTCCAAAGAGATCTCAGACTGCATCTCTTCATATGGTCTAAGTGTCTAAATAGGAATTTCAGATGTAATGCTCGTACACAGAAATGCAGAGTTCCAAAATAAAGCCCACAAAATTGACAATTTTGTAGAATTTTGCACTTTGGTCTCCCAAGGATATTAACTTCTGTGGATCAGCGGGGAAGGACTGGATCCACTACCAGGAGGTTCCAAAAATTACAAAAGTTTATCGTATTTCTTTTCTACCTCTTCCATCAGCGATAAAACCGGAGGATTTGCAGCATGCGACTGTGGTACTGTTGGACCAAACGCTCTGCAGTGAGCTCTACAGCCATGTCATCACCGACCAGATGCTGTGTGCCGGATACCTGGCTGGAAAGGTTGATTCTTGCCAGGTGAGACAAAGGGGTACTTTAGCCTTTTAGATCTGTGTGCCATCATGGAACATGTTCATTAACACATGGAAAGTAAAAGTAATTTGTACACTCTCCCTTGCATTCACTGTACCTTTTATCTTTCCCATGCCTTCATGTAGACCTAGGTGCGTGTTATATAAACTGCGCCGGGGCACAATGAGCGTGCGCCCCCACTTTCAGCGGCCCTGTCACTAGTATTACAGGAGCAAACACAGACACTTGCCTGTTCTGCAATACAGATAGCACCAACACACATGCATTGCCGGCGCTATTCTAAAGAGGTGTTCCCTTACTTGCATGGTGGCGTGGCCCCATGCAAATGAGGGAAACACTTTGCCTCTACACCCTTGCCATATTATGGACCCAGCGGCAAAGGGCTGTGAGGAGGTGCGCTCAATGTGTGCCACAAAGAGGTGTCTCACTCTTGTGTGTATCCCCTGTGGGTTACCTGGGAAAGTGAGTCGCATGCTCCACCCAGATATTTCAATGAACGCCAGTGCCATCACTCGCTTCACCCATCTGCATGGGGATCTCTGTCCGTCTTTGAGGTGCATTTCGAGGTCTGCCTGCACCATGAAAGATGTAGTGGCACATTGACTCTCCGCCTTTCACTAATGCGCTGCTCACAGGGCAGCTGTGAGTTGGCATCTGCCTTGGGGGCAGCTGTGAGTTGGCATCTGCCTTGGGGGAAGCTGTGAGTTGGCATCTGCCTTGGGGGCAGCTGTGAGTTGGCCTCTGCCTTGGGGGCAGCTGTGAGTTGGCATCTGCCTTGGGGGGCAGCAGTGAGTTGGCATCTGCCTTGGGGGCAGCTCATTATCTGTAATTCAAGTCCCTATTTGCACCTGGAGCACCAGGTTAAAGCTGCACCACAGCATAAACAAGGCCCATGCACCCTATCTATAATACGGCCCATACATCTACACTTTTCATGTGCCTTCTCCAGTAGCATCATCATACCTTCAATATTACATTTTTGTTTCAAATTCAACATTACCGACCATGTAGCAGATTCTCCTTTACCTTCTCATGTAATATTGTTGGGGATTTTCTCCGCTTAATTTGATTGTCTCATTTCCACTACCTTATTCCTACTTTCCTTCTTTATAAGTTTTTGTTCACTTTCATTGGCGTTTCTCTCGCCTTTATCTTCATCGCATTATGCCCTTTTCTCCATCAGGTCTCATGGCTTACCTTAATACTTCTTGACACCCACCATGCTCTCTCACTTTTCTACATCATACTACCCCCATGATTTCCCCCTTGTCTGAAAAGTACCCTCTGCTGTACATTCAACATACCAAACCCCCTCACCTCATTGAATCTTTTCCCTTAACTTTATCATACTTTTCCCCCTTACCTGCCATGTTCTCAATTACCTTCACTGTAACTTCTTTCTCACTTTCTTAGCCCCATCTCTTTGATCTTCATCTTAGTTATTTCTGTTTACCCAACCACACCTTCTTTCATGCCTCTGCTGCATCACCATCCTTACCTCCATCATACCCTTACCTTTCCTCAATATCTTCGTCCTATCATACCAATAAGCTTAATTATTTGCTTGCCTTTATCCTAATTTTAACACCTTCCCTACCTGCACCGAATATTACCTCGTATATATGTATTTCATTCTCCTATTCATTGATTTTACCATCTTACTTACCTTCTCAACACCACCTTCCTTACTTTCCTCACCCACGTCTTCCTTACGTCCATCATACATTCTCATTGACTTGGTGTAGGTTCATTTAATTAATTTATACCTATGAAAGCCTCTTCAAGAGAAGACTGCTGCAATTCTTTTTAAAGTATCTATTTATTTTTTCATCAGGTCAGAGGTGTGTCTTGTATAGCAGTATAAATGCTCCTGTTTATCACACAAGGTGTAGTGCTTCATCACGCGGCAGTGGGTGGGATGGCGAAGAGGTATCCCATAGCCGTGTTATTTGAGAAAGGAAAGAGCTCGTGACTAGGCGGGCGGGCCTGATGCTAGTATATTCTTTTATGTTATGTAGCTGTGTTTTGTTGCATTGTTTCTTTATTTAGATTTTGTTGTATGCTATATATTAACATGTTGTCAGTTTTTTAGCATTTGTTATCTTGTGTTTTATCTTATGGTTTCTTATGTAAAGATATCAAACTTAATATCATTATGTTATATGTTATGTTTTTTTATATTGTTTGGCATGGTATTCATTATCCTTTTTGGATCCAAAGGTCTAGTGAGAATTTCTGAAGCATGATGATGGCAACTCCCAAGTAAGCAGGAGAAAGTCTGTCCAGTTTAACCAGAGCCTTTGAGAATGATTTTCAAACTCTTTACTTATGGGACAAGATACGGATAGCCATAAGGAGTAAAACCTTAGATACGGTGATGACTCGAAGTTGGTCGAAATCAAGCTTACGCCTCTCCATCTGTTTGTTTCTTCAGGGGGATTCAGGTGGGCCGCTGGCTTGTGAGGCGCCCTCTGGCAAGTTTTTCCTGGCTGGAATTGTGAGCTGGGGTGTCGGCTGTGCCGAAGCCCGTAGACCGGGAGTATATACCCGGGTGACCCGCGTCAGAAACTGGATCCTAGATACTATTGCTTCGGCAGTGCCCGTATCGACTGCACAGGATACGTCCACTCATGTGAGCAGTAAGGCAACAACCACCACGAAGAACTGGAACACTACGACCCATCCGGCATGGGTATCCTCCACAACCAAAAGCAAGCCTCACCAAAATACGCTACCAGCAGTTCAGCAGTCGAAACCTCAATTTTGGCCTCTTACAACAACTACCAAATCCATCATCACGTATAAGCCTCAAGGTATTGTATCTTCTCGAAAATGATTGTCTGCCATTTAACGTTTTGAAATATATGGCACCTGTTTCATTCACGCCAAACATTTTGTACTATATACTTACTTTATGGGCGTTGGGTAAGTCTACTTCGCCCATGAGCATCTTTTGCTCAAGCTCCTACCGCCATTGGATGATGTGATTGTCCATCTCCTCTTGAATTAGCCCACAGCAAAGTTTTATTCTCACCTTTTCTGTTGGCTGTTTGGGTTTGTCCTTCCACCTCTCTTGCAATGCATGATTGAATATTTTACATCAGCCACGGAGCCACCCAGTGGACCGAGCAGCGAGCGCGGACAAACGCATCTGAAGTAGATTCTAGAAAAAATACTGCATCTATTTTCATATGCGTGAGTCTGCATGTACACAAACAAGCACTGGCAAAGCTAATGTTTATATGTTGTGCACATGCCTGATCCACTAGCCATCGTAATATCAAACCTGGCTTTTTCAAAACTTGCCTCACATGTTACTGGATTGCGATCAATTAAGGAATGAAATGAGATTTGGTATCTCTCTGCAACTCATTTACCTATTCATAACCCAAAGCCATATTGTCTTCTGCTTCATATGTTGTGATTGTACTGCAGTGTTGTGGATTTTGCATAGCATGGCTTTCACCCACTTTGCAGGATCTTTGTTCCAAACTAGCAAATGACCGTGCTCAGCCTATGCTTGCCATTTTATCTCGTTCTTCTGGTTGAGACTAGCCTATTGACAAGCTTGCTGGGAAAATATGTTAAGCGTTTTCCTGAAATGGCGATAGATGGTCCTGCACCTTTTTTCTTGTGTGCACGTCTAGTAATACTATATATATATTGACCCTTTTATTGCCTAGCAGCTCCGCCGAAAAACTGGCTTGTATTTAGGTGGCGCCATTTTGAAATGTCCAATCACCTCGTGGTTGTGAGCGGAGAAGGTTTGATCGTGCATAGGTTGAACATTTTGATCCACCTCCTGTAAGACGGCTTCACACCTCACTTCTTAAAAGTTTTTTTTAATGGCGGGGTCCTCCGTCTCTTTGCATATTTAGCGGATAGCACGTCAGTGTTGACTTGTCAAACTCGGGGGGGTTCTTCTCTGTAGAGGACCTGCCCCTACTGTGTCAGGTGACCTGTGTTTATGAACTGGGATAATGTATGTAACACAAGGATGCCTCTTGAGGTATTTGAATATATGAATGCCCAACCTATGTTTTGCTGATTTGGGTGAGTTTGCCTCACCTGTTAAGGACAAACACACCTGAGTGATGGCAGATGAACAAAGTGGGAGGGATCAGGGATGGTAATGTGCAAATTAGAACAAACCTGGTCCCCTGAGCTATTATTTTAAGCTATTTGTTTAGTGTGAACATAGCCAGAGGGTCAATGCAGCGTATCACATAAATATGTTTTAGTACAATAAGAGAAGTTTGAAACTAAGGGGGGAGAGTGACAAAAATATCAAACAATAAAAAGCTACACAATAACAATATACCCTGTAAATAGAAACATTTCTACAACAAATGGAAGAACTAGCAGGCTAAGCGTTACTACATTGAAGACACGAGTATGTGGTTTGTGTAATACTTCCAGGATAAACTCTGGTTGACTGCTAGAGAAAACATGCCCCATACTATCCATTCCTGCATATTGGCCCGCAAGCCAGGCTTCTCGTGCACTTGTGTCAGTGGCCTGAGGAGGTCATTCTCTGTAATCCGGCCATTTGAGCAAGGCTGTGGAGCTCCCTATAGGTCAAGCCCCCCCCCCCCCCCCACACACACACACACACACACGCAGGGATTGGCTAATGGTTGATAAAGTAAACAAAGATAGAAAGCCCTTTATAAAATTAATAAAAATAAAAATTAATGCAGACAATTTCATATCAGGGTCTGCTAGAGAATCATTCCTAGGCCTTTGCAAAACGTTAAAACCTAAGCAAATGGCAGGTCTTTCTCTCTGGGAAAGGTAAAAAAAAATGTAAATCCAGTATTTGTAAAGCGCACAGCTATCCGTAGGCATCCCGGCGCTGGGGGCCGTCGGGAAGATTAAGCGAGCTATTGCCCAGACTCGCATGGTGCTGGGCTGACCTGCCGCCGGGGATCGAACCGTGATCCCCAGCGTCCGCGTCAGTCGCCCTGGCCGCTGCGCCACACCTCTATCTACCCCTACCCAACCTATGGAACCGGCCTAGGTGAAGTCGACTGGACTCGAACTGGGTGGGGGTGGAAAAGCTGATCACGACCATAGGCAGCCAAGGGCAAGTGAAGCCAACATCATTGTAAAGTGCCAACCCGCCTGTACAACACTTTGTTGCAAATGCACCAAAAGGGCCTGTCTCTGCCCAAGTGGATAAATAAATGCCGGGACGGGTGATCGAGGCCCACTGGCTACACAGTTACAAAGTGTGTATGTGTCTTCACTTATTACAGCAGGTAGCAGTGTCCCAGCCTGCATGTGTCACAGAGCTGCCGTGCTCCACATTGGAGAGGAGGCCGGTCGCAACCACGCCGTTGAGGTCGAAATGGTCCCATCTGCAGAGTAAGCAGAGTCTGCTGGGGCACTAATAATGCAGTGCGTTACTCGTCAGGCCTACAGCTAGGCCTCTACCTTGACCCGGTCTGCCGCTCCTGTGGGTTCACATGCGTGACCTCTCCCCTGCTGTCTGCTGAGACCCTAGACCATCCGAGGCTGCATGGATCGACTGTGCAGTTTGAGGTCCGTGCTTGTGAAGCCACCTGTTAGTGCATGGTTAGCAGCGCGCCGCCTGGAGGAGTTCTGGGCTGAAGTATGGCCTGGAGCTGACACCAAGGACTGTGCCCTCATGATGGGGAAACCCTGATGTGGTGAGCGGTCGTTCTGGGGTGCAGGGGGAGCAGCCACAGTTTGACTTTGCCTGCTAGGTGGCGTCTTCGGGCATTCGGTGTCCCATCTGCCCTGAGATCTGAAGAACGGCAGCCTGCACATCTCACACATGTGGCAGTCAACGACTAGCAGTGCGCAATCCAGTCCTCAGCAGGGTGGCACACAATTGGAAGGGGACCAACATGCAAGACAATGGGGTCATCCCCTCATGTTCATTGCTTGCGCATGTGTTAAGCTCCCCAAGACAGTTGAAAGCCCTCTGTCCACTAAGTGTCAATCACTCGATGTCCTACCAGCAGCAGACTCTGCCGCCACCCGCCCCCTCTGCCCACTTATCTTTCACAGCATTGCCTTCGTTCAGTGAACTAGTGGACTCAGCGATGGCCAAGCCGCAATGTCGCTCATAAGTTGAGAGACTGCAGCATTACTTTCACCCCACACGCGAGATGGATCGGGCTGCGAAGAGGCCCCTGTTGCTCTACTTTGGAGGGGTGCAGCTGTATGAACTGTTTGAAAACGTGCCCAACACAGAGCAAGACTAAGAGAATTTTAAGCTGTAACAGGCCAGACAAATAGAGGATGAGGCTGTTGTCTTCTATGCATGCCTCGGGAAACTGGTGAGCACATGCCTCAACATTGACCAACCCGAGGAGATCAGGACACCGCTGATACAAGGCTGCAGGTCAGCAGTCCTGCAATGGCTCATCCTACGCCAGCCGGGAATCACTCTGAATGCCATCCTGGTTCTGGCAAGGTTCCATGAGGTGGCAAGCAGCCGAGCTGATGACATGAGGGGGGGGGGGGGGCACCTGGTGTGTCTTGCTCTTTGAAGGTGAGAGAGGAGCAAAGCTATCCAGAGATGACCTGCTCATCCACGCAACCCCAACACTTCGCGACAACCAGAGGGCAGATGCTGCAACTGTGGCCTTGAGCACTGGATGCCAGATGTCTGCCCAGCTTGAGGGAGGGTGTGCACTCGCTTTGGTTGGCTGAACCACTTTGCCAAAGTCTGCTGGAGCGAAGGGAGAGGACCAAGATTAGCGTACAAGGGCAAGCTGAGGGCAGCCTTGCTGCAGCTGTAATTCAATTAGGAGGAGCACAAAGACCAGCCATCATGGAGCAGTCTGAGAGCTTTTCCAGTACTCAATGAGGACGATGCCAGCAAAGTGTTCACCATCTCCTTTGCAGACAAAGAAGGCAGCCAGGAACGCCCACCGCCCTTGTGCATCGTAGCGATCCGAGGCACCATTGTGAGGGTTCTAATTGACACAGGAGCCTCGGTCAATGTCATGGACACCACCTAGCTTGACAGGATAGACCCACAACCCAAGCTGCCTTCCACCAGAGGGAGGATATACACCCACGGAGGCACGCAGATGCTTCAACTTGTAAGAGTAGTGGAAGTGGTGGTGGTAAGTGAAGGTAGATCGACAAAGACCTGCTTCCACATCACAGAGGGCGACACCCACATCCTCTTGGGCTGTCACACGGCTATAGTCCTAGGGCTCGTGTTCTTGACAAAGCGAATCCATGAGTCGCACTCTGTGGCGATCTAGCAAGAGTAACCCCAGCTGTTCGAAGGGCTGGGATGGCTCAAGAACACAAAGGTGCAGCTGTACATTGATGATACAGTGAGGACCACGGCACTCTGACACCTGAGAGTACCATTTCAACTGTGACCTTTAGTGGAGGTGGAACTGTGGAACCTGGAACAGCAAGGGGTGATTGAAAGTCACCGGGCCCACACCATGGGTCTCACCGCTTCTAATAGTGACCAAATCCATGCAACCTGGGGCAATAAGACTCTGTGTGAACATGCGCCTTCCCAACAAGGCCATTCGGCGTGAACATCTATCATTCCTACTATGGATGACATTGTGGCGGACCTCAATGGCGCATAATGGTTTTCAAAACTGGACCCCAATGCCTGGCTACCACCAGCTGGAGTTGGATCCAGTCAGTTGTTATAGAACGATGTTCTAGACGCACATTGGCTCAGGGTATGCCAGAGGCTTAATTTTGGCATATCCTCGAATGCAGTGGTGTTTCAAAACACCATGTGTGAGACCCTCTCCAGCCTTATAGGTGTTTTAAACTTCAGTGACACCATCCTAATATTCTCTGAACCACTGAAGGAACATCACTTATGGCTCAGAGCAATGCTGAAGAGGTTAGCTGACTGTGGCCTGACACTCCACAAGAAGTGTTCGTTCAATCGAATTCTTTGGGTGTGTGTTTTCAAGAGCGGAGCTGAGGGTGGACGCCAGGAAGGTGGAAGTGATAAGGAAGGCGTCAATTCCCCAGGGCGCATGAGATGTGAGGAGTATCCTTGGGATGGCGACCTACTGTGGCAGGTCAATTCTGAACCTGCCGCTTTGTCCGAACCCCTGAGAGTCCTGACTAAGTCAGATGCCACCTGGGAGTGGACAGAATGCATGGACATGGCGTTTTGCAAGGTGAAGGATGCACTGCTGGCAGACACCATCATGGTGTACTTCAACGCAAGACAGAGCTTGATGTGGATTCTAGCCCCAGGCTGTCCTCTTGCAGGAGAAGAGTGAAGGGTAATGGCTATTGTGTATGCCAGCAGGGCACTGTTGTGCACAGTTGCGCGATATGCTCAGATTGAGCAGGAGGCGCTGGCCATCTGAATGGGATGTCCCAATTTCCATCTGTACTTGTGTGGACAACAGTTCAAAGTCATCACAAGCCACTTGTCTCGCTCTTTGTGAGGACATCAGACATCCCCTCCTCACACTGAGTGGTGGGCAGTGCAGTTGCAGCCCTATTCCTTTGAAATAGCCTACTGCCCTTGAGTGAAAACCCTGGCTGACTACCTGTCTCATTGCCCCCAGGATTAGCCTGGCAAACGCCAGAGTGAAGAAGACAGAGGGGTAGACGTTTTGTGTGGCGAGCCATGCACGAGGCATACCCCCAAGCCCTATCGGTCGAGAAAGTCGCGGAGCCCACCAGGTCAGACACAAGTTTGTCCAAAGCCAAGGAGGTGATCTTCTGGAAGTAGAGGTGGAACTTCCTGCATGGGGCTGGGTAGCTGACTCCCCTTGAACAGACGACAATGACCCAGCTCTGGAGGATCAGATGAACTCAGCACCAGTAATGAAGAACTGTTGTTGCAGGGGAGGTGCATTGTGAAGCCCCAATGCCTGTTGGCCAGGGTTGTTGACTAGGCTCACCAAGAAGTGATGAAGAAGTGGGACTGCTAGACAAGGTCCGGTTCCCAGGAATGGACACCATGCTGGACGAAAAGGCGCAGGATTGCCACTCCTGCACAATCGCCAGCAGAGAACCATGGCCTGCGCTGGTAATTACTGAGGAACTGTGCCTACGACCCTGGTCCTGAGTCACCACGGTCTTCGGAGCTTTCCCTGATGGGTGGCTTATGGCCTGTAATAGTGGACAGTCATACAAAGTATCCGGTGGTAGGGATGGTACCGCCCACTACATTCTCGAAGGTGAAGCCAGTTTTGGAGAAAGTCTTTGCTATATTGGAGCGCCCAGACAAGGTAAAGTCTGACAGTGCGGCACCTATTCCAAGGAGAGGATTTCCAGGAGTACCTCTCCTACTCAACATCATGCCTCGCAAGGTGACTACACAGTGTCCCCAGGAGAATGGGGAAGTAGAGCGCTTTGTGCAAGCAATGAATGAGGCACTCCACATAGCACCATGAACTGTGCCCCCATGGATCTGCTGCTACGGAGGTCCTCCAGAGACCGTATCCCAACAGGGCCCACCTGGCAGCCAGCGACCCTTGATGTGTAAGTGGCTCAGGAGAAAAGGAGGGCCAACAACCAGGGCACAAGTCCTAAAAAAAGAAGGGGGGGGGGGACGATGACCTCCCAACAGGAAGTGACGTCACGAAAAGTGGCTTGCACCATCAGACTCATTGCCTCCCCTCGCTCACCCCTTAGATGCGATTGCATCAGAGAAGCCAGCGCGTGAGCAGCCTTGAATGAGCTCCGATCTCGCCCCAGAGAGGCCAAAGAGTGAATGTGTGGCTCCATTTGCTCCAGTTATCGAGCTCCCGGTAAAATAAGTGGGGGGACGCCATCTAAAGGTTCTCTAAGCCAACGAGTATTCACCCTGGCTCGGTCACCTCTCCTTGAGGCCACATGGGATGAAATGTTGCCGGTGAGGGGCTTCATATGGCAGGCAGTGTATGGTACAAGCCTGTCCTACCTCCACTTCTCCATTGCAGCCTCGCGTCCGTCTGGGTCTCTGTGGGTTCCAATGCCACTGCCTAAGTGTACAGTGACTGGGGAGGGCAGTGCTCAGTGTAAGTTGTTCCACATGCCAGGAGGTGTAATTTAATTGCCTTTCTAGCTATGCTTGGCACCTAAGTAACCCTTGCTACTTTGTGTGCATGCGCTGATGATCACCTGCCTGTCATGTACAACACTGGGCTAATCACAGATCACTTGGCAGTGTTTTCTGCAAATGGATGTACTAGATTCCTGGGGCCTTCGGGCACTGCAGGTCCAGCCCCACCATACTTTGGATATCTCTTACCTCCAATCCCTTTAAAGACACGCAGCCAATGAGGTGCAAGCTGCCGACTGCAGGCCAATGAGCGTGCTTGCCATAAAACTTGGTGCGAGCAGTATCTGCTCGTATGGCAGTTCACATCTTACCAGTCCAGCTGTATATTTCCTCAACTGTGGGAAGGACCGGCAGGGAGGTGTGGGACAGCGTAGGCCTACTCCGTGCATTGAGCATAGATCAGAACACTTCTGGTGACTGGTCGTCGTGCACCGATAGGTCTTCTCCCCAGATGAGATTAAAAGACAGTGGAGGTCTTTCTTGTCTGGTAGGTGATACTGCTTGCAGTAGGACATAACTTGGTGGCTCCACACCACATTTGGTAAGCAATAAGAATTTCTTTCCAAAGCAAAATCTACTACTGGTACTTCTAACTAGATGGGAGGGAAGGTGATAAAATTGGTGATTAACAAATGCTATTTTGTTAAAAGTTCAGGAAGTGGACAGAGGGCATCCTTAGCTATCCAGATCTTGTGAACGTGGTGCTAACAGGATTTTATTAGGATTGGAAACTGTAATGGCTTTCTTGGGTACATTAAGGAGTAGTGAGTAATACACATGTTAAAAACTTGACGCATCATGGGACGGACTACCTCTTCTCAGCGGAGAAAGTTGAGCGTACACTGCACCCAGGCAACACTAATGGAACCGGTGAAGTTGTGCCCCAGTGAAAGAAGTTGCTGACCATCCTGGTAGGTCTTAACTACTAAGTAGAATACTTTTTCTTATTGTAGATCTAGTGTTTTTTTACTACTAGTGGTTGGCTAAAGTAGCAGATCTAATAGCTTTAGATGACTCTTGAACTTTCAACATAAAAGTAGTGACTATGTGCATGCATTTTTTTTTTAGAAGTAGACCATCTGTGATGTTAATTTGCATGAAATGCAACACCTTGATGCTTTCAATGTTCTGCACCTACCTACTTGAGATTAGGGTTGCATCTCTGTAGCTTGTGTTATGAAGGGATGACCAGCTCCAACAAAAATACTCTTGTTACTTCTTCAAAGGCATGCCGAGATTTCTTTACAAGACGGTGGGCAAAGCAAGTAACATCCCATGCCCATCTCTGAAAAGCCAAGTCATGTAGTGTCAGTCATTGTTGACATGACTTTGAAATGCTGGAACTGCAGCATCTGTCACATGCTAACCCAACATATTTTAAAATAAAACCCACTTAAGCCTTTGCTTGGACGTTTCCTACAAGATCCAACTACTCCATGCCCTCCCCCTCAATAGCGTAAAATTCTTACTGGTGGGGGAAGTGACTTCACATGTCATTTGACCCCAATGACATCACAAGAAGTGAGATTGCATTCCCATTGATACCAATTATGGGTTACTGCTTTGTAAAATCTTTACCGTAAGTTGGCGCTATAGCATGTTGGAAGGGAATGATAACCACAGCAAAAAGGTTAAAAAGGCAGAAAAAGTTCAAAGCATTCTTCATTTGAAAAAATCAGTAGCCAGACTGGTTAAATCTTATGACTGAAAAGCCGTCAACAGATCTAACAAGAATCAACCGTATATTGTTCTGACTCTAATTTCTGCACATTGCCCTGATCCTTTTCGCAGTTACAGGTGTGAAATGCCTAAAGGAAATCTGAGAATAGCCAAGCAGTTATCTGTTCAGGTGCACTCGCCTTTCGATCTGAAAATAATACATTATAATGAAGCATGTGAAAATCCCAAATTCACAGTACCTGGTACATTTGCAGGATTTTTGGTTTTCTAATGAGCACAGTGCTATAAATGGCTGTTCTTGAATTCCTACCTTTGAAACCCAAGAAGATCTGAAATAAATAGCCCACACAAATCCTAAATGGAATAGAACTCTCTTAAAATCAGAAAATATATGTAGTAAGTGCCTTACTAAGACTTCCGCAAAGGTTCCAAAGCCCGGTAAATCAAAGACATTTCTCTGTACTAATAAAAATCCCAAGTATTTAGAGATGCATCAAAAGGATCTAAAAACAAGACCTGGCGATGAAATATATGGTTGCCCAGAGGCAACCATATTCCCAAGGCTTATAAGAAGTATCAAACATTCTCACAAAGGACCAAACCCATGCAACAGTCTTAATTCTCAGATTTCCAAGACCATAACATAATACAGAAGGGAAGATCTGTGGTAGTTCCCATTCCTAAGTCTTTTGGAAAGTGACGGAAGATCTCTAGCAGTCACGTTCCTCAAAGGTCTAAACATTGTAAAGCCTCTCAAATAAAAAAGGAAGATATGCTGAAGTCACATTATTGAGACTTCCATCGTTCACCTAAAATATATTATAAGAGAAGAGAAGATCTGTGGCAATCAAATTGTCAACTTTTTAAGAATCCGTAAAACCTTGCTTAAAAAAGAATCCACTTCAGATTTGTAGGAGATCCATTCCAAAAACATCCCGAAAGTGTTATGTCTCTTGTAAAGCATTCTTTCTAGAGCGGCTTCCTAAGCAAGTCTTCAGGAAAGCATTGAACGTTTATAAAGACGAATGTTAATAAAGAAATTAATAGATAAAGATCAATAGTAGCTACACTCCTAAACTATCTTTAAGAGGCAAATGTGTAGTATAACAGAAGGGAAGCTCTGTAGCAATCGCATTCCTGTCATTCATGAAGTGTCCTGATTATCGTATAATCATCAAAAATATCACATTCCTTGAGATTCTAGAAAATGCCAAAGCCCCTCAAATAAAAATATTATAGTAATCCTATTCCTTACATTTACATAAAATTGAAAGGTATTTTGAGACCGAAAGGAAGTAAGAATAAAAAAAAAGTAAAGAAAAATATAGAAGTGTCATTCCTTAGGCTTCCAGTAATTGTAATAAATCTCTAGTAAGGGCCAGTAAGATGTGTAGGAGTCTTCCATGAGACGTCTGAAGTATTGTATAAAAGATAGGGAACGTTAAACACTGTTTGTAAAAGAAACCGGTTTATTTATCAGTTATATCACCAAGTCTTCTAGAGCATTAAAGTGCACCTTTACCAGAAGGGGTACTCTATAACAGTTGCATTCCTTTTGCATTTTTCTGTAAACTCTCTGCAGTCAGTATAGTAAGCAGAGTTTCCCATTCCACACTTGAAAATTAGTTTTACACATTTTGCAGTAGTTGCATTTGTGACTATAGTAGCCGAAATCCAATCTTGGCCTGTTCATGGGACAGTCGTTGTGTTCTTTGTGCCCGGGAACCGGGTTCACTGAACATTCTCCTTATTTTATCTTCATTTCTCGTTTGAAAAAAGTATGGTAAATAGGCAGCTGATTTAAACTTTATTCCTTGCATCTGTCCACTTAATTTATTTTGCTGCTGAGAATTTATTTAGGGATCAAATTAGGCTATATAACTTGGCCAAAGAAGGGACTCGGTTTTCCAATCAATACAAGTGGCAGGCTCCTATTGGAGCAGGATCACCTGGCAATGTCAAAAGAAAGCAAAAAAAAGGTTGATGTCCCTTCAAGCATGCAGGGGTATGGCAGGCCGACACCGCCAAAGCACGCATTATGATGTGAAGATATTGATTGCAGACTGAATTTCTCCTTCTAAAGTGTAAATATGTTACCTTCACGATCGGATAGGGATTTTCGCTATCCAAAAGCAGGTCATCTATGAAATGAGCCTCTTCATTTCTTGGTAAAATCCTGAATTCTACTTTGCTCACTCAGTGCAGTCTCCTAGTATATTTCACCCCTTCCTAACCTCTAAATTTATCTTTTGAACATTCAGTTGTGAGCATGTTCCAGATAAACACCCTGGGACAGTAACAGGCTAGTACCGATGGAAACAGCCAGAGGTGCAAACAATGTGATTTCATCCAGGAGTTTGCTAATGCAAGCACCTCCCAAGGGCTTGCTAACCTACGCAATAACCCTTTGTGAAAACAGTGATGTTAATACCGTGCAGGATTTTTTATTTCAGCCTGTGATAACAAGGAGGCTGCCTTATTTTATTTTATCACTGACACTGTTTCCATAGCTGGGCTTTTATCCAATAGAGTAAGGCACTGTGGGTGGTGTAGTTTTGGCTTGTTTGCATTCCGCAACTGAGACTGACACATTTGCGGGTTGAACATCCAGGACTGGTAAATTAGTCCTGGATAACAGGTAGTGAGATCATCCCCTTTGATGGTAATGACACGAACAACATACAAATGCGGCACCAGGGGAGCAATGTTTAGGCTACTCGTGCTGGTACACCATTATACCCCATGACCGTTCTTTATCAGATGCCAAGCAAAATTATATGTCACATTATGTATGTTCAGTATAAATACTGTTCTGCATTGGATGCCAGCATGTTCATGTATGTTCTTTGCGTCTCAACTCTTGTTATATTATTGGTAGTGACCAACTTCTGGTTTCTTTTGAGTATAGTAACATTTTTCTAAGCTGTTACATTTTTTGGGGGGTATTTGGATTACTTTCCAAATCTACATGTAGAAACAGTGCCACAGGAGGTAATATCACAGTTGCTATAGCAACAAAACTTAAAACATGAAGAAGCCATGATCTTGTGCAGTTTTTTAAACTCTGTTTTTTGCAACCATACTCTGCCTTAGGGCCTTTGTATTCAGGTAACCCCTTCACTGCTGGCGTGTCTGTGCACTCCAGTGCTAGGTGCCTCTTCGAAATTGTTGCTCTGAATTGTGCAGACATGGCCAGGGAACTTCCTTTTACATTCATGTAATTCACCAGTGTCATGTGCGCGTTTCATGATGTCCTACACTCAGTACACCCTTTTATGACATACATGTACATCAGTATGGCAGTAATGTGGTTAAAGATGGAGGCCTCCTTTAATGGACCTTCGAAAAGCTATAGACCAGTAACCAATATAATCCATTACTGGACAATAAAGTATAGTCTGACTTCCCTGGACACTACTGAATACATTTCACCCCTAAATATTAGGAAACACAAATAAAACAAGGTCCCCCAAACCACTTTGACTTCAGTTAATAAAAAATCCATAAACATAAAGGGCGGCTAGAGTTTGAAAGTGCTGAAGGGCCATATAAATGGTAGAAAAGAGCTACACAAACGCATGTAACATAGCATAATCCCATTTTATATATATATACATATTCCAAATGCAAGACGCTCCTTATGGAAAGGCCACACGCAGCGTGATGTATACTCTTTTATTGGCAGACCGCAGAATAACCACACAGCAGCTCCAGCAGTAACTTAGCCCCTTCTGCCATACGCGTTTCTGGAAAGTATCCCTTGGTCACTGGCTTGGGGCGAAATTGGAGACAGGTGAGGCAAACAGTAAAGCTGCACTCGCCTGTGGCCTTTCCATAAGGAGCGTCTTGCATTTGGAATATAAGCGGCCGGCTCTGGTCGCGGAAATGGCCCCGCCGCTGACTGAGCGGGTCTTAGGCACCGATGATTGAAGTGGTGCCGTAAGAGCAACGTGGTTCGTTTGGCGGACTTTAAGAAGCGGGATGTTCACCTGGCATGCTTCTAACTAACCCAACAGGGTAAAAACTTTGATCAGGAGTGCTACGAGAGGCTGTACCCACTATGGGTTCCCAACAACAAACTCGCATTACCAGAATGCACTTGAAGACACGCCCACTTTGCAGGACTTCAAAATCGCGCTGCGAGTGCAGCTTTACTGTTTGCCTCACCTGTCTCCAATTTCGCCCCAAGCCAGTGACCAAGGGATACTTTCCAGAAACGCGTATGGCAGAAGGGGCTAAGTTACTGCTGGAGCTGCTGTGTGGTTATTCTGCGGTCTGCCAATAAAAGAGTATACATCACGCTGCGTGTGGCCTTTCCATAAGGAGCGTCTTGCATTTGGAATATAAGCGGCCGGCTCTGGTCGCGGAAATGGCCCCGCCGCTGACTGAGCGGGTCTTAGGCACCGATGATTGAAGTGGTGCCGTAAGAGCAACGTGGTTCGTTTGGCGGACTTTAAGAAGCGGGATGTTCACCTGGCATGCTTCTAACTAACCCAACAGGGTAAAAACTTTGATCAGGAGTGCTACGAGAGGCTGTACCCACTATGGGTTCCCAACAACAAACTCGCATTACCAGAATGCACTTGAAGACACGCCCACTTTGCAGGACTTCAAAATCGCGCTGCGAGTGCAGCTTTACTGTTTGCCTCACCTGTCTCCAATTTCGCCCCAAGCCAGTGACCAAGGGATACTTTCCAGAAACGCGTATGGCAGAAGGGGCTAAGTTACTGCTGGAGCTGCTGTGTGGTTATTCTGCGGTCTGCCAATAAAAGAGTATACATCACGCTGCGTGTGGCCTTTCCATAAGGAGCGTCTTGCATTTGGAATATAAGCGGCCGGCTCTGGTCGCGGAAATGGCCCCGCCGCTGACTGAGCGGGTCTTAGGCACCGATGATTGAAGTGGTGCCGTAAGAGCAACGTGGTTCGTTTGGCGGACTTTAAGAAGCGGGATGTTCACCTGGCATGCTTCTAACTAACCCAACAGGGTAAAAACTTTGATCAGGAGTGCTACGAGAGGCTGTACCCACTATGGGTTCCCAACAACAAACTCGCATTACCAGAATGCACTTGAAGACACGCCCACTTTGCAGGACTTCAAAATCGCGCTGCGAGTGCAGCTTTACTGTTTGCCTCACCTGTCTCCAATTTCGCCCCAAGCCAGTGACCAAGGGATACTTTCCAGAAACGCGTATGGCAGAAGGGGCTAAGTTACTGCTGGAGCTGCTGTGTGGTTATTCTGCGGTCTGCCAATAAAAGAGTATACATCACGCTGCGTGTGGCCTTTCCATAAGGAGCGTCTTGCATTTGGAATATATATACATATATATATATATAGATGTATATAGATATAGATATATATATGTTTTTTTTTTGTTTTTTTGCCTCTTGGTTATGCATACAGCAGAGCATAATGCATTGACACACAACTTTTCTTCTCTCAAAGACATACACGTACTCTTCCTCAGAAGTGTAGCCCTTCTTTGACATTCTTTCAGACGCAGTTTCTCTATTCTTTACATCTCTCACATGATCTATTTACATCTGTCTATTTAATCCTGCAATTCTGCAAATGCAGTCACCCCAATTTCTAAAAAGTAATGTTTGCAGCCTTTAGTTTCTCCGCCTGTCTCTATCCAAACCTTTCCCGGCTCTCCAGTCCAGTTAAATGCTCCCAGCACCTAGCAAGCTGCACGCCACACATCTACTAATGACCAGCAGATAATCCTGTAGCATTTCATGTTATTAACCTATCCTCTAGATTTAGCTCCTTGTGATGCATGTTCTGTCATTTATAGTGTGTTCTTCTTTTCTTTACAGATGAGCCAATAGTGAACACGGCAAACATGCAAATTGTGCCAGAAACTGGATCTGATGGACACTTCACTGGACAACCCGAAGAGATGGAGCAAGGGTCTGAACTCATGTCAGTCGACCTTGCGCAAGGATCTGCTGAAGACAGCCACTCTCAGAACAATGAATAAAAACCAAATTAAAGAGTTTTGGGCTTTCCAAGCTGGCCAATCGCCAGCTCCTGGGATAATGACGGTGAAAGCAGGCAGAGGCAGCTGCTGTAGAAGAGACATAAATGCAATTACAGTAGCCTGGACCAGAGAGCCTCTGGGCCTGAAGGTTTGCAAGCAGTGGCATTGCTGACAAAAATCAGGCATCTGAACAGCAAGCACTGCACAAGACTGGAATCCATCTGGCAGCCAATGATATGGCAGGATCAGTCTGCATAGCCACAAGGAACACCAATTGACCCCCAGAAGAGGCGACTCTCCTTCCACCAGTTTTTTTCGAGGACTGATGGTGCTCGTCTCTAGTGGACATCATGCCTTCTTAAACCCGTTGACTTCACCGCAAATTTAATGTTCCAACGAGAATAAACTTGCAGACGAGCTCTCCCCAGCTGAGGGATAAACTGTGGAAAGTTGTCGCGGATACAACTGCCCACTTTTTTCTCCTCACAGCATCTTTTGGGCAGCTCAGCACCTGAATATAATCTTTCCTACTTCCACAAACTTTGTAAAGTCTTCTGAGGCTGGTCACTTGCATAGTTAGGATTTCCGATGGCTTGTGCTAGCTGCTACTTTGCATTGCATCCTCTGGGAATGCAGTCATGCTTTATGTCCAAGTGGCAATCTGGCGCCTGTCGCACACTAGGAGGTTTCACAGTAATGACTTAGAGTAGAACATGCACTTGCCATATGCCCTGTTTTCGGATGTCCTACATCTGAACATTATGATGTGTATGTGTCTTTGTGTGCAAGTACATTTTTGTAACTTTTAATACAGACTCATCACATGGCACCAAAGATAATAGCAAAAAAAAACACTTGATCTAAGAACGCAATATCCAATCGTAACTATATTTATCTACTGACTTTTCCCCCTTACTTGAAATGTAGAAGACCATGATCTGTATGCACTCGAGTTTGATGTCACTGCAACAAAAATCCTGATCACACCTCCTCTTCACTGTGTGTAGCGCTAAATAAATCTGGACATCACAGGTACCTCCAGTAAAATTTAAAAAACAATTCAAATCTAGTTAAGGCACCTTAGGGATCTAAAGAGAAAATGGCAGACTTGGCCATTAAAGAAAATAATTATGCATACCAATTGTACACTGTTATAGAACATGATTTTTAAGTTTGAGAAATAGGGCCTTTTTAAATTTCATGTTATTACTGTTTTTGGCAGTAAATTATGTTTGAATGTAAATAATAAATCTGTTACATGCTCCAATAATTTTTAAGCCGAGTACTCTATACCAACTCCATATATGGCATTAATAATCCAGCAATTCATACCTTCATTAGAATCATTGGCATGCGTAGTGTATAACTTCTATCACTGCAGGAGTAAATTCTTGAAGAATAACTTTGCCCTTGTTACATTTGCTTATATGACGTTTAAAAAAAAATCTCATTCTAGCTCCTTCCATGTCGGACACTCCATCTTGCGTTCAGCACTCACTTTTACGGCATTGTCCTAAGGCATGGTATTCAATTAACAGCCATGCTATTATTTTACCATCAATTCTTGTCTCAATCCTGTTTCTTTAATCTCCTAAACCATGGTCACCCAGAGAGGAAAATTCAACTACTTAAGTACATTTAAAATATGCTTCACCTAGTGGTTAGCATCCACCTCAAATATTTAATACATGTTACAGGAGGTGTTATCAGCCACTTAGATACATTTAGAATGTGTACTGGGGTGGGAGATATAAACCACTTAAAGATTTTGATAATTATCAAAAGCTTAGCAACCATTTAATTATATGTACAATATGCTTTAAAGTGGGTCGGGCAACCACTTAAAAATTGTGAGAAAATGCGTACCGGAGGTATTATCGATCAAGTAAATGTATGTAAACTATGCTTATGAGAGGGGGTTTTCAGTGCCATAAATTGACTGACTATATGCCTACACTGGGGATTATCAACCACTTAGATATAATTAAATTAAGCTTCCCTGATGCGTACGTAAATACAATGATATCTTTTCCAAATGAAGCTAAAATACTGAAAATGTCTTAGCAGTCATCAGTAGCGAGAGAGGATCTAAAACATTTGATAATTAAGTTTTTCAGGGGTTCGTGGGACAGGGCGCTAACACGAGAGGAGCATTATATTGCGGTCTGAACTATTTAACCCTCTGGCAGGCCAAAGTGTTATATTTTTCGCCACCATTCCAGTGGCAAATCCCACCTTCTCCACTGCATGCATTTTTAGGTCTGGCTCAACAGCGAAGCGGACGCTTGACCTTACGTGATAAACAAAAAAGAGCTTTTAGAGTACTTCTGACAGAGGGTCTTAGCTCCTCCCACATTTCTGTTTCCCTCAGTACAGAATTTGAGTGAGCCAAAGATGTGGTTCCACTGACTAGTGCTTGTATTGCACTTTCGGCAGTGCTTATACCTAATACCGAAGGACTGAGTTGGTTCTGATACTAAACCAATGAGCATTGCTATAGGCCTGATATGTTTAAAATGAAATGGTACAATAAAAGAAGTATGCTTGACATATTTATTGTCAAAAGCACATGATAGAATCAATCTATTTAAGGGTGGATTGTTTATACTCTGCATTAATGTCTGTAGAGAAGGATCTTGGTGTTGGTTCCCCCCCTATGAAAAATAAGGAATACAGATTTGCTCTCAAAGTCACTGTTAGACCCTCTTAGCATAGATAGAATTTTGCTTAGCCAAATTTAAATTTGTATACATTTGTCATCTTACACTTGTGTGCCTAATGGTTGCCTTGCCGAAAAGCTTACGCTCAGAACGGTATGTCTGAGTTGATTATGGTTACAGGCGATAGGCCTGATCGGTGCGCCGTGAATAGTTATGTACAATGCCATAGAAATATTCTGCTTATTATGAAAAGTTATGACAAGTGCAGTAGGCCTAGCTGATTGAGTGAGGAAAACATTTGTTAAAACAGTAGGCTTTTAGCAATGGGTTATCACATTGTGCAACAGGTATTTTGTTACATGTGCCTTTTTTTTATTTCATGTTACTGGGTTTTTGTCAGGAAATAATGTTTGAATGTAAATTTAAGTCTTGCTTTGGCACTGTATTTTATCTGGGCTAAACACATTTTGACAGTATTTGAGGCAGTGGCTTTTAGTTTCATCAGTGTCTATTCATCAGTTTTATGCTTAAGTATATAGTGGCATGGGATAGGTACCTTTTACACAACTGGTCTTTTACTCGCTGCACCCCCATATTAGCTTCCTGGGTTCCAATACCTTCAGAATTCTGCAAGAGATACATAATCCAATATTTCCTAAGCTCAGCACTCTATAGAAACTCAATCTGGCATTAATAATTCTGCAATTCCTTTCTTTATTAGATGCATTGGTATATGTTGGACCTTAAGAGACCTTCCATATTGAAAGAGCTATCCTTATCGAAACCTGCCCAAGAGAAGCATTTCATTATTTTATTCAGTGAAACCAAGTGCGGTATTCGATCAACGCGAGTCCAAGTACCTTGTCAATATTGGCACGAAGTAACTTACTTTCAAGCCAAGAGTTCCTGGCATTCGTCCTTTGGTGCTCTCGATAAATGGTATAAATGTCTTAAAAAATTAAGGATTGAAAGATTTTTCCAGACGGTTTTAAAAACCATAATTAGAAGAAGGTCCAGACACTGCGATTACTAAGGTATGTCTGGTGCCCTTACATTACGCTCTTGTCCCTGTACAATGAACTCATTCAGAACATCACCAACTTTGGAGGCTACAGTCTGCCTTACACTGTACTCTGTCATTAAATAAGTGGAAGGGTTTGTTGGGACTACAACCATTGGCATGGGTACGGTCATTCTACTCCTGACTTTCTATTCTCCTAGAGCGCCGCAACAAGACGCAGAGTGGACATTACTTCAACAATTTCAAATTGGTGTATCAAAATGTTATACTTTAAAAGTAACACTTTTGAAAACCAAACTTAATTGCTCATTATTTTGTGACCGTACAATTTCAAAAATACCTTAAATAAATAAAAGCTTGGAACACGTCCATTACTCACTGTTGGTTAGCCTTCTTGTCACCTTCATGTTTGCTTCTTAATTATCAGCATCAGTGGGCTTCCTTTCCTCTTCAGATGCAATGCAGCATTGTGATTGGTCTGAGTGCCATAGTTCGGCGCTTAGACCAAGCTAGGGAGCCTGGGGCATGTTCTCCGCCCAGGCTGTAATGCAGTCTGGATGGAGAAAATGGCAAGTGCGCATGACTGTTTTGGCCGCCCAGAGACGGCAGATCAAAATGTCATGCACACTTGGAGCGCAACCACTCCTCCCCCTGCAGTGCTCTGGTGCCACGAGGCCCAGCCCTGCCCGCAGGAAACAATGGAGCCACTGCGGCAGGAAAAAGAAATTGATAATAATGTTACGTTATAATTTGTTTTCCTTTTTTCACTGCTCCGAGAGGAGTGGGGCGACGCTCCTCCGCCTTAAGCCACCACTGGTTTCACCCCTCACCCTCCCTCAATTGCCACAATTGCCATTCTTGTGTTTTGCCTACTGTTTTGCCTGTTTGGTTGCTGTTCTTGCTTCTTCACCCCCCTCTGTTGTCTGCATGCTTCCCCATCATCACCACCACTGCCCTACCTTAATTGTCTTTGTGCTTCTCCATGCTTGCTTACCCACCCAATGGTGTCCTTGTGTTTAACATCCCAGCCCGACCTACGTTGTCTGTGTGCTTCCCCATCCCGCCAACGCTACTTTGTCCTTATGCTTTCTAATCTCCTGCCCTGTTTTTTGTGTGCTCCCCATTGCTTGTCATTCTTTCCCTGACCAGCATCATTCTTCTCCGCCCTCTTTCTTTTCATGTTGCCTCGTCCTACACACCCGCTCCTCAACCTAATCCACTACCCCTTTTCTTTGGGTTTTTTTACGCATCAAAATTCATTGTGTGCAACTTTTTATTACTAATCCCTTTTAAATTGATCAATAAAAAGAAAAAACTGCTGGCCTCGTTTTGTAGCCATGAGCATCCGAGTTGGCCTAGGCCTACAAAATAAACTGCCCCCAACATAATGCACTTTCTTTATTACATTATTTTTAACCATGCTGCACAGCAATGGCACCAATGTACAGCCGAACTACAAATCATTGTCAAAGCCACTAGGTCTCATATTGGTTTTGCCAAAGCTTGTTTTTTTTCTGGCACTCCAAGGGGGTGGATGTGTTGTTTTTTTTCCACCCTCTTGTGTGCTTGCCTTGCTTCTCATTTTTGCCCCACTTTCTGCTTTTCCTGTTGCTTCCCGACCACGCTTCCATTGCTGCTCTCCCACCACTCCCCGCTTTCTGTTTTTTTTCTTTCCCATTTTTCACCCAGCAAGAGTCTGGCACTATAAAACCACTCTCTCTCTGTCGTGTGTTACCACACCTGTTTTTTTCTTCCATTTTCCTTGAGGGCCGGGTAGTGGCGCACTTAAAAGCACGCTGTTCACTACCCCATATATTGCTCCCCACCGCTCTTCAGTGGTTGTTTTTTTATGTATTTTTTTCTGTGCCGGTCTGGCAGCTGCACACTGCTGCCAGGCCATTCACTTCTTTTTTTCACACTTCCGTCTACTATGTATATATTTTTAGTATACCATTGTAAAATGGCAGTTGGCGACCATGTTGGAATGGTAAATAAAAAATACCAAATTGGCCATTCCGCATTTATCAGAGGAAGAACACTCGGAGAAGAAACCAAGGTTGTGAAACAACACACTAGAGGGAAGTACACAGGCTATGGGGAGGCTTGTGACTGAGAGAAAGCAGAGGGAACAAGTACCTCAAAAACGCACAGCAAGTCTCATGCCTTGAATCTGTCTCACTCATTGATGTGAGGTAGCACTGCTGCACTTGTTGAGCATAGCATCACTGACTGAGAGGAGGCTGGGAATCTCACTTCTCAACCCATAGGCTCACTCATTGTGGGTAAGTTTCACTTCATGAGGCATAACCCTAGCCTTCCGGCGCAGGTTCTGAACTTTGATGGAAATTGCCTCTCAGTGGCTGTAACTTGTGTGCTTTTTATGGAGACTTTCACGTTGAGTGAGAGTAGCATGCCTCAGAAGTCCATGTTCACTCGGGGTGGTGTGAGTTTCACTTAGCCCAATCTCACCCACTGTTTCCAAGCCTAATATCTTGGAGAACAGACTCACTCATTTGATGCAAATTCCATAACTTGGTACACAGCTGCTCTCAATTAATGAGACTCCCATGAGCACAACCTCAGCACTTAGGGTGAATCTCCCCACTGTGATATTCATGTCTTCCTTCAGTGTACCGTCTTTCACCAGATTCAAATTTCCCGCCTTGGAACATACACTAATTCGCTGTGAATGATTTCCATATAGTGGGATACAATGCACTTCAGAAGTGATTTTTTGTTTTCTGGGTACAGTCTCGCTCATTGAGTTCAGGCCGGACATACTGGCCCGACTTGCGGGAGTGAGCACTGCCTCAATCGCTTGATGTGATCTCACTTCTTGGAGCACAGTCTCCCTCTTAAACATTCACAATTGATCCATTGACTGTATAAAATTTTTATAGTAGATATCTAAAATGTCTCAACTGTCACTCCTGTGAACTCTTGGCTTTGAGATCTCAGTTGAAGTCTTGTTTTGGACTAGGAGTTAACCTGTGAAGGAAAGAGGGTTTCAAAATTCACTTGTGATTAGACTGATCAAAGCAAGAAGGTGGATTTCATCTTAGAAAATGGCCCATAACTGTGAATTCTGACAATGCCCTGATTATGGGCTGAGAACTCTTGAGTACTTGGGCTGAGGTGCCAGCTAATGACGAGACCATACGAATATGTCTGGATGAGGAAGAGGTACCCTAAAAACAGCAACCAATGACCGGTAAACTGAAGTGAGAAGTGGCATTATGGAGGTAGCACCTCTAGCATACATATTACCAGATCACCTCGGAGCACCAGAAGTAGGGCCACTGGGGACAGTCAAAGTAATGGAAGTGGGGGGTCACCTTGGGAAGAATTGGCTTGCGCTATCCAATTGAAATTGCCCTGGGTTTTTAATTATAATTTCCTGTATATACTTAATAAGCCCTTGTAAATGTACCTACCTGTGTATGGACTTCAAACTTCACATAATTAATTTTTGCACAGTTATGGTTGCTTTACTCCACACAAAAATGATTTTTCATATGAAAATTGATCAGTGCTATTGTTTGCACTTTGCTTCACACAAGCGCCCGCAATAAACTATAGTAAATCTGGCCCACGTGCCAGGAGCTGGGTATCTGGTGTTATTTGTTCACTGCCTACCATGGATTTTTTTACAGTTGTTTGAAAATCAGTTTACTTTTACGGTGTTCTAATTGACCAATCCATTTTGGATCACCCCAACAATTATACACTGAAAATATTTTAAAACTTCAACATTTGGGCTAAATTAAGAGTTAAATTACAGGAGCATATGAGTTATTGAAATTATTCCACTTAACCACTAACTAATCATTCATTGTGGCTTTGGAAGTGTAATGGTGATATCAACAGCTGATTGGTTACATTTCTTGCTCTTATAGAATGTGGCGGAAGACCAGGCCTCTCCAAACCTAATAAAATTGTAGGTGGACTTGATGCATCCAGAGGAGAGGTCCCCTGGCAAGTCAGCCTGAAGGAAGGGAACCGCCATTTTTGTGGGGCAGCGGTCATCGGGGGTCGCTGGCTTGTCTCTGCTGCACACTGTTTTAATCAGTAAGAATCAAACTATTCACTCTTTTTTGCTATTAACTGAAATGTATATGTATGGTGTTCATGTGAGTGAAGAACATTAGGCATAGATATCAAATTGTCCTACAACTTGCAACTGCGGGTTTATGAGCATTTGTGTAAAGAGAACTAATGTGAAATTGAATACTGTAAAAAAAAAAAAAAAAAGCCTAGGACGAAATTCTAAAATCAGCTCGTCAGGACATGTTTTTGTCAACAACTAGAAAAAAGGGAGAGAATTGAAAAGTTTTTTAAAATTATTTTGTTTTATTAAACTTATCGGATCCCTCAAAAATGTTTTAAAAAAAAAAAAATATATATATATATATATATAATAAGAAGCAACAGCGTTCCCCCGTTTCCGGAGCCCCAGGCCCTTCAGGGTGGCCTCACTGCATGAGCACGGAGCAGCTCACAAACACCACACTGGCAGGAAAAACAATGTGAGGCCCAATACCTTGAGAGTTGCTTTATTTCAGAGTCTTTACAGAGCGTCTGTTTCCTTTTTCGCCCAACGTTTCAGCTATTTGCCTTGATCACGGACAGGAACACAGGCGCCCAGGTGCGCACAGGTGTTATTTAAAGGGTGTATCACGTGACTGCATTAGTAAGTACTACCGTTCCCAAAGTGCATTGTGCATATTTTTCAAATCATGGCATGGCAATCCAGAGTTATTTTGTTACTTCGGTGATAATAGCTGCTGCACAAGCACTGATATTTACAAGGAATCGTTTTCAAAGCAGGCAGGTGAATTAAAATCCTTGTCGCAAATGTCTTTGAAGTATTTGGCTCATGAAAAGAAAGGCATCTTTCAGGCACGATTAAAGCAGGGAATCATCCCTCTTTAAATCCCTTCCACGCGCCATTCCTTTTGCTACATTAGACATCCCTTCGTGGGTTGGAAGGCGCGAGTGAGCCAGGCTCCTCAATTAATATAATAAGAAGCAACAGCGTTCCCCCGTTTCCGGAGCCCCAGGCCCTTCAGGGTGGCCTCACTGCATGAGCACGGAGCAGCTCACAAACACCACACTGGCAGGAAAAACAATGTGAGGCCCAATACCTTGAGAGTTGCTTTATTTCAGAGTCTTTACAGAGCGTCTGTTTCCTTTTTCGCCCAACGTTTCAGCTATTTGCCTTGATCACGGACAGGAACACAGGCGCCCAGGTGCGCACAGGTGTTATTTAAAGGGTGTATCACGTGACTGCATTAGTAAGTACTACCGTTCCCAAAGTGCATTGTGCATATTTTTCAAATCATGGCATGGCAATCCAGAGTTATTTTGTTACTTCGGTGATAATAGCTGCTGCACAAGCACTGATATTTACAAGGAATCGTTTTCAAAGCAGGCAGGTGAATTAAAATCCTTGTCGCAAATGTCTTTGAAGTATTTGGCTCATGAAAAGAAAGGCATCTTTCAGGCACGATTAAAGCAGGGAATCATCCCTCTTTAAATCCCTTCCACGCGCCATTCCTTTTGCTACATTAGACATCCCTTCGTGGGTTGGAAGGCGCGAGTGAGCCAGGCTCCTCAATTAATATAATAAGAAGCAACAGCGTTCCCCCGTTTCCGGAGCCCCAGGCCCTTCAGGGTGGCCTCACTGCATGAGCACGGAGCAGCTCACAAACACCACACTGGCAGGAAAAACAATGTGAGGCCCAATACCTTGAGAGTTGCTTTATTTCAGAGTCTTTACAGAGCGTCTGTTTCCTTTTTCGCCCAACGTTTCAGCTATTTGCCTTGATCACGGACAGGAACACAGGCGCCCAGGTGCGCACAGGTGTTATTTAAAGGGTGTATCACGTGACTGCATTAGTAAGTACTACCGTTCCCAAAGTGCATTGTGCATATTTTTCAAATCATGGCATGGCAATCCAGAGTTATTTTGTTACTTCGGTGATAATAGCTGCTGCACAAGCACTGATATTTACAAGGAATCGTTTTCAAAGCAGGCAGGTGAATTAAAATCCTTGTCGCAAATGTCTTTGAAGTATTTGGCTCATGAAAAGAAAGGCATCTTTCAGGCACGATTAAAGCAGGGAATCATCCCTCTTTAAATCCCTTCCACGCGCCATTCCTTTTGCTACATTAGACATCCCTTCGTGGGTTGGAAGGCGCGAGTGAGCCAGGCTCCTCAATTAATATAATAAGAAGCAACAGCGTTCCCCCGTTTCCGGAGCCCCAGGCCCTTCAGGGTGGCCTCACTGCATGAGCACGGAGCAGCTCACAAACACCACACTGGCAGGAAAAACAATGTGAGGCCCAATACCTTGAGAGTTGCTTTATTTCAGAGTCTTTACAGAGCGTCTGTTTCCTTTTTCGCCCAACGTTTCAGCTATTTGCCTTGATCACGGACAGGAACACAGGCGCCCAGGTGCGCACAGGTGTTATTTAAAGGGTGTATCACGTGACTGCATTAGTAAGTACTACCGTTCCCAAAGTGCATTGTGCATATTTTTCAAATCATGGCATGGCAATCCAGAGTTATTTTGTTACTTCGGTGATAATAGCTGCTGCACAAGCACTGATATTTACAAGGAATCGTTTTCAAAGCAGGCAGGTGAATTAAAATCCTTGTCGCAAATGTCTTTGAAGTATTTGGCTCATGAAAAGAAAGGCATCTTTCAGGCACGATTAAAGCAGGGAATCATCCCTCTTTAAATCCCTTCCACGCGCCATTCCTTTTGCTACATTAGACATCCCTTCGTGGGTTGGAAGGCGCGAGTGAGCCAGGCTCCTCAATTAATATAATAAGAAGCAACAGCGTTCCCCCGTTTCCGGAGCCCCAGGCCCTTCAGGGTGGCCTCACTGCATGAGCACGGAGCAGCTCACAAACACCACACTGGCAGGAAAAACAATGTGAGGCCCAATACCTTGAGAGTTGCTTTATTTCAGAGTCTTTACAGAGCGTCTGTTTCCTTTTTCGCCCAACGTTTCAGCTATTTGCCTTGATCACGGACAGGAACACAGGCGCCCAGGTGCGCACAGGTGTTATTTAAAGGGTGTATCACGTGACTGCATTAGTAAGTACTACCGTTCCCAAAGTGCATTGTGCATATTTTTCAAATCATGGCATGGCAATCCAGAGTTATTTTGTTACTTCGGTGATAATAGCTGCTGCACAAGCACTGATATTTACAAGGAATCGTTTTCAAAGCAGGCAGGTGAATTAAAATCCTTGTCGCAAATGTCTTTGAAGTATTTGGCTCATGAAAAGAAAGGCATCTTTCAGGCACGATTAAAGCAGGGAATCATCCCTCTTTAAATCCCTTCCACGCGCCATTCCTTTTGCTACATTAGACATCCCTTCGTGGGTTGGAAGGCGCGAGTGAGCCAGGCTCCTCAATTAATATAATAAGAAGCAACAGCGTTCCCCCGTTTCCGGAGCCCCAGGCCCTTCAGGGTGGCCTCACTGCATGAGCACGGAGCAGCTCACAAACACCACACTGGCAGGAAAAACAATGTGAGGCCCAATACCTTGAGAGTTGCTTTATTTCAGAGTCTTTACAGAGCGTCTGTTTCCTTTTTCGCCCAACGTTTCAGCTATTTGCCTTGATCACGGACAGGAACACAGGCGCCCAGGTGCGCACAGGTGTTATTTAAAGGGTGTATCACGTGACTGCATTAGTAAGTACTACCGTTCCCAAAGTGCATTGTGCATATTTTTCAAATCATGGCATGGCAATCCAGAGTTATTTTGTTACTTCGGTGATAATAGCTGCTGCACAAGCACTGATATTTACAAGGAATCGTTTTCAAAGCAGGCAGGTGAATTAAAATCCTTGTCGCAAATGTCTTTGAAGTATTTGGCTCATGAAAAGAAAGGCATCTTTCAGGCACGATTAAAGCAGGGAATCATCCCTCTTTAAATCCCTTCCACGCGCCATTCCTTTTGCTACATTAGACATCCCTTCGTGGGTTGGAAGGCGCGAGTGAGCCAGGCTCCTCAATTAATATAATAAGAAGCAACAGCGTTCCCCCGTTTCCGGAGCCCCAGGCCCTTCAGGGTGGCCTCACTGCATGAGCACGGAGCAGCTCACAAACACCACACTGGCAGGAAAAACAATGTGAGGCCCAATACCTTGAGAGTTGCTTTATTTCAGAGTCTTTACAGAGCGTCTGTTTCCTTTTTCGCCCAACGTTTCAGCTATTTGCCTTGATCACGGACAGGAACACAGGCGCCCAGGTGCGCACAGGTGTTATTTAAAGGGTGTATCACGTGACTGCATTAGTAAGTACTACCGTTCCCAAAGTGCATTGTGCATATTTTTCAAATCATGGCATGGCAATCCAGAGTTATTTTGTTACTTCGGTGATAATAGCTGCTGCACAAGCACTGATATTTACAAGGAATCGTTTTCAAAGCAGGCAGGTGAATTAAAATCCTTGTCGCAAATGTCTTTGAAGTATTTGGCTCATGAAAAGAAAGGCATCTTTCAGGCACGATTAAAGCAGGGAATCATCCCTCTTTAAATCCCTTCCACGCGCCATTCCTTTTGCTACATTAGACATCCCTTCGTGGGTTGGAAGGCGCGAGTGAGCCAGGCTCCTCAATTAATATAATAAGAAGCAACAGCGTTCCCCCGTTTCCGGAGCCCCAGGCCCTTCAGGGTGGCCTCACTGCATGAGCACGGAGCAGCTCACAAACACCACACTGGCAGGAAAAACAATGTGAGGCCCAATACCTTGAGAGTTGCTTTATTTCAGAGTCTTTACAGAGCGTCTGTTTCCTTTTTCGCCCAACGTTTCAGCTATTTGCCTTGATCACGGACAGGAACACAGGCGCCCAGGTGCGCACAGGTGTTATTTAAAGGGTGTATCACGTGACTGCATTAGTAAGTACTACCGTTCCCAAAGTGCATTGTGCATATTTTTCAAATCATGGCATGGCAATCCAGAGTTATTTTGTTACTTCGGTGATAATAGCTGCTGCACAAGCACTGATATTTACAAGGAATCGTTTTCAAAGCAGGCAGGTGAATTAAAATCCTTGTCGCAAATGTCTTTGAAGTATTTGGCTCATGAAAAGAAAGGCATCTTTCAGGCACGATTAAAGCAGGGAATCATCCCTCTTTAAATCCCTTCCACGCGCCATTCCTTTTGCTACATTAGACATCCCTTCGTGGGTTGGAAGGCGCGAGTGAGCCAGGCTCCTCAATTAATATAATAAGAAGCAACAGCGTTCCCCCGTTTCCGGAGCCCCAGGCCCTTCAGGGTGGCCTCACTGCATGAGCACGGAGCAGCTCACAAACACCACACTGGCAGGAAAAACAATGTGAGGCCCAATACCTTGAGAGTTGCTTTATTTCAGAGTCTTTACAGAGCGTCTGTTTCCTTTTTCGCCCAACGTTTCAGATATATGTGTTTCCAAGGAGTCGTTGCGAAATCCCCGCTCTCCTTCCTTTCGACGCCGGTGCCAGCCGCCTTGACAAAGGCTTCGCCAAAACGCGTAGTTCTGTTCGTTTAACGCAATAAAAATGTATTGTGTTGTCCTTGGTGTGCCGCTGGATTATTTTCTGGGAACTCTCAGATTTCATCCTGTTGGAAAGACATATATATATATATATATATATATATATATATATATATATTTTACATCAAATTAATTTTGATTAAGGCACAACATCTCATAACATCCAGAAGCAAGTTTTGTGTTTATTGCATGTTTCGGTCTATTGTATGAAGCAATCGAAAGACCAAAAGGGAGATGACCCACCTTTGGAAATGGGGTCTCTATATCCCATCTGCAAAGTCCTTGATTCTTTTTCAAAGATCTCTCACCCACAAAGAATTATTTGCAGCATGCTTCATCATTGAGTTCATTGTACAAAACCTAAGGTATCCAAAGTTACATTTGTATGTTTATTATCCCATTATATCCGCTTTTATTTGTATATTTCCTGATCTGGTACTTCCTTAAAATGCCTCCATGATTGCGGCTGTATGCGACAAATTTTTTATTGTTGAAATTTGAATCAAATTATTGATTTAGTCTATAGACTTTGACCAATTTCCCTAATTCTAAAACGTATTTTCTTCTTAGTCGGGATCATAGTGAAAACAAGAATTTGTGTTTGGATATAGTTTCACTTTGCAAACTTTGAACAGATTACCAGCTCATTGAGGAGAATTTCTTGGACAGAAAACAAAGTAGATTTTTATTAGAAGATCACAAAGTAATGCGGACTTAAAAAGGCAGAAGTCTCCAAGACAAATGTAGATATGGCCTTTATGTTTCCCAATAAAAACTTTAAGGATTCAATGGCCACCAAAAGAAATGTAATCGTGATGGCCAAGTTGCAGACTTTGCAAGAATGAAAAACTCAAAGTTCAATTACATTGCGATTCGCAAATATCTAGTAAACTCCTATTTTCACGACTGAACGCCATTTCAAATCTTGGTCTCGCGAAGCACAAAGGTCACCATATACCCTTATCTGATAAATTTGCATAGTTTAACCTGCCATGGGGGACAACTTACACTATATGAGTGACAGCCTCTGGGAGAGAAGATAGCAGTCTCATGGATACATGCATACTTGCACGTTGCCCTTTTCCTGTTGTCATTTATTGGTATTTCAAACTCTGTCCTTTAAGGGAAAAGACTACAATAATGGCACTTCATAAGTGCAGTGATGGAGGTCTGATGTCCCTTGCAGGCTTCAATCCCTGCATTTGCAGTTCTTCTCAAGGTTTTGCAGGAGTCGTTCAAATATTCGTGGTCAATCTCTTTGCGTTGTGCCAGATTTATTATATACATCAGGCACAACCTAAATAATGAGCCAGATCTCCCCACAGTACCAGCGCTAAAATCCTGAGATACAACACGGGCAGTTACAAATTTGTTCCACGTCTTTTAAAATGTAGTAATGAGAGGGGCCAATTGTATGTATAATTTGCCTCCATGTGGGTAGCTGGAGAAAAGTGCATTATTAAACAATATTTACATATTGGACATTACCCATCAGTTGAAGAGATGTGTAGGAGGGGGTTGAGAAAATATTATGGCATGAATTGCACAGGCAACATGTCCTCAAACTTTGGACCACTCTTCAGATAGAAGGAAAACAAAATGTGAAGTGAACAAATAGAGAAGTTCTCGCTCCTTAAAGAATTACATGAAAGTCTGTCATGGATTATTTTTTTAAAGTAAGAAGTTTTGTAACTACCAGGAAACTATAAATTATTGCACTTTTAAAGAGGGTAGCCACAACATTAAGTACTTGGCGGATTTGTTGTTTAATGATGTGACCTCAGTTACATCACTTAGAGGGATTTGTCATCTACCTGGTCCTGCTACATAATAGTAATAGAACACTGCCTTGACTTTGCAACAAGACGCAAACTTCCTTTTTGCATTTCCTAGTCTGAGTTTGCACCGCATTCTTGTGTTAACATTGTTTTAAATATTCAATCGTTATTGAGTCATGCAAAGCATTTAAGATCAGCTGCCTACAGGGAATAGGCAAGAAGAGAAAGTTACTGAATATAGGAAAAACGTTAAATTATCCTTTATAAGTGTAAAAGCAGCAATACAGAAGTTGTAAAACTTTGTTGATTTTTGATTAATGGAATGTTTCTCTATCCTTAGTACAAAGCCGGAGTATGTCAGTGCGTACATTGGCACAACGTCCTTAAGCGGTACTGATGGGAGTACTGTGAAGGCTGGCATTAGGAGAGTGATTCAACATCCGTACTATAACCCAGCAACCTTGGACTTTGATGTGGCTGTGCTAGAACTGCAGAAGACCTTGATCTTCAGCAAGTATATCCAACCACTGTGCCTGCCGTCCAACATCCAGAAGCTGCCTGCCGGGTGGAAGTGTATGATCTCCGGGTGGGGCAATGTCAAGGAAGGCAACGGTGAGCAAACCCTTTATAACAAGATGATGTGGTGCAGGTCAAGTAATTGGAAACCAATTCCTCTAGTATTTTTTACAAATATTATGTATTGAATAACTATTTTATAACTTTACTGTTTAATATACAATAGGCTACAAGACATAGAAACAGTACATGGCCATACTTATAATTTAAAATGTATAATTAGAAGATAACTGCTTCAAAAGGTTCAGTACATTAACATTTCTTCCAGTTTATCACTTTTTGAGCATTGTAAGCAAACCTTTGAATTATTATTTAGTACATTTCTTCCAATTTATCACTTTTTGAGTGTTCTAAGTTAACCCTTCAATTATTATTTGAAGTGTAGATTGTCCTAAAGCACAAATGGCATATCACAATTACACTTTTAAATATCACAGTTACACTTTTATATAGTTGATAGTGTTGAACTGACTGTAATAATTAAAATCCGCAATATAGTGTAGATCATGTTGGGACAACTTGCAAGTAGTTCAAAGTTTATTTTTCTATCGCTGAAATCAAATTCAGGCTGAAACAATATTTAAGTATGAAACTCTTTCCTTCTTAGATGAAATACATCCATTGGTTAAAAATATTTCATTATCTATTAAAGATGCCCAGTCTCTCCTCCATTGGCAGCCTTTTGAAAATGCCTTTGAAACATAAATAGAACATATAACCATGATAAACTCTCATTTTTCCACATGATCTTGTATTTTGTTTCTTATGTCTCCCATAGACATTTTATATTTATAATCAGAGTTTAGTAATGTTCCACCACAAGAGTCTCACTTCATGCAGGAGGCTATAACCTTATGGGATAGTTTGTAAAATATGGTGTTTGGTATGGTCATTTAGTGGGCATCCTCCTCCTCTCTAAGCCCTCTTACAGAGACGTAACTTAAGATAATCCTCTCGAGTCTAGAGGTGGCTGCATATTAGTTTGAATATCTGACCAGAATGCCAGCCTGCGTCTCCCTGATATCTCAATCTAAAAGGTGTGCAGAGTTGAAAATCAGATCTCTGTTGTATGTCACTAGCATCTAGCCTCTAACAAATGTTGTAAAATAAAAAGGACTATTCTAAGACTGTATTACACAACAGAACAAAACTAAATGCACTGGTATAGTCACTCCACTGAGAGCTCTTCGGCAGGGTCCTTGAGGACTCCAAAGTCCATCTAGACACGTGTTCCGAGCTTTGCTTGTAAAGATATTTGTTTTGATGGATCTCAATCCTTAAGGGAGAACCACTGCACATGGTCTCACACAATCCAAAAAAGATCTGCCTCCTGCATAGTCAAGCGATAGCGGGCTTCTTGGTAGTATCTTGAATATGGTGTCTTGTTGTTTAAAGCTTGTTTCTTTGTTGTGTACTTTATGCAATAATGGCACCAGAGTGCCTTTCCTCCCCAGAGAAAATACCAACATGTGTCCCAGCAACAATCTTCAAATAATTAAGTAACCTATATGTAAAAAAAAAAGTTTAACATAACTGAAGTTGGTGAATAAGTGCTACACATTCTGCACATGGACTCATCAGCCAACTGGACACTGTTCATATATTTTTCTGGACAACACTACGGTTATTTGAAAAAATACAGTAATTTTGAATACAAAAACAATTCTTGATATCAGCGATGAATTCATGCAGAATTCCAGTTTCGTTAGACATATCCTTTATCCCACCTTCCATTGGGGATTCCAGGGTTTACAAGGCTCAGTCGATGATTTCACAAGGTTCAATCTGCACGTATTTCGCCCTATTTGGCAGTGCGCCTAGAACTTTCTCAAGGCTGAAAAAGCATATAAATAGAGTAATTTAGAGCAATATACAGTACCTTAAAACTTCTATGATGCATAGTGGTGCCACATAATACACTCAAAATGCTCCTGCAGTGATGACTGAAAACAGTGGTAAAGTGGCATGGTATATTTAAAAGAGGTGGCAGTATGTTATTTACTGGTATTTAATGTGTTGTGATTTGACTCTAATGAGACCCGTAAGTATTACATCATGGATTGCACATAGGACAAATGGGAAGCATGTGCAGGCAAGGTTATTTTATCTTGCGTGTAGAATCCACACTATAAAGTGTCTATTGTAGGGGAGAAACATCCTCAAAGAATCATTTTGATTTTATGGGTTATTTTGTTAATCCCGGCCATGTGAGAGCTATCTTTGAAAATTGTCAGTGTTCTGTTCTTGAATGTCTGGCTAATGTAAAATGTAGATTTTTGCTAGGATAGAATGTGTCTCCGGGATTGTCTGTGTTTTGTGTAGTGTTAGCCAAAATTAGTTGCACGTACGACTATTTGGACTGAGGTCATAAATAGAATGATTGGGCCCCTATACTATTATGTGAAACAGCGCCTGACATCAAGTAAACCACATGGTGGTATTTAGATAGTGTTCTTGCCCCTTGTTTGTTTCAAAGAAACTATCCATCCATTTATCCGGTCATCCATCTGGCCATCCACAACCCAGCCATTCATTTATCCATCAACTGGCACCTACCAACCTGTCATACAGAACATTGTTTTAATCTCCCAATTTTGATGTGCACATTAATCTGTGTTGTTGTAGGCTGAACATGCAGACAAGTATGCTACATGAAAAATATATATACATGAAGGTATTCTACCAAAATATTGTTTCAATTATCATCCTACAAATACACTATAGTCTGAACATCTCCTTTCCCAATATTGTGAAGTCAAAGATGGAAAGGTATGCATAGATTCAGTATCTCTCTCTCCCTCTCTCCCCCCTCCCTCTCCCCCTTTCCCTCCCCCTCTCTCTCTCTATATATTTATATATATATATATATCTACTGGTGGTCGTCAGTTTATAGTTAGGACCATGTTTCCATAGAAAATCTCAAAATTCTATTTTGAATAACTTTGGCGCCGGTTGACGAATCTTCGCAAAATTTTCAAAACTAATGGGGCGCTCCGCTCAGCTCCTACCCTGAAAGTCTCGGGGGGATTCGTCAAGCGGGGACCGAGAAAAAAGGGGGGTCCCAAAACGCGTTTTCCCCATGCATTTTCCCATAGGACCTTTAGTCGAAGGTACAGCCCGAACGGCTGAACAGAATTACTTGAAATTTGGCAGAGAGGTAGTCCTCAGGTCAGGGATGTGCCTTTTGCATATATGGAGTCAATCTGTTCAGTAGTTCCTGAGAAAATTGCATTTAAAAGCACATACATATCTATATGTGCGCACCGTGCGCGCACCCTAACGTGCGCAAGCGTAATTCTGATTGGTTGTTACATGTTAGTCAACGTTCGAATCGGTCGAAATCAGGAAGTGTCGGCCGCCATTTTGTTTGTTTTCAGTGCGAGAGTGGAAAAGGAAGGTGGCGAACGTGAAAAGGGGGCAGGGTAGAGAGTTCCTGACCCCCTAGCCTTTGTCAGGGGGTCCCTGAAGGACCCCGAAGGCAGAAAAAAAATGTACATTTTTTTTTTTTTTAAATCGCGGGGGTGCGCGCACCGTGCGCGCACGGTGCAAGACCATTAAAAAAAAACATTTTTATACGTAGTTTATTGAAAAATAAATATATGAAAAAATAAAAATACATACATAACTTAGCATTTAAAAAAACGTACAAATTCACTGAAAAAACCATAGGTTTCACACACGTTATAGTTAGGAATTAGCATTTAAAAAACCTTGCAAATTCACTTAAAAAACCATAGGTTTCACACATGTTAAAGTTAGGTGGATATTTCACTCGTAAAAAACCAATGAAATTCCACCGTTATAGTTAGTTCAGATAACTATAACTCGCGCGACCGCCACTCTATCACAAGGATGATGTCATCAGTGATGTCAAGAGTGATGCCACTGACCATGTCATGAGTGATGTAATATGTGACGTCATGAGCAGAGGATTGCGGGCGCGCGAGTTATAGTTATCTGAACTAACTATAACGGGGGAATTTCATTGGTTTTTTTACGAGTGAAATATCCACCTAACTATAACATGTGTGAAACCTATGGTTTTTTTAAGTGAATATATATATATATATATATATATATATATATATATACACACACACCTTGACAAGGAAATTAGACGTAGAGTTAAGAACAGTAAATCCGTACTTAAGTATTGATCGTTACTATCATGATATTGTGGTAACTGACACTCTGGCTACAACATTTTTGCAGAACCATATTTTTATGCACAATATTCTGACAAACAACCACCCGTGACCGCTCAGAAATGAGAGGGAAATATCCTTGCAATTAATCTGACTAGTGTTCATTTCACAAGAAATCCAGAATTTCAATAACTTGTCTGTAAATAGGGATGGGATGACTTCCTTAACAACATAATTTGACCCAGACATACTCAAAAGTAACGAAATGCTGGGAAGCAACTGAAGTTACTGTATTGCGTGAAAGGGAGAGACCCGGACCATCTACTAAGATGTGGTGCTGTTTTCTTCTCTCTGCTCTGGCGTACGTTTGACTGCCATGTGCCAATGCAAATCCATACACCTTTGCGCCATTTTGCAAGAGTGAGCATTCTGCAAAGAATAGGTTTTTTTTCTTACTGGACGCGCAGTATCCTTTAACACTTTTTTTCTGCTTTGTATGTGCGCACGCATGAGAAATGAGGTGAAATAAAACCATTTCTCCTTGTTGCGCCTGCCTCAAGGAAGTTTAGGATTGTGGTGCAAATCCTTGATTGATTGTTTGTAGAGAAGGGTTTGCATAAAAAACCCACGTGTGGTTGCCTAGGAACTACCAAGCACCACCCATGGAATGCCTCATTGACGCAAAGCAGCTTATAGCACAGCTTTACGCTAATTCGAGAAACTGTAGTATATATCCCAACATAACATTTTGTGTTGGGTTTGGGTTACATAAAACCGGTGCAAACTGTTAGTAAATCTTGGACTTTATACAAGGAATATCCAGGCTGTCGATCCAAACTAAAAGCGTCCATGTTCAAAGGGCGGGCCAAGTCAGCTGGGGGCGTGTCTGTCTTATTTCAGAAAGATGATGACATACCTTGGGAACATATTGTATTTATCATGTTCTTGTGTTCTTGCTGCAGTGGCCAAGCCCGATGTGCTGCAGAAGGCTTCTGTCGGTATCATTGACCAGAAAATATGCAACATTCTCTATAACTTCTCCATCACTGATCGGATGATATGTGCAGGCTTCATCGATGGGAAAGTGGATTCGTGCCAGGTAATCCGCGTCTATTCAAAGACAAACAAGGATACACAATCATGCTTTCAGTAATCCTCCACCAGACTGATGCAGAACAGGGAGTGAAAGTAAAAGTATCACTACGGTGACCAGGATCCAGTAAAAAAAACAATATCATCTTTAAATATTTTAAGTCACATTTTGGTTAACAAATGATGAGGAAAATAATTCCGGTGCCACCTATGGAACTCCACCTCTTATGAGATGGTATGTAGTAAGCTTTGCTTTGTGGTCCACAGAGGGATACGTAGAATATCACTGCCCATCCCTGTCTCTGAGCCTTTCTATTGCTTGTGTTTGATTGGATTCTACAACTTGACATGTTGGTCTTCCTTAGGGTGACTCTGGTGGCCCCCTGGCATGCGAAGAAAGTCCTGGAGTGTTTGTTCTGGCAGGGATCGTGAGCTGGGGGATTGGATGTGCTCAAGCCAAAAAGCCAGGTGTGTACTCCAGGGTGTCCAAACTCAAAGACTGGATCCTGGATACCATCTCCCCCATCCTCAGGGCCACCGAAGGCAGCTTACTCACCCCAAAAACCTCTCTCCCAACTAGCATTGCCAGTAGGACCACCACCACCACTCCTACAACCACCACCACCAAGCCTACCTCCACCACCACTAGGAAAACAACAAGGAGAACAACCAGAGCCACCACCACTACGAGTACCAGCAGGACCACAACAACAAGAACCACCCGCACGACAAGGCCAACACGACAAACTACAGAGCCAGCACGACCCACACAGCCCAGAGGTAAATTACACATCAAAAAGTATGTCTTATTGTGAAAATATATACCTTTCCAAAAACGTATGTTGTACATGGTCCTCGCCGACCCCCGTGAAATATTTAGGGTGTTATTTAACTAAGATGTCATACCGCTAATCAATAAAATTGGTTTGTGCAACTCGATAAGCAACAAATGCTCTCTGCTGAGAGCGCCTGAATTGTTACTTTACATGTTTTTTGTAAGGTGCATTGTTTTGCAATTTCTTGGTGCGAGACTGTGTGTAGACCTGACGAGATCTGTGCATGTGTTTGAGGGTTAGTATATACATCACACTCCTGGTCCATTACATGTTGATAACTTAGTTTGTAGGGTAAGTGGTTTCCCTACTGCAGTGTTTAGTGTGTGAAGTAGATGGCGTGAGAACCAACTCTCGTTACTTCACAACTGAAACTGCATGAGAAAGAATTGAGTGAATGGTTATACTTTCTGTGTTCTATGTGGGAAAGATTTGGATCTTTTATTTTTTACAGAGTTTTATATAGCGCGAACTTGACCCGAATCGGGTATCAGAGCGCTTTACATAGCACCAGTTGCATTACATGAGGACACATTCATTTTTATTTTTTGGCTCGGTGAGATTGTGATTTGCCCAGAATCACAGGATGTTCAGCGTCATTGCCAAGACTCAAACCCAGTTCCCCAGATTCGAGGTCGACCACCCTAGCCGTTGGGCCAACCCCTCTCCTCCTCTTTTGTTCCATCACCTAAGCCATACCCATTATGGCAGTGTGGTCTTTCATTTCATTGTATATATGTAGCACTAGCAAGACACTGCATTAGAAGGATCCGTGTTGTTGGAGGAAACCCAACACGGTGCCATACAAGACATTTACCAAAAAATAGAGAGAAAATTAAGGATAATGATCAAGGTAAATGTAATGAGGTAAGAACAAGAAGAGCGATACAAGGTAATAGCCTGAGGTGCCAGGCTAGGGTTTGAGAAATAACAAGAAGTGCGGTTTCCATAGAGTGAGCAGCGCAAAACTGCGCTTGTGGCACGCAAAGGACAGACTTGGTACCTTAGTTGGACAGAGAGTTGAAATGATTTTCTCAGAGCTTCGAAAGAAAATGGAAAAAACAATATAATTGGCAGTGTCACTGAAATCAGGCATTTCTGCTGCTAGAGCATTTTCTGGATAATTAAGGATTATTCACTTGCTGTGGCCTAACGGCTAGGGCGGTGGACCTCGGAGCTGGGGAACCGGGTTTGAGTCTCGGCATGGACGTTCAACATTCTGTGATTCTGGGCAAATCACTTAATCTCCCCGTGCCTAACACAAATGAGTGTGTCCATCTGTAACGTAACTGGTGCTCATGTAAAGCGCTCCGATACCTTCGGGTCAAGTTTGCGCTATATAAAACTCCACAAAAAAAAACATCTTCCGCTGCAAATATCAACAAAGAAACTGATTCTGGCTTAAATGAATTGGAAGTTACAACAAAATGCAGTATGTGGTGTGAACTGTGTCAGACACTTGGAAAGGTTAACTGGTCATCTCTCAGTTCCTGATTGATGTATTCATATCCAAAAACTTGCCCTGACAGTATTAATGTGCATTAAAATGTCAAAATAGCAAAGAACACTAGTTCACTATGTGCTGCACAGTTACACATTGTGGTGAATAATTTTCCTCTTCTATCCTCATAATTTAGTCTACCCTACTAAATAATTTGGTTTTCAATTGCTGTATAATTCCAGTGACAGGAGAAAGAGGACAATAGTTTAAAACAATACTTCCTAACCGTTTGACATCTGTAGACCCCACATAATCATTACTGGAATCTGGGGACCCTCAACGAGTCATTACTGGGCTGACGACCTAAGCAATATTGATGACTTGAACTGCAAATCAATACACAAAAATACAGATACAAGTATTCCTCACACAAATTATGAAATATTTTATCTAGTTTACAAATATAAGAAAAATCTAAACCTGTTACATGAAAAATTTTGATTGTCACACAATAAAAAGTAAGAAAGCAGTTCCACCCAATTGTCGTAATTTATATATTCCTTTATTCTTTGAGGTATAATTTCTTTCTTCTCAGTAGCCAACACGTTCCGTCCTATTTAAGGACTCCTTCAGGGCTCATCTGTTGTCTTTCGGGTAGTTTGCAGTTTCGTCTTGCTTTTGTCCCTTCTACCTTGTATTATACTTTCTGTGTATTCGTCCAAAGCTCCGTAACTATGTAAGTGTTTTTTATAAATGCTGTCCTTCAATAGGCTCAAGTCATGGTTGACTCAAGAATCGTAAAATCCGTCCCGGGCAAGCTGTCCCTCTGTCAGTATATGACGCCGTCAAAAGTAAAATATAAGAAAAACCTAAACCTGCACTGCTCCCATGAATCACTCTAAGGATACCACCTTAATTTTTAGCCTTTAAGTTAAGATTCCTTGACATTTACAGATTATTTAAAAAAATTAACTTTTCCTTCTTTATTTAAATATACTGTATTCATCGGTTCATATTTAATTTTCTGAGCAGTCACGGACTCCTTGAGTATGTTTTGCAGACCCCAGGGGTCCCTGGACCACAGGTTAAGAACAGCTGGTTTAAAAAGTATAAGATGTAGACGCTTGGTCGCTTTATTCGAATTAAAAGAATAGAGTATAGTCTGAAGAAGGGAAGCAGAGAATGCCGCAGACGATGGCAAATAGCAGAAATAAGAGATAATGGAAGTGCAACAGGTGAAGCACAGGGGCTAGATTTAGCAGAGCAACTGAGTAAGTCAGCGTTAAAGATAGGGGAAAATTTAATTTAATTTGATTTAATCAAATCGGAAAGAGCAGGAATACACCACATTTCCCATCAAATGGGCCATTTCTGTCCTTTCCTAGTGTCGGCGCACTTTTGGCTGCCTAGCGCCAACAAAAGCACCTTTGCGACAAGTTGCAAGGGTGCCTGCATTGCCGGTAGGATAGTTTCTGTGCAGGAAGGAGCACCTTCCTGCACAAAAACAAACCTGAGAGGTATTTTACTCTTTCTAAGGATGCAGCACACTTAGAAAGAGGAAACAATGAGAGGAAAGGAAGATCTCTCTTTGTTGCGCCTCTAGTGAGGAGGCGTACAATTCTGATGCATTCCCAGGTCAGCCAATGTTGGTAAATGTAGGAATGTGTCAGAATCCATGAGTGGATATGTGTGAACACCCACACTCCACCCAGGGCAGGCCTCCATGCCACAGAGTAACACAAGGCAACTTATTTTCCTGGTTTTAATATCATTACAACTGTTGCCTCAGCCCATGAAGCTGGTTACTGTGGTGATAGATTGATTAGACAATGAGCTCAACTTAGGGGCAACATCTTGTGCCAATAATTTATAAAACTCTGCGGGTATTGCATCTGGGCCTGCCACTTTCCTGCTTTTTAGTGCCTTAGTTTGGGCAATGATCTCTTCTTCTGTGTTCTCTGCAGTCATATATAGAATTTTGAGTTGAGGGAGTTCTTTTTCAATGAGCAACTCTTAATCTTCTCATGGTCAGGCACTAGATCCTATTACTGGCCAACTCCTTCTTGATATCTGCAGTTGTGTTGAGCTTTGCTGCTGTTCCCGCTTGTTCTATTATGTCAATATGGTTTCCGGTACTGTCTGATCTTGTTTTCCATGGCAACAGTTTGCCGCAGTTGTCCCCATAGTTTTTTTTTAGAGATGCGTCTTCTATTCATTTTGAGCCTGCTCTAGCTCAGTGAGTAGTTGGTCGGAATTTGTCAATTAAGGGGGCATTTTCTTGTACTTTCCTTGTTTTAAGAGCCAAAGCCTGCAGAAACTTCTTCTTGTTTATGCGTGCCTTTCAGTAGTTTGTTGCCGCCACCTTTATTAAAATCCCCGGCATGTTTGCATTATAGGCGTCCCACACAGTGGAACCCAAACTTTCTTTAAAATAGAATTGGTTCTGAATGGATCACTTGCGAAGTATCCCTTGATCTTTTGAAAGAGTTCTATTCAGCGTCCACCTAGGACTTGCCCTCTGACAGGAAGGAGACTGATGGGGTGACTGCCCCGTGGTCTGAAATAGAAGCCAGATGATGGACCATGGCTTGGGCTTGATCGAAGGAGGTATCTAGGAGAAAGAGATTTATAAGAGAGTGGGAGTCATACTTCTCACAAAAATATGTGAAGACTTTACGTTTCCCAAGTTCCTTCTTCGTGTCAATGATTTTTAATCTCATTTTCTTCATTAGATTCTCCTCATTTAGACCCTCTGTCCAAAGCCTCATTCAGGATTACATTAAAGTCGCTTCCAATTGGAGCTGGTAGATTGACTTCCAAAATCTTTTGTTCAATAATATTTAAGTATTGGGGGGGGTCATCTGTATTTGGGCCATAGTAGCCACATCAGATAAACTCTAACCTTCCAACTGCCAAATTTGCAAGCAGCCATCTTTCTGATGCATCGTCCAATAATCTAAAAGTTTCAGATTAGTTTTTTTAATGATAATTGCCATCCCCGAGCTGTTCTGACATAATGACCTCATGGACCTAGAAAACAAACTCTTCACTCTCCAAATGCGTCTCCTGTAGTATAGTTATCTGGGCTCCATTGTCCCTAATATATTGGATGACTTTGATCCACTTCATCTTTTACCGCAATTCATTGATATTCCATGATATAATTTTTATTGTCTTATCCATAGCCACTCTATCCATCAATGTCTGGGCATAGCCTAAAGCCTATTTGTGGTCAGTGATTTGAGGATTTTTTTTTTATTGCCCCGCCATGCTCCCTAACTTTGTCTTCCCTTCCTGACAAACATGACTGTTTACCATTGGCAATATTTCTCGCCGTTAGGATGGTAGAGCGGAAAGAAAACCAAAAAAAGTATGAAAAACAAGTGTTTAGAAAAGAAAGAAGAGAAACTCTCTAACAGAGAACATTGAACTACAGATACTCCATCTGTTTATTGGGCTGGGTGAGTGAGAGCAGGAGGCAATCTGATGTATATGATAATCGGAAAACACGAAACTAAATTCAAGCTATATTACGGATTTAACTTGATCTTCCTTATTAACTCCTCCTCCGATTACATGCCTCTCGTTCTGCCACATAGATTTCAGTGTGGCCGGAAACTTAAACTGAATCGAAATGCCCAGTCATCTAATTTCCGACATCTTGCTTCCATTGTCGCTGGGCCGTAGCCCGTCCAACATCAGATCTGATAGGTGAAAGAACCATGTTGAATATCCTTCTTTTTCAAGGCTAGACTAAGTATTCTTTCCTTTAGCGTATACGTATGAAGGTTAACAAGTATCAACCGAGGGGACGTGCTGCTGTTATTATGCCTGAAGGGATCTCTATGAATCCTTTGGCTCTCATTCTCCAGGCCGAGGTCTCCAACAACCTCCTCCTTGAAATGTTCCATTAAGATTTTGATAATGAAACCCTTCTGAGTCCTCAGGCACATTTAACAGGTTATTTCTCCTTGAGTGGACCTCCAGCCTTTCCACGTCTTGCTGCAAGATGCTATTTGCTTCCTTTATCGCTTTGATACCCTGCGTGGTGTTTTTCTGCACGGTATTTGCAGCTGTGAGGAAATCGAGTCAAAAATATATAGTTAGCCCAGTGTATCTAATATGTCTAATCAATATGAAGTCGCAGTTTGTTATTCATGTGCTGCAACCCCCTGAGCTATCTTTGTAATGTGCAAGCTTCAGGTGTATAGAATTGTTTCTGTAATGTGGAAGCTTCTATCTTATTCTTTTTTTATTTTTTTATTTTTTTTTTAAACCTTTATTACAGAATGCAAAACATATACAAAGATGGGCCTACAACCTTCAGGCCGGCCGCTAGCAAACAGTGAGAGCATAAAATACAGTCCTTAAACACAAGCGGCAAGTGATAAAGGTCCCAGAAGTCGAGGGAAGCATTGGCGGCCACACCGGCCGGACCCCCCAAATGGCGGTTCCATTTTTTATAAGAAACCACAAACAAATCCACAAGGCAGCAAAAGTCAAAGCAGCATTATGAGCTCCCCTGGAGAGGACCCTACCGATCCACAGGAATAGGGGGGGGGGGGGACAGGCCGGGACAGAAACAAAGTAGACACAATGCCCAGAACCAAGGTGACAAGCAGACTAGGGAGACTGGGCCACTGCCAAGTCAGGCGTCAGCGGCGGGGTACAAATCCCGCCACGATAGGAGTTCCAGGGGCCCCACACCTTCACCCATTTCCCAGGCTTACCTCTCGCCACATACACTACCTTCTCCCGAAACATACACCAATCCATGTTGTCCTTCCACACCGAAACCGTTGGTGACCTCTGGGAGCCCCACAATTGTGCTATGTCACGCTTGGCCACCATATATCCCAGAGTCACCCACCACGTCTGCGGCACCGTATAATCAGTCGGCTCCCACACATTTAGCAGACATCTCCTAGCCTTGGGAAACAGCGCCACATGCGTGACCGCTTGCAACACCGCATGTACACCACGCCAGAATCGCGCCACCTCCGGGCATTCCCACAAAATATGGATGAAGGTCCCTAACGAACCACACCCACACTTACACAGCCCATCCACGGCATATCCCATACGCATCAGACCCGGCCCCGAAACATAGACCCTGTGGAGTATTTTGAGCTGGACGAAGCGAAGGCGGGCCGGTATGGCCACCTCTTTCGGGGGAGGCCACCGCAGACACCCAGTCCTCGTCATCCAGCTCCAATCCATCGGCGACCCATGCCTCACGAAGGCCAGTCAGCAGTCCCGAGCGATCGTTGATGAGCTTTTTATAAATCAATGAGATAGTGCCATCCGGTACATGCCCATCTAGCACTCTATCTTCCAGAGGGGAGCACTCCGGGATGGAGGCAACATCCGGGAATACAGAACACAGCGCGTGACGAACCTGTACATATCGGAAGTACTCCCTGTCCTGCAACTGGAATTCCTTCTGCAGCACATCGAACGTTTTGAATCCCCCCCCTCGTCCAGAGATCGCCCACCCTGCTGATGCCTATCATGTCCCACTTCTCAAAGCCTTTCGAGGTCCACAAGCAGCTCAGATGCATACAGTGGCGTCGCCCGGGTCAACCGATCCTTCCACCCCATAGCCAAGTTCGCCGCGTGCCACACCCGTACCGCGACCCGCGTAGGGCCCGTCAAACGTGCGTCGAGCGATGCAGAGTAAAGCGCACGATTATAGTCGCCACCCGGCAGTAACAGTTTGTCCATTTCAAAAGCCGGGTTAAGGGCGGGCCCATAAAGGCCGTGGTTTATCGCAGCCAGCTGGGAGGCCCAGTAATACCGTTTGATGTCCGGGAGGGCGACCCCCTCCGTCATACCACGGGAGCGTCAGCTTCGCGAGGGCGATACGCGGCCTCCCATCCCAAAACAGGTGGCGCTGCAGACCCTCCACCTCCCGAAAGTAGCGCGCCGGGACGACGTCCATCGTGTTTTGTAAAGCGTATAAGAAACGTGGCAACGACATCATCTTAAACAGTGCCGAGCGGCGAGAGCGGCAAGCGCCTCCAACGCGCCACATCCTCCTTCAGGCGCTGGAGGGGGGGGGAGTAAGTTCTGTTTATATCGGGCCGCAGCGTCCAGGGTAATAAAGATACCCAGGTACTTAAATCCCTGCGGAGCAACCTGGATAGGACAACCCCGCGGAAGGATAGGAGCCTCCCCCGAGAGGACATACACACAGGATTTAGCCCAGTTGATAACTAAGCCGGAGTTGCGGCCGAATGAACGCAACACATCCACTAACACAATCAGTGATTTGCGCTGGGAAGCAAGGTACAAAAGAATATCGTCCGCGTAAAGGGATACGCGATCCTCATACTCGGGGGTCCATCGGAGACCACGAATCGAAGGGTGCCACCGCAGCCACTCCGCCAGGGGCTCCAAGGCAAGCGCAAAAAGGAGCGGCGACAGCGGGCAACCCTGCCGCGTGCCCCTGCCCAGTTCAAACGGCGCCGATACTCTACCATTCACCGCCACCTGCGCCAGCGGTCCGGAATACAACTGTTTCACCCAGCCAATGAATCCCGGGCTAAACCCAAACTTAGCCAGCGTCGCCCAAATATATGGCCACTCAAGCGTGTCGAACGCCATAGTGGCGTCCAAGGACGCCAAAATGGCTGGCTCTCGTATGAACGGGACCCTCGCGAGCACCCCGTGCAGACGCCGCAAGTTAAGCGCGGTGTTGCGATGAGGGATAAAGCCGGACTGGTCCTGGTGGATCAGATCGCACACCACGCCAACCAGCCGATTAGCCAGCACCTTGGCGAGAATTTTCGGCTCCGCATTCAACAGCGAAATGGGCCTGTAAGACGTGACCCGATCCCGCGGCCTCCCCTCCTTATGAATAACCACAATAGTAGCAAGACGCTGGTCCAGCGGGAGGGAACCCGCCGACCGTGCCGCGAGGAACATAGCACGGAGATGCGGAGCCAGCGTATCCGGTCGTAATTTGTACAATTCAATGGGAAGGCCATTAGGACCCATGGCCTTGCCAGAGGCGACCGAACGTATGGCGAGGGCAATCTCCTCAGATGTCGGGGCCGCGTCCAACGACAATTTATCCTCCTCCGAAAGGGAAGGCAGCGCAATGTCTTTAAGCAGGTCATGGGAATCCTCTTCCGAGCGGGAAGATACCGGGGAATACACCCCACGGAAATACTCAGCGAAACAATCAACAATTTCCTCCGGCTCAGTGACACACACACCATCCAGTCTCTCAATCGACGGGACAACTCGACTCGCTCTCTCCTTTTTATCCAGCCACGCAATCAATTTACCAGCCTTATCACCCACATCATACAGTCGCCCCTGTTGCTCTCTACTCAGGCCCCTGGCTGCCTCCGTGACTAGGGCCTTGTAGTCCGCCTGTTTGAGTCGGAGAGCATGCAGTTTGTCATCCGTTACCCCACACTCCAGATCACCCTCCAACTCAGTTATCTCAGATTCGATACGGGTCACCTCCTCCCGCACGCGCCTCCGGGAATGGGAAATGAGGGACAGGGCCTCCCCCCGGAGTACCGTCTTAAACGCCTCCCACAAAGAAACCGCAGACGACACAGACCCCACATTGTCTGCAAAATATCGCTCAAGAGATTTAACCAAATCAGCGCGAATTGTGGGGTCACGCAGGTACCAGGAATTAATCGGGACCACCCTCCCCTCCCCCCTCGGGACAATGTCGAAGTGCAACAGGAGCGGGGAGTGATCTGAAATACCCCGAGCCAGATGTCGTACCTCCCCGACCCTCCCTGCCTGTGCTGCTGGCATCAGAACATAATCAAGCCTCGAAAGACTACCATGAGCCCCGGAATGAAAGGTGTATTGTATCTGCGTAGGGTGTTTCAGCCGCCAACAATCCACCAGCCCCAGGGTATCCAAGAGGCCAGATAACCAAGCTTGGGCACGGGGGAGATCCCTGGGAGGGTGACGATCCTCAGTTCCGGAAATTACAGCGTTAAAATCCCCCCCAACCACTAGAATCCCCTCCGGCAGGCCAAGAAGAAGGCGCCCCAAATCAGCAAAAGTAGTTGTCTGCAACCCTGGCGGGACATAAACAGAAACCAAAACAATCACTTTACCCTCCAATCTACCCACCAGAGCCGTATATCGTCCCCTATCATCATGGAGCACCTCATCAACCTCCAACGGGAGCGAGGTTTTAACCATAATGCCCACACCCCTCCCAGATGTGAAGCCCGAGTGGGCTGCAAGGCGATAGCCCCGTCTGTTCATGGCACGAAAGGAGTTTCCAATGAGGTGTGTTTCCTGCAGAAATACTATATCGGGTGAAATTCGTTTTAAGAACTGCAGGACCACTCCCCGTTTTATCCTGTCCCCCAGTCCATTGACATTCCAGGACAAAAGGCTCAGTCCCCTACCCCCCATCATAGCCAAAACCGATCAATCTCCCCCCAGAGAGCACTTTAGCGATAGCACAACAATACTTCTGCCTTGTGGTACAAATAAACAATACCCAACCCCAACCCAACATCCCAAATAAAACTCCCCCCTCCCTGCACCCCTGCATGAGCCCAAACAGCCCCCCCAACTTGCAGTGTGCCTGTCGCCCCTGTGTAAACTAAACTACAAAGACCCCCTAGAGGAGGAAAGAGAACCCCCTCGAGACACAGCACCACCTCCAACGGAGGGGAAACAAGACACAACAGTCAAGAGACCCTAAGCCTGGCCGAAAGGTGGCATCATCAGGAATGAGCCCCAGTGTCAATACCTCATACCCGGTCCGGTGGGCACTCTCATCCCGCCGCCCCCATCCCATCCCGATCATGTCCCCCAGACAAAGTGTCCAACCAGTCCCCGGCCATCTCAGGACGGTCAAAAAAGTGAGTGCGACCATCAGCCTCCACACGCAGCCTGGCCGGGAAAAGCATGGCGTATTTTAAGTTCATGTCTCGAAGCCGCCGCTTGACGCCCATGAAACTCAATCTCTGCTTCTGGACCGCCTGCGTGAAATCAGGATAAAAGTTCAACTCCATGTTCTCCAGCTTAAGCGGCCCTTGCAGTCTGGAAGCTTGCAAAATCGCATCCCTGTCCCGAAAGTTGAAGATACGGGCAATAAGAGGCCGCGGAGGAGCTCCGACCTTCGGTCTGCCGCCAGGAACTCTATTGGCCCTCTCCACCGCAAAGAATTTACTCAGTCCTCGAGGCTGGAGATGGGTAGAAATCAGGTCCTCCACAAAGAGATCCGCCGCCGAGTCCTCCCGTCCCTCGGGCACTCCGATAATGCGAATATTATTCCTCCGGGCCCTGCTCTCGGAGTCCTCCAGGCGCCGATCCATGAGCGCACTTGCCTGCCGGAGCCGGCGCACCTCCGTCTGGAGGGCCGCTACCTCAGTCGTGAGGCCCGACGCGGTATGGGCCAAGGAGTCAACCCGGTCATTTGTCTTAGATAGATCTGCTCTAACAAGGTTGACATCGATGAGGACCGCATCGAGTTTGTGCGCCAAGGTGTCGAATTGTTGGCCCACTGAGGTCTTCATCTCAGCAATGGCGCCCATGACGTCCTGCAAAGTCAGATCCGTAGGCAAATCCGGGGCATCCGGGGGACACTCGGAAGACTTGTGCGATCCGCCGGGAGACCCCTTCGGGAGGGTGTAGCGATCCATAATGTTGACTTGAGGTGCGGTGCCACGCCGGGTCGATTTGGCCTTCAGCCGATCTCCATCCTGCTTCGTGGCCATCGTCGTGTATCTCGCACCCTCACCAGTCACGCAGTGGAGAGCAAGCAATCAAGGCCGTAAGCCCCGGGGGTCACCTCAGGAAGGCGGAGCGGGTCCCCGCAGGCAGGCAGGCAGGGTCCCCCAGCGAGGCCACCACCACACAAAGAAGCGCCGTAATCCCACTCGCGATGACGGCAAGGGGACTCAAAAGCGAAAGTGAAAGTGTGGGGTACGCGACTCGCCAGGCTCGGCCCGCCGTTGTTATTCACTTCGCCACTGGGTCACCCCCAAACTCGAGTCCGGGGTCAGGAGAGAAGCAGGCCGCAAACTTCAGTCGATGCTCACCCCGGCCCCCGGGGTCCGATTCAAAAACGGAAAACGGGTACCACCTCGGCTCAGTTTCACCGACACAGTCCCCTCAACCGATTCAGGATGAAGACAGGATAAACGTAGGAGGTTGCGGAGGTCCTCGGGAGCCTCGCACCTACGCGGCCATCTTGGTTGCGCGCTAGGCTCCTCCTCTTCTATCTTATTCTTGCCTTCTCAGTAAGAGACCTGTTATGCTACATTGCTTTCCTCCAGTTAAGTCTATAATATGGATGTTTCTGTATGTTTCTGTTATAAGAAATAGAGGCTTGTTAATGGCAGAAAGATCTCTGATGCAGACACTTGTTCTGTAGCTCCGTGCATGGCACAATCCTCCCCTCCCTCTTGGAGTTTGATTTACTGAAAGCAGCTGAAAGTGAACTGTCTTTCCTTTCTATCTGAGGCCCAAGGCCGTGCCGGGCCTTGGGCCTATGATAAGCACATTCTTGCAGTTTCTGTTCCTATGCTCCCATGCCTGAGATAGAAAGGGAGGCACCTTCATGACCTTCCCCAGCTCTGAGCTAATTATGTGTGCCATATATGGACCTTCCTCTCTCTCTGAGCCAACTTGTAGATTTCCATGTGCTGACTTCATGTGTTCACTGAAAGTATATCTGTCTGGTTTTGACTGTAAGTGGGCAGTCTTCCTCGGCGCACCTGATGGGTGAGGGTCGATGAGGCTTCTCTATATAGAGTTCTGTCTGGCCAATAAACGCTTGAACCTTCTACGTTGCCAACTGCTCATTATTTGACTTACATTGCAGGCCACTGGTAAGTGTGGCCCTTGGGATGAAATTTTGGTTACAACAGCTGCCATATCTCCCTCCAGTACCCTTGTATGTTCTGCTAGTAGATTTAGTTTACCCACCAGCGTCTCACAAGCCTGATGCATCTCCCTCTGAATATGTACTGAATTTCTCCAACATCTGGGACTTTAATTGCAGCAAAATATCATGGATGGAAGGATTATGGTTGCCCTTTTTCACAGGAGTAAGAACCTCCACCACCTGGGTGGCTGCCTCCACACTACTAACCTCCTGGTCTCCCATCGATGTCAACAAGGCATATGTCACCTTGGGCGTAGAAGCCTCCACATGGGACTTAGTCTGATTAGGAGGTAGTAAAGGGTCGGCAGAGTGGCGGGGGCTATTTCCCAAGGGAGATGCCCCAACAGATACTTGACTCAGTGGTAATATTGGCCCTGGGATGATTAGACGATGCTGTGCTGGAGGCTCAGTAGGCACCTTCACCATTGACATAGTCTTACTCTCCAGAACTTTGACGTAGGAGTGATCCTCCTATAGGTTTCCATTTGTGTGGGGGGAGCATTGCCAGCCTTATTGGAACTTCTCACCCCCCACTTCTTCTTTGAGGTAATTCGAGAGTGTTTAGGGCTTAGAGGGCTTCCCGCAGCACAACCCCCCCACCCTCCAGACTCTGCTTAGCCAAAAGCATAGACCTTAAGGGGGGGGGGGGGTCTGCCAACTTCTGAGAGTCCAATTCTGAGTCAAGCCGACCACTCTCCTGGGTACTTATCCACTGAACAGCGTCTTTGAGGATCAGTAGCAAAGTTCTGTTTCCGGGGCTTGGGTGGTGGAGGCAGCACAAATGGGAGCGCTTTGCTGGGGAGACATCCCACTTAGGGGAGATAAGGTGCGGAGGCCCCTGGCACCTACATAGGTAGCAAGCGGAGAGAGTTAGCAATCTGCCCTCACCTCAATAAGAGCTGGGACAAAACCACTTAATTCGAAGGCGACCTACAACATTCACTGACCCTCAAGACGTGGTACAGGGCAGAAGTGTCCAGGAGAGGGGTCGGGTTGACTCCGAAGTAATTACATAAGATAGATCCTTGCCTCAACACGAGACACTTCCTCGTCTGCATGCATTCGTGGTACCGTTCTTTGAATAGATCTACTGAAGTCGCCCACAAAGACTCCATCTGCCTCTCATTTAGGACATTCTGTACACAGGATGACCATGTGCTACCCCCACAGTCACCACTGGAGGTTGGTTCTGACGTGCCCGGCCCCAACCTCAGCAAGGCTCTTAAGAAGTTATTCTCAGCCACTTGCAGTGGACGTACATTCACATACCCTTAGAGCTCTGCCTTGAAGAACACTTCTGCCACTTCCCTTTGTTTATATATTTGCAAGGTAACACTAATCAAACTGCTTCATGGTTTCTAAGGGCACACCATCGATCATAGGCTTCCGCTTAAAGCTGGAGGACGTCTTCAATACCATAATCTTCGTTTTACTACCATTAATGGTCAGTGATTTCTTGTCGCAGTAATCCACAAAGTGCTTTATTAGTCTATGGGTGGCATTTTCTGTTTGTGCCATCAATACTGCATCATCCGCATATAGTAGTATCGGCACCCTCCTTCTGGCTATAGTGGGAACATCTAGGGGTTCTTCCACCAGGTAGCCTGCTACATAATTTAGAAAAAGGCTGAAAAGTAAGGGCGCCATCACACAACCTTGCCGGATGCCCTTTTCTACCAGGAAAGGATCTGTACGCTCGACATCCAGGCCATACCTAACTCTAGCCGCATTGCTAGAGTGAAGAGCCTTTATAGCTATTACCAAGGTAATGTTGACTCCAAGACCTACCAGAGGTCACCACAGCTTCTCCCAGTCAACTAGATCAAGGCTGCTTTCAGGTCTAAAAATATTAGGTATAGTGAAGATTTACTAAGTACTGTAAATTTATGTGAAATCATTTATAGACTAAGATGGTCCCTATTCGTGACGGAAAGCCAGCTGTCATGATATTATGGACATCCACCCAGCCCTGGAGGCATTTGAGCTGGACTTTTCCAATAACTTTTCCTACCCCATCCAGGAGGGAGCTCGGGGAATATTTGCGGATCGATAAAATGATGGCTGATTGCCAGGAGGGTGGTACGGCATTGCCAGCATGCGCTGAGTTGAAAACTTTAGTAAGAACACTGGCCCACAATTGGGGCTCCTCGCGGTAAACATCAGTAGGCACAAGGTCTGGGCCTGTTGCCTTTTGCTTCTTCAGAGCTCAGTGCTCTTTCCACCTTTGGTACTAGGATGTCAATTGAACAAGGACCCTTGCAGAGATCCCCGTGCATCGACGGGACACTAGGCAGACCTGTGGAGTTGGCTCTGTATAGGGCACCAGAAAGATGAGCCCACTTGTATGGGCCAATATCAGTTTCTAGAATATAAGCTGCCCCCATCTCCACCCGTGTTACAAGTTCCCAGAATCTTCTGGTATTATTGTCATATGAGGCCTCCCTCCGTTCCGTCCATAATGCCAATTGGTGCAGCGATTTCTTAGCATTTAAAAGGCGTTTGTACTTGCCCCAACATTTTCAGAATATTGCTTCACTCTGGGTGCTACAGTGTCGCTGCACTATGGCATATGAAACAACTCTCTTCATTCTAAAACATTCTTCATTATATCAACTAACCCCTGCGATCCATCTCTCTCCAATAAGAACAACGGTTTCAGGCCTAATAGGCTTGGACCACAGTGCCTTCAGCTCATTTACCATTCCGTCCTAAGCTGCTAAAATTTCCCCACAATCATAGGTCAAAGTGTTCATATTTATGGCTCCGTACTTGGCCACTTCATCTTACCGGTCCTCCCCTCACTTGGGTTGTTCACACTGGCACACGGCTTCAAACAGAGTACCACACAACCGTGGTCACTCTTCTGGTAAGTGTCATATCACGCACACATTCCCACACCTTCGTGTTGACTATCATATAGTCAATTAATGATCTTCTCCCATTGTCAAAACTCGCCATCGCAGTGCTGTCTGAGGCAGTACGACCATTAATGAAGCGCAGCGGATAATTTATTAGAAAATGAGAGAATGCGCAACCCTTCTTGGTAGATTTAAAATGGCTGTCTCAGTAATACCTAGGCAAGTCTTCCATTAGGATCTCACTGTTGATAGCATTAGATGGCTGTGTAATGAAATCTCCACAAATCAATAGCAAATACTTCATCCTTTTGCCCTCCTCTATCAGCTTAAGATCAGCCACACCCTCCTGGACACTACCGGTATAAAAAACAAAGTTCCCCCAGATTGCCTGGACTTCTGGGGACCATCCCTGTGGAAAGTATATGATCTGATAGAGACATCTAGCCGCAGATTCCTTAACTTGTGAATTCTCCCCAAGTGTCAGGCTGGATCCGGAAACTTTTCTAAGGAGTACCTCTGCGTGCCAGTGGGCGGTTCAGCAAGGCTCTGTAATGGCGTTGATTCCGGATGTGACGTCAGTGGAGCTATACAAGTCCCCTCCGTCGTGCTGACGTCATTTTTTTCTTTTTCCGCGCTGCAGAGTAGAAATATCTCTGGCCGTTTTTCAGTCTGTGGCGACAAAGTTTTTCATCTGAAACAGTGTATATCTTCTAAGCCCTCTGGGTTTAAATCCTGTGGGTCCTGTGCTTGACAGATGTCTGGTATGGATCCATATTCTACTGGTATGTGGTTCTTGGGTGAGCATCACAACGCCAAAACATGTGATGCCTGCCAGTGGTTGAAGCCGAAGGTGCTGCGGATGCAACAAATGAAACTCCTGATGGCGGGGTTGGCACAGGCTCCCAGTTCCTCGAGGCGTCCTTCATCTTCCCGATCTGCAGTTAGCAAGTCCAAAGGTCGTTCCCGTGAGCATCGCTATTCATCCTGTGGTCGACAGCAGTGGTCCCTACGTCTCACAGTAAGGGGGGGGATCGAAGTCATGGAATTCTATGACTCCTTTGACTTGCAACTTGGATTCCAGAGACTCCTCACGCCCCAGCGCTGAGGCCTACACTCAGACTTCGCTCCCACGCCACCCTGCTTTTCCTGGAGTCAGGGTGACTTGGAGCCAGATGCAAGAGTATTACAATGCTCTTCATCTTGTCTTTGGACCCTCGCCTTTGTCTGGAGCGCCTGCAGGCCCTAACCAGGTGATGGACGCAGTAACTTCAACATCGCCAGCGGATTCGTCCTTGGCAGCAGTCTGGGTCTTGGACACAGTGGCGCTGCTGCACAGCCCTTCTGGGTTTCCACTTGTGGCGCCGGTTGACTCTGACACAAAGTTGGTAGTTCCTCCGGTGACAGTTTTTACTGCGCCAGGGGGCTCTGAGCCAGAGTCGGTTCACAACACAGTTGGGAGTCTTGCTGAATCTGCTTCCCCTCGCCCACTTGTGTCTGCGTCGCTGTTGGCGCCGACTGACGCCCCTCCACCTTCCCATGCCAATGTCGATACTGTGCCGTTTCGGCACCGCTCAACGTTGTTTATAGAACCAATGGTTCCTGTAGGTGTTTCACAGGAAGAGTTGGTGGAAGGACATGAGGGGGTGGTTCCCTTAGAGCAACCAGTGCTTTTGGACCCTCCTGTGTTGGACAGCTGGATTGCTGAGTTGGGTGAAGCAAGCGGGTTAGATTCCTCACCTGCTTCTACACTTTTGTCTTCTCCTGGCCTTGCCGGCCCATTATTCTTTGGCGGAATGTGTTGAAAAGAGTGGCTGAAGTCTCACATCTGACTCTGCCTACTGTGGAGAAGTGGACAGACCCTCTCAATGAGGTTCTTCATCCTCGCCAGTGGGGGATTGAACCAGTGCTCCCCTTTTGTGAGACACTTTCTGATATTTTACTGGGGGCATGGGTTAAACCTGAGTCGGGTATGCTTGTTGACTGAATTATTGCCCACAAGTACCGCCGTGCCCCCAATGACCCCTGCTTGCCTTATTCGTCAGTCAACTCACCACAGTTACGTGGTCCAGGCGCTACAGCTTCCCATGATATGGGTAACCTTTCCCATTCCCCACTTGACAGTCCTGAAAGCAAGACTCTAGTGGAAAACGTGTCTTCTCTTCCACCAGTGCAGCGTTATGCCCCACTAACACGATTTGCATCCTCAGACGCTTTTCCCATGTCTTGTGGTATTGCTTGGCACAGCTATTGCCATTGTTTCCAAAGGCTAATAGGGACAAACTGAACCAGTTGATTTTGGATGAACGCCAGGCGGCCAGGTTGCTTATCAGGTGTGGAATGGTGGACTCCACTGATTCAATTGGTCAAACCACGGCATCTACTGTAGCATTGCACTGGCGCGCATGGCTTCGGACATCTGGATTTTCAAAGGCTGTCCAGTCACTTACTTGACATGCCCTTTGATGGGGTTCACCTATTGGGGGCCCACGCAGATGCTGCCTTACATAGGTTTCGGGACAGCCGGGGAGGTTCAGACCCTTAGAGTGAGAAAAAAGAGAGTAAGGGGGCAGGCTAAGATTGGAAGGGGATGTCCCTGTATAAGGTTTCCCCCACTTTTTGCCTAGGTTCTTACAACACTGCTGTTATGGGCATTTTATGACATCAGTCACCAGATCGGGTGTTCCTGCCTTGGCTGAAGAACCCTTTTTTCGTTCACTTCTTCTGGTGTTGGTGACTAGTTGTCTGTCTTCAGACCCTGCATGGGGTCTTTTTCTACCTGTAGGTGGGTTTTTTGGATTTGCCCTGTTGTGGGAATCTTCTATCTTGAGATTCAATTCATACTTATGTGTCATCGGCCACAAGGGCTTATTGCCCTTTGTTCTGTTCTTTGACTGTGGCTCAGGATTCTGCTAATTCTGCCCTGTCATTACATTGGGAGCACTGTTTCTTGGTTTACGGTTTTCCTTTGGCAGCCTCTTGTCTCACCCTTGTATATCCATCAGGCGTAATGGTACACAGCTTTTGGTTTGCACTCCTTAGGAGCTTCTTCCTTCTGCATCCTTCCATGCAGAGACTTATTCTTCGATTGTCACGATTGCGACATACTTTTTCTTGAGGCATTTCCCTTATTACCTCAGGTTACATTCTTCCCTTGGGTTGATCTCTCTTCTCTAGTGGGATGCAGGATGTTTCCATCTTGTGGCCTTTGGTCGAGTGCACCAGTATTGCGTTGTGCTACCTCTTCTGGCTGGAGGTTGGATCTGGCTGTCTCCATGGAGACCTTTGTTGCCACCAAAGACCTGTAGCTCAGTGGTAATGTTTTGTGCCTCTGGTGGTTCAGGCAGCCCCAGGACAAGAGTTCAAATCCCACAAATGTTGGGGAACATACGGCCATGCCACCCTGAATGTGCCTGCTCTCGTCGGAAGCTCAGCAGGGTCGGTCTGGTTGGTATTTGAATAGGAGACAGCCTGGTACTGTTCCCTTTCTATTATGTTCTGTTATACTGTATGCCTCATGCCATTTCGAGATCATTGTATGAACCTGTGATCTGTATTTTTGTGCCCTTGTTGGTCTTCCGATGGGAATTGCTTTCCCTCATCTGTCTGGTGAGTGATTATTCCACCTGGATATACCATTGGGTAGTTTCCCGAACTCTATTTGTTTTCTTCATCTTGACCTTCTAGGTCCTGTTTATTTGTCCATGCTTGTTTGACAAGCGTGCTCTTTCATGTCTATTTCCCTTGAGGAGTACCTGCCTGTTGGGATTCTTCTAGCAGGCAACATTGTCTTTTCAGCAAAGTCCCCTGCACTATTCTTGGAGGGGCAACCTCCTTTTTCACTATTATATGGCCTGGTACTCTGAGCTGGTTTCTGCTATGTGTGTCTCTGTGTGTACACGGAGTATCCTTTTGGACGCTGTCATGTTTTATTGGGCTGCGGCATTATTTACCTGCATATGTAATTCATGTATATTAGTAGGACGGTGTTAAAGTTTTTACATGTTTACATTATTGCCTTTATGGCTATATATTGTTTACTCTGGCCTCTATGCCTGCGCGGTGCTGAGTCGTTTTGGTCTGGTATGATTACATTTTCTGTCTCCAGATCCATTTCTTTTCGTTACCAAGAAAAGGAAATAGGATGAACAACTTATTTATCGTTTGGTGTATTCTCAGTTTCTCTAGGGCCTTCCCCTGCATGAGTTAGGTGGATTGATTCTGGTGGTTCTTCTGTTTTTTCTTGATCAGGGCAGGAACCATCATGTGCTTCTTTTCATTCCCAAGTTTTAGTGTACCTTGGGGGTTCGCATACTACATGTTGACTGTTGTCAGGTGTTTTTGTGTAGGATTTAATCCTACTCCCCTTCACGCTCGGTTTTCCTTACCTGGTTTATCTGTTTCTCTTTTTCGGTCCTTGGTCTTTTCATCCACACCTTGTGGTGGAGGAGTTAATTCATGTTGTGCTTCGAGGGTCCCTTCACATTTGTTCTTAGTAATTTCAAATCCTATACAGTAGTTTGCCTTTTGGCTCCTCTGGTCCACAAGTTACTTTATTCCAAGATAGATGGCATCCTCTGCTTAGCTGGGCCTGGTGGCTCACCTGTGTGCATTGCGGGGACCTCTGTGCCTCCTCATGGTCATATGTCCAAATTCTGGTGGGTCCACTCAGCCTTTCATCCATTAATAATAATCCACATTTGTAAAGCGCGAACAATCACCCGTAAGGGTCTCTAGGCGCTGGGGGCCGTCGGGAAGATTAAGCAAGCTATTGCCCAGAGTCACATGGTGCTGGGCTAATCTGCCTCCGGCGCGGGGGATCGAACCGTGATCCCCAGATTCCGGAGTCAGTCGCCCTGGCCGCGGCACCATTTGGATCCATGCTATACGTACCATTAAGTTGGGTAACAATGGACACCTGTACTTCAGCCCCAATATGCCAATGGGTGGATGTGCGCTTTTCTCAATGTACATGTTATTGGTTTGCTTTTTTATGTGGTCTTTACCACACTTTTAATGAAAGAGCCAGTTCTTTTTTTATCTAATCCCAAGTGGGGATGGTCGATCTTTACTCTCGAACAGCTGATCCTCCATGGAACTATTGTGGGACTGGTTCGCAGACCCTCCTCCTAGGGAGTATGGCTATGGTATCTAATTCACAAGTTAAGGAATCTGCAGCTAGATGTCTCTATCAGATGAACAAGTTACTTACCTTCGGTAATGATGTGTCTTGTAGAGACATAGTCTAAGCTGCAGATTCCTAAACACCTCCCAATCCTCCCCACTCAGTGAATAACTTATGAGGTCTGGTCTTGGTGTTACCAATCCACTCATTTCCTTTGTGTGACCTTGGCGTGGGAGCGGTCCTTCTTTTCCACACCAGTTTTTCTACTCCACTGATCTCTGCTCCCTGGTATGGTGGGACTCTCCAGATCCGTTGGTCTTGTCTCATTGGTCTTATATTGGGTTGCCATTCCATCCATTTCCCCTTGGTACATGTTCATTGGAGTGGGAGGTGTTTTCCATTACGCTGTATTATGCACCACTGCACAGTGTTCGACATGGCTTGTACTTCATTGATTTCTTAGCCTTTTCCCTAGAAGACCATATCTGGTATTATCATGCCTTTATTCCTATTTCTCTTGATGATGTAAAGATTTTTGATCTTTTTTGGCGCAGTGTTTCCCCAGCCAGATTCTATGGTGTCTCTGTATTCTGGCGCAGAAAGTTTCACAGAAGAAACTGACGTCAGCGCACCGGAGGGGAATTATATGCTTCAACTGAAGTCCCATCCTGAGTAGATGTCGTTACGGAGCCATGCAGCACCGCCCCCCTATTGCCCAGAGGTACTGCTGAGAATGGTTTCTGGAAACAAATCTGACGTCTGAGGAGAATTCACAAGTTAAGGAATCTGCAGCTAGACTATCTCTACCAGATACAATGTTACCGAAGGTAAGTAACTTGTTCTTCAAGGTATTGACCACATCACCTTCATGGCCCGTGACCCAGACCCTCACATGCTGTACATTAGACGACAAATGAGCTACCCCCATTTGCTCTATCCTGCATTTCAGTTTACAAGACCCCCACACTGCAAGCCCTCCCGAAGGCCGCCTCTTTCTGGGGCAGGCAGTCCGAGTGCTAATGTCAAGAAACCCGTTTACACAAATTTCCTCGAGGGCCCACGTTTCTTGGAAGCAGCATGTAGCATATTGATAAACTTCAGCCAGTCCTCGTCCTCTGTTTTCCTAGCCAAGCCCGCAATGTTCCAGGATAAAACATACTGGGATTTGTTGCCGGTGCTGCACATTATTCTGGCATTAAGTAACCCATTTGAGGTTGTGGCAGCAGACGGGGCGGATGTACTCTTCCATATTCAATTGGACTCCCCTCTAGAAGACACTGGAGCTGGTAGCCAGTGCTGCTGCTATCCGGGACCAGTCTTTACAGTCAATATTGGCCTCCTTAATATCAGGGTTTGGGTGCTTAGTTGTCCTAGTTTTATTACTCGTGGTAATGCGCAGGTTCTCGCGGGCTACTCCATTAGTAATCAGTAAATCCTTCTTTGTTGCCCCCGCAGGTAAACTATGGCTAGAAAGGCGCTCGGGTCCGGTGGGCAGTGTATGTGGCCAGTGCTGCCCTGGTAAAGCTGCTTCTTCTCAGTAAAATCCTGGGTAGGACAAGACATCGACCCCCCCATAATATGAAAGTCGTCTATATGACTGAGCACCAATTTAGAAGAATGGGCATTGCTCCCTCTTGATCCTTAAATTGTAGTTTGATCAGTTTTCACTATCTTCATATCACCTGACAAGACCACTCTTAGTTTGGGAGTTGGATGGAAAAAGAGCTAACCATCTTCATCTGTTTAAGGGCTTCACAGAGCCAATGTGTGGGTAATGGTCGATAAATTCCAGGCAACAATCAGCTGCTTTTCGGTCCGCTATGGGAGTATTCTCTAACAGGGAGCTTTTATTAGTAATTTGACCTCCCACATCACCTCGTGATCTTACAAAAATCAGGGCAAAGGGGTTACGCTGGATTTCTCTGTGAGAAGGGCTCCCATGCTCTGACTGATCGACACCCAGGCCCTGCACAGGAGTCATCAATTTTCTTGCCTTGGATACCCTAATTGACTGTAGCACCTTAGCAGCTCTTTTGGTGGGTTGACAGTTCTTGTTAGGTTTTCTTTTCCTTTTAGATTGCACTTGTTGTTTTTTTGCCCCTTTTGAATCGTCTGATCCTTGGCCACTATCACACTACGGAGTTGTATCTGGTTTGGGGTTTAAAGTGTTGTTTACATTGTTTATATATCGCTTGGACCTCTGGTTGAGTGGTTGGGGGTTGAATCTTGGGCGATCGTACTCTCCATTATATCTGCACTTACCGAGCTACCACTTGGGACCAATCCATAGTTGCACCCCTTAGGATTGGAGAATAACTACTTTAATGAATATACAGGGAAAGTAGGGTCAGTCCTTCCCTTTTTTTTAGGTTTACCCTTCATCCCGGTGTTCACAGGTCCTTTGGTAGTATTTGCACTTTTATCAAAGTTAATTTTCAATGCAGAACTCCCCAGATTACAAGGTACGTTACAGAACACCCTGGTTCAGCTACCCTTGGCTTGATCGCACTATCTTTCGTGGTACAGGTGATTTCGCACCTTGGCACTTGGGGTCCGTATTGAGGGGGGGTGTGTGGTAATGCCGGCCTTAGCATCCGCATTATTTGCTTCTTCTGTCAGATGGACCAGCAGCTTATGCATGCCATTGCAAACTGGGCAAGTATCATCTATTATGTCAGATTGAGTGGCAGAGATTGCCTTTTGGGCTACTCAGATTTCTGGTTAATATTGGGTGTCCGGCTGGGAGGCTTCATCAATATTTCAGCCTTCTGGCACTAGGGCACGAAGTATTAGGGTCAGCAGTGATATTATGTGTTCTGACCCACGTTGTGACTTCTCTAGAAGCAAGAGTATAGAAGAGAGGACTCTGTTGAGGGCATTCATGGCTTCTGAGATTATAAAACCTTGCAAAGCCTCCGTGGGAGAGATTCTTCCAGGGAATTTGTTAACTGAAATACTCTGAAAAATTGAGTTATCAAACTGAGGACCCCCAGTGGAAGTTCTGCTACTTTCAACAGGAGTATTTTCAGACTCGCCCTGGGCCTCCCCAGAGTCATTGAGTATAATAGGGCCGTCGAGATTCCCAGCCCCTTCTACGCTCGCCCTCCCAAACGTTATGGCACTTCCTGGTACATCGAGAAGGGTACAGTCAAGGAACATTAAGGAGCTGGTACTCAGACAGTCGCTACTTTGGCATTTGTCTCCCCGCTGGCCACACAACGCTACAGGGCTTTGGTTTGCACAGTCCAGGGTTAAGCACTTAGATGGATCAAGAGGAGAAGAATCGCTAGCTTTACTGAGTTTACCCGGCTCCACATGATCGATCAGTAGCGGTTCCCTTGCACTCTGCAGGCCAATCGTTCTGCAGTGTGACTTTACTTTAATTTGTTCTTGTGTGTGAGGTGTTTGGTCAACCCCTTTGGAAATCTCTTCACTAGGGTGAGCTGACCAGTTTTTAAGTGCTGCCATTCCTGACTCGGTCGAAGTTTCGGGCTGGCTGCCCTCCAACATCACGGGACTCAGTGTTGCTCTAGAGGCTGACATAGGTGTAGACTCCTTATCGATCTTCTGCTAGGAGCTTGTTATTAGCGAGTCTGCTAACATTACTGGTGGTCGAGGTGGCTGGAGAGGAAACCTCTATGAGTTCTACGAATGTAGATTCAGCCACGGGTTCAAGCACACCTACTGGCGTGATTATGACTTCCTTCTGCATGCTTCCCTTTGCTTTTGGATAGGTTGCAAGCAATTTATAATATTCTCTTAGCTAGCATCTCTAGACCACCTGCTTGGTTCTCCTACTTGTTAGTGTCATGGTGTTGCAGCAGAGAGTTCTTGATGCTTTCAATAGTTTTTCATTAATTCTAGATGCCTCAAAGGCAAGTATGGGACTGACAGTTACTTCCTACTGCGAATCCACTTCACCAAAATATAACTGGTATGGTAACATGTTATCCAAACGTTGCAAGCGGAATAGCACAGAAGGTTAATAGTGCCGCTTGACTTCCCAACAAACAATTGATGGACGGAATGCTGACAATGCAGACATTCTCCCCCAGTCAAGAGATCTGGGTTAAATCCATCGTTCTTTTGCCCACTACACCACCCCAGTTTAGACATGGCCATATGCAAATCAGTCTTGACCCTGTGCCTCATGGGAACAGTCCAGCCCGAACTGCCAAGCCATGTCTTCACAGGACCGGAATCAAGCATCCTAGGACCGGTTTCTGGCTATCAGCCGTCATCAGCCAGGATAGCTTGACTCCAGTGGCGTAGTGAGCACGGGTCCCACGTCTGGGAATACCCATCCCACTTAGGGCGAAAAGCGTTACAACAAACAATTGATGGACGGAATGCTGACAATGCAGACATTCTCCCCCAGTCAAGAGATCTGGGTTAAATCCATCGTTCTTTTGCCCACTACACCACCCCAGTTTAGACATGGCCATATGCAAATCAGTCTTGACCCTGTGCCTCATGGGAACAGTCCAGCCCGAACTGCCAAGCCATGTCTTCACAGGACCGGAATCAAGCATCCTAGGACCGGTTTCTGGCTATCAGCCGTCATCAGCCAGGATAGCTTGACTCCAGTGGCGTAGTGAGCACGGGTCCCACGTCTGGGAATACCCATCCCACTTAGGGCGAAAAGCGTTACAACAAACAATTGATGGACGGAATGCTGACAATGCAGACATTCTCCCCCAGTCAAGAGATCTGGGTTAAATCCATCGTTCTTTTGCCCACTACACCACCCCAGTTTAGACATGGCCATATGCAAATCAGTCTTGACCCTGTGCCTCATGGGAACAGTCCAGCCCGAACTGCCAAGCCATGTCTTCACAGGACCGGAATCAAGCATCCTAGGACCGGTTTCTGGCTATGTGGGATGGGTATTCCCAGACGTGGGACCCGTGCTCACTACGCCACTGGAGTCAAGCTATCCTGGCTGATGACGGCTGATAGCCAGAAACCGGTTCTAGGATGCTTGATTCCGGTCCAGGGAAGACATGGCTTGGCAGTTCGGGCTGGACTGTTCCCATGAGGCACAGGATCAAGACTGATTTGCATATGGCCATGTCTGAACTGGGGTGGCGTAGTGGGCAAAAGAACGATGGATTTAACCCAGATCTCTTGACTGGGGGAGAATGTCTGCATTGTCAGCATTCCGTCCATCATTTGTTTGTTGTAACGCTTTTCGCCCTAAGTGGGATGGGTATTCCCAGACGTGGGACCCGTGCTCACTACGCCACTGGAGTCAAGCTATCCTGGCTGATGACGGCTGATAGCCAGAAACCGGTTCTAGGATGCTTGATTCCGGTCCAGGGAAGACATGGCTTGGCAGTTCGGGCTGGACTGTTCCCATGAGGCACAGGATCAAGACTGATTTGCATATGGCCATGTCTGAACTGGGGTGGCGTAGTGGGCAAAAGAACGATGGATTTAACCCAGATCTCTTGACTGGGGGAGAATGTCTGCATTGTCAGCATTCCGTCCATCATTTGTTTGTTGTAACGCTTTTCGCCCTAAGTGGGATGGGTATTCCCAGACGTGGGACCCGTGCTCACTACGCCACTGGAGTCAAGCTATCCTGGCTGATGACGGCTGATAGCCAGAAACCGGTTCTAGGATGCTTGATTCCGGTCCAGGGAAGACATGGCTTGGCAGTTCGGGCTGGACTGTTCCCATGAGGCACAGGATCAAGACTGATTTGCATATGGCCATGTCTGAACTGGGGTGGCGTAGTGGGCAAAAGAACGATGGATTTAACCCAGATCTCTTGACTGGGGGAGAATGTCTGCATTGTCAGCATTCCGTCCATCATTTGTTTGTTGTAACGCTTTTCGCCCTAAGTGGGATGGGTATTCCCAGACGTGGGACCCGTGCTCACTACGCCACTGGAGTCAAGCTATCCTGGCTGATGACGGCTGATAGCCAGAAACCGGTTCTAGGATGCTTGATTCCGGTCCAGGGAAGACATGGCTTGGCAGTTCGGGCTGGACTGTTCCCATGAGGCACAGGATCAAGACTGATTTGCATATGGCCATGTCTGAACTGGGGTGGCGTAGTGGGCAAAAGAACGATGGATTTAACCCAGATCTCTTGACTGGGGGAGAATGTCTGCATTGTCAGCATTCCGTCCATCATTTGTTTGTTGTAACGCTTGACTTCCCAGTCGCTGAAAGCCAATATACATGCAAGGGAATCAGCACGAGCATGCTACAAAGGTGTACAAGGTTGAAGCCTGCCATAGGCAACAAAACTGATCTGCAAACCACACCATGCTGTTTCTGGCCGCCTCTGCTAATGAAAAGTTTTCCTTCCTTCAAATCAGATAGCTGGTTTTGACCACTAGTTCTTGGGCTCCTACGATCCTCCAACCACCAACACGAGTTAATGCTTGTATCCTCCAAAGTCCTTGTACTGGCCACTCACAAAGGAGTGATGCTGGGGAGAGCTACAAAGCAGGTGGGTTGGAATAGAGGGTGAGGCTAGGCATTGGCCGCACAGGCCAATTGTGGAGGACAGACGCAGGCATAGGCTAAGGGGTGGGAGCTCACCCCGGCTGCAAGCCGCACCTGACCCAGCTCGGGCCACTTCTGTGGCAAAGTGGCTTGACCTAATGTAGTGGCTGTATTGCCACTGTTCATTCTACTGCTGCTGGCTTAAATGTGCTACTTCTGGCCGAGAGGGACCCAGTAGCACACAGCTTCTGGCTTGCTTACCTTTACGCGTGGTCCCAGACTTCCCTGGCAGGGATCCAAGAGCCGGCCCCTGTGGGGCAGTGTCCCTCTAGCCGCCCTTCAATAGCCTGGAAAGCCACAGGGGGCAGCCAGCCCCGGTTATCATAGCCGGGGCAGAGCAAAGCTGCAGATATCAGAGGCACCGGAGGTCGACCTCGACTACAGCGGGGCAGGCAGACAGCTGTGTGGAGTGGGGGCCTTAGAAGCCGCAGGAGTCCCAAGCATCAAGGGCAGGAATAGGCGGAGCTACAGTTATTTTGAAAAAATGCACTGAAACCATCACTGCTTCGAAATGCTCCAGCTGTAACTAACATCTTGGAATGGCTTTTCCCAAACCAAAAAATCATTCCATTATTGCCACTGTGTTTTCCAGATACAGTGGCTAGTAAAGAAAATGCCTCTGACAGTAAATATGGTTCTCCAGGTGTTATAGAACCATAAGGTCAATCTAACGTCAACAGAAAAAAATAAAAATATATTAAACATAAGAATCTTCTAAAGTGATGAACAAGAAGATGTGGTCAAATGGCTAAGCTGAGGATTTAGGACCAAGGTTCAGATGCTAGCCTTGGCTGAATTTGTTAATTTGGCACAAATTTCTTAATCTCTGTCTGCACAAACACTGACTTGCATAATTTGAATATGCAATAAGGTACAACACTCCAATTAGTCCCCAGGTAGGTTTACACTATATAGATACATAAGTGCATGGGTATTTGCGAATTATTGTTACAATGTAAAGGCTGAGGTTATATTTTGCTTGTGTTTTCCAGTCCCTTGCACCATCTTTACTTACAAGTGTTCTAACAAAGCCTGCATAAGCAAGGTGAACCCGGAGTGTGACGGGGTACCGGACTGCAGCAACGGGTCTGATGAGCACAACTGTGGTAAGTGAACAAATGGAATCTCTCACAGGGTTTTTTTGCCTATGCCCGCTAACTATGTAGTATTCCGTTGCTACTGGACACCAGGCCTCACTTATTCTAGTAAATGCCACACCTAATATGGCTGCCCATGCCCCGCCCAGCTGGTTTCACAAACACTCATCAGAAAACATTCCAGTATTTCCTTCCCCCGTTGGCCCCCCTCTCTGAAGGATAACCTCTATGACATAATGATTGTTATATAGCCTTAAGAAATAAAATAAATAATAAAATGCAGTGTTCTTAATTGATAATGCAGCTATCTCTAAATACTTGTCTTTCCTCTCCTTCTCTTAGACTGTGGAAACGCCCCCTCGCTGGGATTTAATAAGATTGTGGGTGGAAGCGGTGCCTCGCGTGGTGAGTGGCCCTGGCAGGTCAGCCTTTGGCTAAGGAGGAAAGAGCACAAGTGTGGCGCGGTCCTGATCGCAGACAGATGGCTGCTCTCTGCGGCTCACTGCTTTGATGTGTAAGTCTTATATCATTACATTAAGGCAAAAGATAATGGTGAACAGTAGATAGACTGAATGAGTGTGTATTAATGAGTGATATTGTGAGAAATGATAAAGTAAGCAATGTATTTAATCATTGAGTCAATGTCCCTGAAGGAATATGTGACTGAGTACTTAAATGGGTATCTAAGCAAGTGAATAATGAGTGTATCTTAGGGTCCATAAATGAGTGAATGTTTAAGGGAGCTTAAAGGGTGAGTGTTGGAGGGTGGAGGTATTATGTGGTATGGCAGGGGTGCCTTATCATGTAATACTAACACAATACACAAAGTTGTACCCCGGGTACTCTCACTACACCTTCTCTCAGTCATGGTAGAGTGGCAAAGAGCAGACAGGCTACTTAGAGGAGCATGTGTTAAGCATTTCACATCATTGACATGGCTCGAGAGAAATCTGACACCAATTTTTAAAAATAGCTCTGGTTTTTATATATTTTTAGAGACCAAAATAAAATCAATGCATACAGTATAAACAGAGTTATCAATTTTCAAGCAATAATTAAACAAAACTTTGCAATGTGAAAAATATAAAAGTTGCGGTCAATGGAAAAAACACATATATGCAATCGGTTACTTTGGGAGCGAGTTCAACTGAACCAGCTCGAAGTTAGGGTCTTTGGGGCCCATAGACAAGGCCTGGACAGTCAGTACAATTTTACATGGTTCGGGGAACCAGAGTGCAGAGATGCACTGAGCTGTCAAAACACAGGCATTTAAAAGCACCTCTTACCAAAAGGGTGCTTGTGGATTAAGTAGAACAAAACCACTTGGAACTTAAGCTTTTGGGGGGGGATTTGAGCCATAGGACACCAGGCCGATCTGCTCTACCTAGCTCATGGGATCAGGGTGCAGAAGTGCAGGGGATCCCAGGGTTCTGGTACACCAGGCCTGCCAACAGAGGAGGAAAACAAATGTGATATCCTCACAACGGAGCCACTGAGGTGGATGGTTGTTGGTGCAGTTTGGTCTCTCCTCTAAAAGCATTGAAGAAAGCAATCGACAAACATGCTAACCAAAAACAAGCTTTCGCACCAGCAAACACTGCGTCTTGGTTTTTCTTCGTGCAGGTGAGAAACATAAACACTTGCGCCTCGCTGAGGGTAGAGTTCACAACTCCTTGAACACTGCTGACCACTTTTCTTGTGGCCAAAATCTGGAGACCAGCAGCCAGTCCTGGTGGTCATGCAAATGCAGTTTAGTTCTGCCAGACACAGGGGACTAGTACCTCTAGTCCTGGGGAGATCTTGTGAAGTCCTTAGGTTTCAGAGGGGGTCACGTTTCCCTTTGGAACTGGTCTCTGCTCCTGGGCAAATTGTAGTTGTGAGAAGGTGGCCTGATATATGCTGTCCACTAGTTCTAGTGGGTACCTTGTATCAGTCCAAACAACCCCTTATGGTGATAGGTAAAAGACAACCTTATGTGAAAGCTATCCTAGTGGTAGCTATGGAGAGCAGCCTTCAGGCTAAGTCTTGAAGGAATGTAAAGCAGCTTGTTTTACCAGTCTATAATCTCTTCAATGATCAAATGAAACGACAACCACACCAGGTATATATTCAAAATATATGTATTTAAGATAAATCACACCCCTCTAGTCTCTTTGTGAGACTGGAGTTCGAAGTACTTTAGTTACAAGTGTTTAAGCATCAGTAAAAGCACAAATACACGTTTGGGCCCTAGGGGCGTACCAAACCATATACTAAAATAGTGGTATAAGAACCACGACTGAGATAGGCAAGGTGCCTATCACCTCTAGAATCGCTGGGACCCCAAGGAACCACCCAAGGTAGGGACGTCGGGGACCCACGGGAACCGTATGCAGTGTGGAAACACAACCGCGGGTTCCTATTACTTTCTATGGGGAATGTCGCGGTTGAAATTTTAAAGATTAGGGACACTTCAAATCGACCTAGGACCAAACCCTTTTGGACTAAGACAGTTCTAGGGCTAGCACCCTCGAGAGTACCGAAGTACTGGAGTTACCTCACCCTGGGAAGCCGGGTGCATTTTGGTGTTGGGTTGCGTCGATTCCAATGGAAGCCTGCAAAGAACTGCTGCTGCCGAGGAGAAGAGAAGTGTCCGAAGAGATCCAAGCCTGGATCTGGGATGTAAGGAACCTGAAAGCAGTGGGGACAGAGTCTGGGTCACTTGCCAGTGACCTAGGGCAGGATGGACCAATGCCCACAGATGTCGGGTGCTTTAGGTGAGTTTTCGACTGTCTTGACTCTTCAGCCACGAGGTCCAGGAGCCGTCTACGAAGTCCATGAGCCGGATTCGAGCTGTCCCACGAAGTCTGTCGAGTTCTGCGGTGTCGGCGCCCAGGAAGGACCCAACAAGCCTTGGCAACGGCAAGTCTCAAGAAATCAGAGAAAGGACTGCGGTGCAGACCAGAAAGGTCTGATGGACTCACCCAGCGAGGGTAAGTAAGCACAAGTCTGGAGCAACCAGAAAAGCACAGCTAGAAGTGGAGTTGCCTTCGTGGGGACCTGCTAGCCAACGAGCTAGTGATCGCGAAGGAGCCTCGAGCGGTCGCACTTGGAGCTGGCCCACGGGTCACTCGTGGAGTGGAAGCCAACAATCTTCGGTGCAGGAGGTGCTCAAGGCTGGGGCTACTCGGAGCCCAAAGCACAACTTCGAGGATGACCAGGAAGGTGTTGTTGCTGCAAAAGTTCACGGTGTCCAGGGGTCACGGTTCCACGTTACCCACGATAGCCACGGGCCTCAGCTTTGCTGTGGACTCAGGGTAGCCTCGGGGAAGTCTGGAAATCCACCTCTGGTGATGCAGAGACTTCGGCGTCCGACGGGAGCTTCAGCAATGCAGACCGGTCAGTTGCTTCTTTGGTGCCTGCCAAGCAGAGGAGTCACTCCTTGACCCCAAGGGAGATTTCTTCCATCTAATTCGAAGGCCCCACCTATGGGTGGGGGTGGTTACACCCCTTCCCCCTTTGTCCAGTTTCGCGCCAGAGGAGGGACTGAGTGCCCTTGCAACCAGTTTGAACTGGGCTTTGCTCGGGGACTCCTTGTGAGCCCCAGACAGTGTCTCAAAAGCATTCTGTGAATGCACCCACCCTGCCCCAATACACATCTGCCTGTCTGGGGAGGTGGTTACACCTCCCTGTGACAGGAAACCTATTGTCCAGGCCTCCCCTGCCGGAGTTTCGGTCAGCAGCAGGAGGCCAGACCCATGTCTGTGGCATCCATTTTGTGATGCCAGGGCTTTGAAAGGATTTAACCGGGTTTAGTCAGTATGAACATGTCTCTCCCTCTAGAAGGGTGGAATGCTACCCCCACCGCCAGAGCTGGCGGCGGGGTAGTATTCCAAAGCGTTTGACACCAACACGACATGTCTTGATGCAGCCATTCCAAAGTTAGCATTTACCGCGAGGTTATAATGCACTTAAGAGTATATGGTATGGCTGTATCACAGAACAGCCATAAGGAAGTATTTCCGAATGCTGCAGAGGGGCTCAGCTCATGCTTGGGCACCCTCTCACATAAAACCAAGCACTCTGCCTTCAGGATTGTCAAGGCCTGCCATAGGAGTGGCTTATAGGTTTATATGTGTTTGTATAAGGTAGTGATATAGGTAGCCTATACCACAGTAAGGGGTGCAAGCACACCCTTACCCAGGTTGCAGTAGCAGACCTGTGGTGTCATTTTGGAGTGCTTCCCAGGGGTGGCATAATACATGCTGCAGCCCCTGGTAGGCCTCTGTGGTACCTATGTCCTAGGTACATAGTATACCATATACTAGGGGCTTATAAGGCACTCAAGAATCCAATTAGATATGTACCTAATGTCCATGGAAACCATTTTAGAGAGGAAGCAGCTAGGCTGTGGTCCTAATTAGCAGGGCCACAGCCAGACTAAAGTCGGAAAACAGTGAAACACCAGCAAAAAGTGAGGGTACCCATGTGAAGCAGATCCTACTCTCCTACAGTAGTCCTGTGGGTGCAGGGTGACAGGGGCAGTACTTCGCTCCTTTCCTTTGTGCGCTCTGCTCTTGTGCAGACACTGATTTCTACTTGTTTCGCGTCGCATCTGAGGTTTTGGTGTGTTCCTTAAATCCTAGATTTAGGGTGTGAGGACTACTAGCCAATGGGCATCCCGTCATGTGGCTAATCCGCCCCAGTAGTGACAACATCAGGTGGGTGTATGTCACTAAAACTAGTCAGAACCCCTTTCTAAGCCTACATTTAAGATGGCCAGAACTATCCTCAGTTGTACACCTCAGTCTGCAAGTACCTAGAGGTGTGGTCAGCCTTGTGAAGGTGGACGCCTCCTGCACAGCTAATTTCCCACCTGCCTGCGAAAAACAGTGCCGGGGGGAGGCTTTGTCCTTGAGTAGGGGACAGTTCTTTTGTTCAGTGGAGCCAGTGAAGTCTTTGAGGCTCACTGCCACACCAGTGGTGCAATTCACTAGCTATCCTGTGTGGGTGGAGATGTCACCTCCTGCTCACAGAGGTCCTTTGTCTTTGACCACTGGGAGTGGTACACACTTCTGTCTTGGCGGCCAGGCTTCAAAAAAGCCAGCCAAGGCACAGGAACACTGGTTAACACGGTGGGTACCGTCTAAAGTGCCTTCTGGGTACATGCTGGTTAACCCTCAACACCACCAGTGTGTCTGGGGTTAAATAGTAGCGTGTTTGACACCAAACCTGAAAGAAATTGGCCGGGCCATCATGGAGCTGGACATATAGGTAATGTCCTAATGCCAGCCCATGAATTACGTTTAGAACACTACCACAGGGTAGTATATGCTTGCGCATATACCCCCACACATTATATAACGCACCCTGCTTCATGGGCTATAGGAGGCCTATCTTAGAGGTGACTGACATATATTAATCGCAGTGAGGTGACTCTGTCACATAGGGTGTGTGCAGGGTTGCACTTAAGCAGGTAAGCTGCTCGTGCATGGCGGACCTGCAGACTTCAATTTTGGTCGGGTCACTCAGGGTGGCGCAATACATGCTGCAGCCCTGGTACCCCTTTTACATTCCCTGCCCTGGGTACCACTGATACCATATACTAGGGCCTGAAAAGGGGGTAAAAGCACCTTGCCAATTGGGTGTACCAATTCACATTTACAGTTTGACAGAAAGAGCACTGGTGCTGGGCTTTGTTAGCAGGACTCCGCACACTTTCAGATCAATTACCACAGCATCTAGCAGCAAAGTGGGGCAAAAAGTGTGAGGGCACTGTAACACAGTCCATTTTACAACAGAGTGAGCCAGCATGTCTGTTAGACAATAGATAACATTGTTTTTACCCCACATCCAAATCACTTGAAGATACATTAGGTCTATGATTGCAATCTAAGATGGTTGCTATTCAAGATCATCAAAACTGGTAATATTTTTGTATTTTCTCTGCGTTTTTTCTTATTTGTTTCCCCAGGGTATTGGTTTTAAAAAAACAAACGTTTACAACATTTGTTTTTGTCAGAAACTACAAACTAGAATTTACCACATCAAGGTGCAATTGATCTAACTATATTGAAGGTCTGTTGTATGGGTGAGGTCAGAGAGTAATTTCAGGAATGAAATATTTAATGTACTGAGTGATTGCTTTAGCCTTTTCTCAACTGGCAGTTCATTCTGTAGAGTAAGAGTCATGTAAACAAACATAGTGTGTTTGTCATCACCATGTCCACTTTCTCAGTAAACTTATATCTTGTGGGTTCTAAGAAGTCAAGCCTCGAAGGTTTCTTAGCTAACTACTCTAAATATTCTTAGTTACAGTGACCCAAAGATGTGGATGGCCTACCTGGGAACCCCATTTCTGAACGGCATTGAAGGACGGGTTGAGAAAATCTACCGAATCCATAAGCATCCTTTCTACAACGTCTACACTTTAGACAACGATGTGGCCCTGCTGGAACTCCCAATGCCTCTGGGCTTCAACAATGTTATTAAACCAATCTGCCTGCCCGACGCCACACATGTCTTCAGGGAAGGGACCAAGTGCTTCATCACCGGATGGGGATCCACTAAGGAAGGAGGTATGGCTCGAAGAATACTCAGCTGTCAATGCATTTGATTCACACCAAATCATTATTCCACACTCCAGATCAGAGCTGGAAGAAATGTAATATCTCCTTTGAGCACTAAACACAAAATTGACCCTCAAACTAACAAAATTCTTTGTTTAGAAATTAATATAGAGGAAATCTCAATCTAAAATGCATGTTGATTGGATTGTTGCATGAGTTAATGCGCCTCCTGTAAAATATGTTCAAAACTCGAGGCATGCCAGCAACGTTCACACATAGCGCCAATAAAACATGGATTGATTTCAAATCAGTAATAATAATTATTGAATAAAGTATCACTTAGAACACTTTGGATAAAAGCTTGATGTTAACAAAACCAGTTTTAGCTCATGTTGGAGAGGTAGTTGTCATAAGTTGAGGATTATTAAAGTTGAACGCTTACACCTATTCAACTACTTTGCATCTTACAAAGTGTTTCACCGTAAAAATTCTTTGAAGCTTCAAAAGACTGTTTAACGACCCTAAGTGTCTACAGTCAACCCACATAAGTGCAGCCATTTATCAAACGTCCTAGAGGTTGCTGTATACCTAAGCTATACACCCAATTCATCATGTTTTTGGAAGACCCAACAATTCACATCTTCAACCCCACTAAATCGATGCTGAGAACATATACAGATTTATACATCACAACTACAAATGTGAAATGCCACATGCTGGATCATATTGTATTCAAGGGTTGTGAGATTGAGCCTAACACTATCTATGGATGGGAGCATATTTTTGGTCCTTTTCAACCACCCCTCCTCACCCTTACCTAAAGAGGGAAAATCACTACGAGCAATTGTATATTGAAAGATATGGCTTAGTGTAAGATATCCCCAGTCCATCCAGACTTAGTTAGCAACAGAAACTCAAATCTCTCCGGTAATCAGCGTATTGAAGACTACAGTTCTCAACCAGCAGACACCTATAACGCACTGGTAGAATGGGGTCCCTGCATAAAAGAGACTCCCTTTAGTTCTTCCCATAATGAAAGTATCTTAAAAGGGAGGTCAGAACCGCTGAGTCCATATAGAAACACACAATCGTCTTCCTGCTGCTGAAAAAGCTAGCAGCAGACCCTACACCCTACTTTCCCTAACATTTGTCACCTTATCACCAACCTCCTTCTGTAGACACAATTAATAGAAAGTACCACAGACAACCATTAAAAGAAGAAAATATTCATATTCTTCAAATGCTTCAGACCGGGACATTGGATGGAAACCACCCTTCTTGATTTGGGGAGCAATGCTCTTGAAAAAGTCGCCACAGGTACCTCTTCATTGTTCTGCATTTGTCAAGGAAGATTTCAGTGTCCTACTGGAGAGGTTAGTCTCTTTGTCGGGGTAGCATACAAGACTCCAAGATTTTTGACTGAAAACAAGCTATTCAGCTTAGCTATTTCAAATGTGCCCTAGTCCTATTTTGTGTGGAGTCCCTCAAGGCTCACCACTCTCCTTCCTCCACTTTAATATTTGTCTCTAACCCTCACTGTCGGTCTTTCAAAGCCAGGGTGATAGAAAAGGGTAAAGAAGAATCCAGCAACTTAATTTGACATCTTTTACAGCATATAGATTTCTTCACTGGCATTTATTATGTTGCAGAAATCTAGCCTGGACAAAACTGAAGTTCGAATAGGTTAGATCGAACATAGTTGCTTATCTGTAGGTGGGGTGCTCAGATTCATGAATTGAGAATCAGATTATGACCGCATATATCTGGTGTGGAAAAGATAATTTGTTATACCGCACCCCATGATCATTACAGTCTGCACTGGGATGATGCCCAAATTCTCTGTCCACCGAAAATGGATCATGGTGTGTATGGGACCCCTGATAATTAGTATTCCTGTCTTTGTGACATTCAGTCAAAAACAATTCTCCTTCACCGAACAGCAGGAAATTATTCCATTCCATGTTGGAACCTGTCGGATGTACAGTTGTGTGCCATCCACATGGAGTTAGAAATTACGATGGTGCTGTGAGGTTTAAGGAATCAATGATGTAGCAGTATCAATTTAGATTTCTGGACTTCAATCTGCGAGAAAGGGACAACCAATATGATTGTTTCTATTGATCTTGCTCACGTTTCCAGAAGCTTCATTAGAATTTCCACGGCTACAGTGTCATCAAATGTTGAGAAGTCGAGCAGGTGTATGATTTCCTATAGTTCCTAATGAGGAGAAGAACTCTAAAAGGATTTCTGTGTCCCCGAATGGTATGACATTGTGTTGTCCTTAATGACATTACTTTACTTTAAAGAGTTTGTGATCTAGTACTAAATCTCACCCTTCATCATTTTGCCTGGGACAAAGAAGTTTAAAGTTGGCCAGTAATTCACCGCCCTTGAGAGATCTTCAGTCAGTATCTTCAGCAGCAGTGCTGCAGTAGCATATCTTAGTCTATGGACGAATGACCTGAATTCTTCTAATTCCGGGGCTAGTGAATTAAAATCAATTTTATGATGGGTGTGAATTGATGGGGTGGTTTGAAGCTTTGATCCTTCCCACTACCACCAGAATTATTTGAGGCTGATTGAGTTGGGGTAAGCATGTGTGAAGGGACACTGGCTACCTCGGATGTTGTTATTGTAGGTCAGTACGTTTTTGGATTGTTGATTTGATACAAAGGGGCTGTGTGAATAGTTCTGTCTGATTCACTTCCTTCTGTGAAGCCTTTGAAAGTACTTTGGTTTGCATTGTTCCCTGGCAGAATTGCGACGTATAATGGGACTACTTTGCCTTTGTAATACCACTCGCGTGGACTTCACGATGGGGTGTGCCAGCCATTCCCTAGGTCTTTTTACAGCTTCTTTCCCATGAGTGCCTCGGAGAACCTATTCCTCCTTTGATACCAATAGTAAGAAAAGAAGGGAAATCAATCAGCCTTGGTCTCCATCTCAAGGAGAGATGTGTGCTCAATGTGACTGCACATAAGGAAAACTTTGCCATTCACACAATTACGTGTGAAGCTTGCCTTTCTTTCAAGATATAAGACCTTCCAAATTGAAGCTTAAGAAGTTCACCTTTTGTCAGACCCAAAGTAAAAAGTGTGACTGGTTTCCTTAGATTAATTACAATTATTTTTAAAAGAAAACTGACAGTAATGTTAAAATATTTAATGACTACTTATGGTTATCAACTACAACTGATGTTGACCTACTTCTGGGGTGGTAGTGTGAATGGCAGGGTGAATTATCAAAGGCAATACTTCTTTTATTTGGGATTGAAAAAGCCTCCCCCCCCCCCCTCAAGTGCCTTTTGTTGTATGCCATTTAGATAGGGCAAGAAAATGGATGTGAACTACAAGCTAAAATGTGCAATAGAATTGGTCACCCAGCTGCCTATTATGGCAAAGGTATTTGCATGCAGTTTAAAAGCTGAAAGTAAAAAGATTATACAAATTAGGTAGATAGCCTATCTAAGTGCACAATTGGAAAGAACACTTTTTCACATGTCCCTGTGTGCAGGTTCCTAACATTTGGAAAGATCTCAGAGGTGCTCATGGAAAAGGAGTCCTGAGCTTCCAGGTACTACCAAGATTTTCAATACTCTGCTGTTCCCTTGTATGATGCTCCTACTCGTCTAACCTGGCAGTGTTCTCCCTTCCTTTACTGAGTGCAGCTTATCGTATATAATCCTGAATCAAGGCAGGAAAAGTGCCTCATGTCAATTATTTAATTGAATTTTACCCACTTTGGCCCTGTTTATCCCCCCTCCAGTGTATTTAGATTATATAGTAGTGAGGCTTCAAATCCAATTCTAAATTTGGCTTGTATGGCTGATGTGTCCAATGCAGCCCTAATCTCAGCAACCTCTCTAAGACAATGGCCGAACAAATTACCTCCCAGTTTCACCCACAGGCTCATTCGACACCAGCCCATCAACAAACACACTATCTGAGGATTATACCTCAAAATGTCAAACATGATCTATTGCCACAGAATTAATAAGAGGTTTTCAACATCGTAATAGTTTGATCAAACTGTAACAAATGTACGCTCTACCAACTGTCTAGCAAAAAAATATACGGTGGCATAAAGAAATCTGAGTATAAGTTTCCATCTTTTGTATTTACAAGGTCTGATGTCAAGGCAGCTACAGAAGGGGACAGTGAGCATCATTGGTGATCAAGCGTGCAAGAAGTTCTACCCCATTCAAATAAGTACCAGGATGTTGTGTGCTGGGGTCACGCAGGGAGGAGTCGACAGCTGCTCAGTAAGTAAAAGAATGGTGCAGTGTGACTCAAGATATGGGCATCTCTTGATTGCTAAAAAGAGCTGTGTAATTCTGCAAAAATACAGGAGTTGAGCCATCGTATGATTGGCAAAGCAGAGAGCTATTGAGTTGGCAATGATATGTAGCCTTTCTGTACAGCAGCAGCTGTGCAGCATGGCTAAAACAAAACACTATGATGCAGCCAGTGCAAATGATCTTTTTCTTTGTTGAGAAAAGCACTTTAGCGCTGGCAGTGTCACAGCATTTGTTTACTATTACTTTTTAAAGGTGTTCTCCTGCATCGCCTTCTTACCTGTCCTGTCTACTCCAGGTGCGTCCTCCCCTATAACCCTCACTCTGTGTTGCCTCCACCCTAAACCACAAGTAAATGTGGGCATGGGATTTGGGAGGATGTAACACAGCGGAAGGGTGGAAGTGAAGGACAATGGTGGTGGAGAGAAAAGGTGAGAAGGCTTGAGAGAGCACACGGAGAACAGGGGGCATGTTGGGAAAAGCATATTAACAATGGAGGATGGATGAAAGGGGCTGGGGGAAGCACTTGGCAAGGCAGGATCGGCAGCTAGCACAGGCGCAAACACAGACAAAATGGGCTTAGGGAAAGCAACAGAAAATGGATTGCAAGCAATAGGCACTGGTGGATCTCACAGACAACGTAGGCTTGACTGGAGGTAAGTAAGGAGTAATACAGATGGCTGAGAAGTACACAAGGGAGCCCGCTAGAAGAAAAATACCCTCTCATACAGGGCTTAAACAAAAGGGAAAAAGTTGCACCAGAAAAAGCAAGTAGTGTAAGGGCACAGTAATGCAACTATGCTCCATGAGAGGGACAAACAAAAGAGGATGAAAGAAAGCCTAAAGAACATGACAAATAAGAAGAATGCAAGTGAGTGATCATGAAGCTGACCAATAGTAGGTAATGGGTGGTCTCCAAATCTACTGCAAGGTAACAAAATGTCTCACAAGAGACAGCAGATGTGCTGTCTTAGGCAAGACTTATAAGTAGACACTTTGCTATGTTTGCTATTCTTTCAGAAAGGGGTATGCCCAAACTTACACATTATAAATATGGTAACCTGTAGGGATTAATCATGGAATCAACTATGGCCACAGTGAAATCCTCAATTTAACACTGGGTTTTACAAATGAAATTACAAAAGTCTTTTACAGAAATGTCTCCTTTTCCTCCTTATTTTGTAAACAAAGCGTGGTTTTACCCTCTCATCAGTGTGCAACCCACATGGAGGCAGTTCTAACAAACAACACATTTGTGGGCATTTATGCCCTCTCCTTATTTAATAGTCTGTGAAAGTCTTTAGTTCCTTAGATTTCTTTTTTACAAGTGACTCCTTCTGTAGTTATTGTCCCATGTGCATCATGGACCACACCTCACAGCCAAGAATAGTGCTGAGGAGACATTTCATTTTGTGTCCTGTGTAAATGATGATGGGTTTGGTAATATATTAGCATTTGTTCAATGTGCTCCAAGGACTTGTTTGGAAAGTGGAAACTCTACAATGAATATTGCTTATAAGTAAGTAAATTGTTTTCTTAGAATAATTTGTAAAAACCAACAGTGTTAAACTGATTATTTCATTGTGGCCAAAGTTGATTCTATGATTAATCCCTACAGGTTACTATATTTATAATGTTGAATAATTTCAGAACGGCTAGCGGAAATGGTGCCTTTGTCTGGAGCAATGAGTAGAGTCACAAAGTAACCAGTGAATATCAGAGTTCCGGGTCATATTTAAGAAATCTCATTCGGCCAACAGCCATGGTATGGATTCCAAGCACATGCACAATTGATGAATAAGAGTAGCTAAAACTTAGAAGGGTTAAACACTTCCTAAGACTCAAATAATTTAGTCATAAGGTGAAGCCAGCTTTAGAACTTGAGCCTTTTAGTGGCTGACTCCGAAATCAAGCAATTCCCCCCCCCCCCCCATTGCAATCAGTTTTATTCCTCAAATACTAATTTTCATGAGAATGGAGGTGCAAAGGGGCTTAATCGCATATAAATTGTCTCTGTCATGATCTCAAAACTTCATTAAGCGAGGGACTTTACCAAATCAAAAAAAAAAGCAACTATAATCACAAAACCTCAGCAGTGAGGAAGAACTACACCAGAGACCACCTACTTCACATAAGTTAATGGTATTTTGTGCAGCACGACCCTAGTGGAAAGACTAGTTCCTGAATTCATTTTTTATTCAACAATGTGCTTTAGTGTGTACTTGTTTTGATTGGTGAAAATACCGGTTGTTTTTTTTTTTGCTTCATCTTTGCTCTTTTTTGTTTTTCTCCAGGGTGATGCTGGTGGTCCACTGGCCTGTCGGGAGCCTTCAGGGAGATGGTTTCTTGCCGGCATCACAAGCTGGGGTTATGGATGTGCCAGGGCCTATTTCCCAGGAGTATACACACGAGTCACTGCTGTCAGGAGCTGGATTGGACAGAATCTAAGGTTGTGAGATTTCTATGGTCCACTCAGGAAAGAAGGAATTTTCAACATAAAGAGGGATTTCTTCAACTTGGACAAAAGACAAGCCCAATGATGAACTTTTCCTTGACATGTCTGATCGAAGAAGATTTCCCACAACTCTAATGCAATTCAGTGTACGCTGCAAAAGACTTCACTGTGCAAATACCGATGGTAGCTGTAGTGACCCTTTTTTTTTATTTTCCCCAATTATACAATGATATTTAGATACAATTTTCTATAAATAAATGTGATATATCTCATTGACTGCAATGCATGTTACCTTATTTACTTGTTTCGAAGTTGCACAAACTCATCTAGGTAGACTACTAGCTTTTTGCCTTCAAAGTCAAGACCACCTCAAAACACATTAACTGAAGCATTAAAAGATGCTGATCGCATCTATTCATTGATTACATCATCACAATCAGGTGTAATTGGGCTGCAAGTGGGGGGAAGGGGGAGAGAGAATCTTACCATTGAATGGGCACCCCTTCAGCATGACCTTCCAAGGTTTATTAACAGCAGTACTATTCTACTTAATACGTCCGTGTCCAAAGAACTTCCTGCTGCACAAGTGAATGAATGAATGAAATGATTTTTATAAAGAGTGCATTACCCGAGGGTGTCATAGTCAAACATACATACAGAATCCACACTCGCATTATTACACAAATGGCAGTAATATAGGCGAGTGTTAGACACCATCTTTGGTTTCTTTAGGGACATGCATGTGTGAGGCGAAGAGTTAATCCCAAGGCTAATGATTAGTAGATGTTATGGTGTTCTTTGCATTTGAACCTGATCTACAACCATGAGGTTGGATTGAAAGAGATAGTAAGATCTTCAATAACAAAGCACCTATTGAACATGAATTTACAATTCAACAGATCAATGTCTTTTAGATTCTCTTCAAAGAATGACTCCACACGTCACTTTATCTGAAGTATATATTTTTATTTCACCATTTTAAAAAAGTGTCAATATTCCATTTATCAATATTCCCAATCCCAATGTGTCAATATACCTCATTTCCACTATGTGTCAATATTTCCCATTTCCAATATATGTGTCAATATGCCCCATTCCCAATATAAATGTCAATATTCCCAATTTGAGTGTCAATATTCCCCATTCCCAAAGTAAGTGTCAATATTCCCAATAGAAGTTTCAATATTCCCCATTCAATGTCAATATTCCATTTATAAATATTCCCATTATAAGTGTCAATATTCCCATTTCCAATATTTCATTTATATATATATTCCCAATATAACCCATTTAAGTGTCAATATTCCCCATTATAAATATTTCTAATATTCCATTTATAAAAATTCCCATTTCCAATATTCCATTTATATATATTCTCAATATAACCCATTTAAGTGTAAATATTCCCTATTATAAATATTTCTAATATTCCATTTATAAATATTCCCCATTCCCAATTATAAATATTTCTAATATTCCACTTTTAAATATCCCAATATAAGTGTCAATATTCCCCATTCTCAATTATAAATATTTCCAATATTAGTGTCACTATTCCAATTCCAAGTGTCACTATTCCCCATTTCCAATATAAGTGTCAATATTACATTTATAACTATTTCCAATATGTCAATATTCCCATTCCCAATATGTGTCAATATTCCATGTATAATTGTCAATATTCCCCATTTTACATATTTCCAATATGTCAATATTCCATTTATAAATATTCCCAATATGTCAATATTCTATTTATAAATATTACCAATAGATGTGTCAATATTCCCATTTCCAATATGTCAGTATTCCCCATGTAAGTGTCAATAGTCTATTTATAAATATTCCCACTATGTGTCAATGTTCCCATTTCCAATATAAGTGTCAATATTCCATTTATAAATATTCCCAATATGTGTCAATATTCCCATTCCCAATATGTCAATATTCCCCATGTAAGTGTCAATATTCCATGTATAAATATTCCCAATAGAAGTGTCAATATTCCCATTTCCAATATTCTCCATTATTATTTTAATATTTGTCAATATTCCCCATTAAAAGTGTCAATATTCCATTCATAAATATTCCCAATAGAAGTGTCAATATTCCCCATTATAATTATTTCCAATATAAGTGTCAATATTCCCATTTCCAATATAAGTGTCAATATTCCCCATTCCCAATGTGTCAATATTTCATTTGTAAATATTCCCAATATAAGTGTCAATATTTCATTTATAAATATTCCCAATATAAGTGTCAATAGCCCATTTATAAATATTCTCAGTGTCAATATTCCCCATTATAAATATTTCCAATGTATGTGTCAATATTCCATTCATAAGTGTCAATATTTCAAATATTCCCAACATAAGTGTCAATACTCCCCATTATAAATATTTCCAATATGTGTAAATATTCCCAATATAAGTGGCAATATTCCCCATTATAAATATTTCAAATATGTGTCAATATTCCCCATTCCCAATTATAAATATTTCCAATATTCCATTTATAAATATTCCCATTATAAGTGTCAAAATTCCCATTTCCAATAAGTGTAAATATTCCCCATCTCCAATATGTGTCAATATTCTCATTCCCAATATAAGTGTCAATATTCCCAATAGAAGTGTCAATATTCAATTTATAAATATTCCCAATGCAGGTGTAAGTATTCCCATTTCCAATATTCCAGTTATAAATATTCCCAATATAACCCATTTAAGTTTCAATATTCCCCATTATAAATATTTCCAATATGTGTCAATATTCCATTTATAAATATTCCCAATATAAGTGTCCATATTCCATTTATAAATATTCCTATTATGAGTGTCAATATGCCCATTCCCAATAGAAGTGTTAATATTCTATTTATAGATATTCCCAATAGAAGTGTCAATATTCCCCATTCCCAATAGAAGTGGGAATATTTATAAATGGAATATTGACAGTAGAAGTGTCAATATTCCATTTATTAATATTCCCATTATAAGTGTCAATATTCCCAATATGTGTCAATATACCCAATGTAATTGTCAATATTGCCATTTCCAATATGTGTCAATATTCCCATTTATAAATATTTCCAATATGTGGCAATATTCCCCATTATAAATATTTCAAATATGTGGCAATATTCCCCATTCCCAATTATAAATATTTCCAATATTCCATTTATAAATATTCCCATTATAAGTGTCAAAATTCCCATTTCCAATAAGTGTAAATATTCCCCATCTCCAATATGTGTCAATATTCTCATTCCCAATATAAGTGTCAATATTCCCAATAGAAGTGTCAATATTCAATTTATAAATATTCCCAATGCAGGTGTAAGTATTCCCATTTCCAATATTCCAGTTATAAATATTCCCAATATAACCCATTTAAGTTTCAATATTCCCCATTATAAATATTTCCAATATGTGTCAATATTCAATTTATAAATATTCCCAATGCAGGTGTAAGTATTCCCATTTCCAATATTCCAGTTATAAATATTCCCAATATAACCCATTTAAGTTTCAATATTCCCCATTATAAATATTTCCAATATGTGTCAATATTCCATTTATAAATATTCCCAATATAAGTGTCCATATTCCATTTATAAATATTCCTATTATGAGTGTCAATATGCCCATTCCCAATAGAAGTGTTAATATTCTATTTATAGATATTCCCAATAGAAGTGTCAATATTCCCCATTCCCAATAGAAGTGGGAATATTTATAAATGGAATATTGACAGTAGAAGTGTCAATATTCCATGTATTAATATTCCCATTATAAGTGTCAATATTCCCAATATGTGTCAATATACCCAATGTAATTGTCAATATTGCCATTTCCAATATGTGTCAATATTCCCATTTATAAATATTTCCAATATGTGTCAATATTCCCCATTATAAATATTTCCAATATGTCAATATTTCATTCATAAATATTCCCAATACAAGTGTCAATATTTCCAGTGTAAGTGTCAATATTCTCCATTATAAATATTTCCAATGTATGTGTCAATATTCCATTCATAAATATTACTAATATAAAAGTCAATATTCCCCATTCCCAATATGTGTCAATATTGCCAGTGTAAGTGTCAATATTCCCCATTATATATATTTCCAATGTATGTTTCAATATTCCATTCATAAATATTCCCAATATGTGTCAATATTCCATTTATAAATATTCCCAAAATAAGTGTCAATATACCCAATGTAAGTGTCAATATTCCCATTTCCAATGTGTCAATATTCCATTTATAAATATTCCCATTAGAAGTGTCAATATTCCATTTATAAATATTCCCAATATGTGTCAATATTCCCCATTATAAATATTTCCAATGTATGTGTCAATATTCCATTCATAAATATTCCCCATTATAAATATTTCCAATATGTGACAATATTCCCAATATAAGTGTCAATATTCTCAATACAAGTGTCAATATTCCCATTTCCAATATGTCAATATTCCCCATTATAAATATTTCCAATATGTGACAATATTTCATTTATAAATATTCCCAATATAAGTGTCAATATTCCCCATTATAAATATTTCCAATATGTGTCAATATTTAATTTATAAATATTCCACATTCCCATCTATATATATATTTCCAATAGAAGTGTCAATATTCCCATTTTATGTGAAGGAAAAACTAAACAGAAATCACATTTTTTTTAACACAACACAAAATAGTAATGCATCTAAACACAGGAAGGGTAAAGCAATTTTGAAACCAACCAGTGGTAAGCAGTGGGCTGGCTCCCAACCAACAGTGTATCCGTGTTTAGGCAAAGACCTCCAAATGGGAAGAAGGAAACATCAATCAATAAAAGTAAAACATGGAATCATAGTAATTTCCAGTAGGATGTTGAAAATAAATAACTCAGTCCAACTGTAGTTATCATAACGTTTCATAATAAACCGATATAGCTTTGATCAATAGCTTCTCGGCATAAGCAATTCAGCCCTGTTGATTATAGCTGTGCTTTCCAACCCAGCAAATAGTGCATTCATTATTTCTTTTACAGAAAACAGAGATAAAAATTGAATATTACAGCCCCAATCAAGGGAACCAAAGCCCCTCTCTCCCTACTTACAATTGGAGAAACAATATAAAACATTTCCTAAAAATGGCATAACAAGGATTATCAAATTGCAATCTTCTACCCTTTCCTACTATGTTAACGTGTGATATTCCATCCAACAAAATATCTGTCCACAAGCTTTAAGATCATCACAATCCACCCTAATATATGGTTTCCACAATAAAAAAACCAGACCTACTGCCTTTGTCGTAACGTTTTGTGAATAGATCAAGCACACAGCTTCTACCCATAACTAACTCAGTCTTGCTATATTGAGTATCAACGTCCCCAGAAGGTAAAAAGTGCAATACAATCCCTTTCTCTACACAATCAAAATGTGGGTGGAACCAAAATAGTGCTTCTTAAGGCTTCATTCCTGATAAGAAATGGTCAACCAATCACCAGTCCTATAATTATCAAATAGTTTCTTGAAACTTCCAATCTAAAAAAGATCTTCCTGTTTCACATTATACTCAAATAGGTACTGTGAAAAAAATATATCAAACAGGGGATCTTAAACTGTTGATTGATATGATTCTGATTCCCAATATGCAAATAGCAGTTTCCTGCTACCTTGTATTGTACCTCAACAGTGCAATTGATAAACCCTTCCTCAAAGAAAGGATGGATGGAAGCAGAATTTATACATCTCCTAACTAGAAGTTGGACTGGAGCACTCTAAGCATTCAATGCTGCTTTCACACCATGCTTGATTTGTAAAACCAAGCGCAGGGTTCAGGTTTCTTTTTCCGTAGGAGCTGCCTACCTGTGCCACTGAGTATCGGGATTGTTAGACATCATGCCTAGCCTCGATTCTACTCATGCTCTGGGACAGTCTGATCCTGAAAAATACCCCCCCCCCCCGTACAGATTCCACTTTTGACTATCAGATTGGACTAGTGCATTTCTTTTTTGTCAATGATAAATCATAATACATCCTCGTGTACTTATATAAGTAGGTGCCAATGTGTACAGCCCAAAATACCTAGAAATATTTTTACTGTTGCCAGTCTTGGTAGGGTGAAAATATTGGCAAATACCAAGACTTCGGACAAACATCCAGTGTCGACATATCTCAAACAGAAGTTGAGTCCAACAAAAGACACTCTTTGACATCGAAGAAAACCTTGCCGACAAGAAAGACACATTCCTCTGCAATATTGTTAACCTGTTCGACGCTTGTGACGGAGCGGTTCCGTCACGTGCGTCGGTTGCGCTGTGCACATGACGGAACCGCTCCGTCATGGCCCCGCCCGCGCACGGAATCTTCAGCGCGGCGCGGAAATCCGCGCCGCGCTGAAGGGGTTAAAGATACCAGAGAAGACTGCAAAGAATTATGAAAACAAGGCTAATTATTAGAGGACACACAGCCACAACCTAAATGGGTAGCAATAGAGCATGTCCCATGCCCCCAACACAAGAATATGATTGAGGAAAACTCGGAGCATGAACAAGAGTACTCAGACTCACAAAGAGATACACAGCATAGCTCAGATTCCTGGGATGACTATGATGTTGTGCTGCCAGACAGACACCCAAATTAATAAGGTACCCCCCCCTCAAATAATTTTAGGTCTGGAATAAGGGGGGGGGAGAAGAGGGAGAAATCCCACTTGACCTGTAGGAACTTTATGCAATGAACATACTCGATAAAAGTAATAGATTTACATTTTTGTTATAGATTTAACTCTCTATCATCAATAATGTATTATTTTCATATATTCATTGTTTTTGCAATCTTGTTCAGCACTAACTGTACAATACAAACAAAGAAATGCCTGTGGCCAAAGTAGCAACAGACCAATGGATCTTAGAAATTGTCAAGAACTCAAAACATTGTCACCCAAAGAACACAAACTCAATTCACAGCACCTAATGGAAGAAGAAAAGGTGCTAATACAAACAGGGACTATAGACCCAGTTCCACACAAACATCAAAGGAAACGAGTATTCTCCCTTATCCCTAAAAAGGATGGATCGCTACGCCCTATCCTAGATTTGGGTCCACTAAACCGTGTCAGAACACTTTCATATGGTGACATTACAGGATGTACTACCACTGCTACAGGAAGGCGACTTCATGATTGCATATTTTCATTTCCTGATCCATCAGGCACACCGCCGATACCTATGATTTGTGGTAAGTGGGCGTGCCTATCAGTTCAAAGTACTACCTTTCGGTGTAACAACTGCCCCACATGTTCATCAAATGTCTAGCAGTAGTAGCTGCACGTCTAAGGAGGGAAAACATGCATGTCTTCCCTTACTTAGACGATTGGCTGATCAAAAGTTCCAGCAAACAAAAATTCACAATAAATGCAACAAAATCCCAACTACAACCACTTCTTGGAGCAATACTCAATTTAATAATAGCAAGCGCATACCCTAAACCCCAGAACCAACTGCCTCTTTTTAAGCTACATCATCACCTAACAGTCAAAATGTTGATAAGTCTATTGATGCTTCTTGCATTGCGATAGTACCACGTGCCAGACTACATATGAGATCCCCTCAAGAATGCTTAGTCACAAGCGTGGAAGATCTAATGATGGGTAAAACCTAATTTCTATCAGGCACTACAATGGTGTAACCCACAACAAGGGAGAGTCTTCAAGGACCCGCAAGAGAAAATAACAACAGATGCAAAACTCATGGGTTGGAGTGCTCACATATCAATGTACTAGAACTGCTAGCCATATAACTAGCTCTAAAGTTGTTTCAAGCCAACATATTAGGGGGGTGGGGAATATACTTCAACACACAGACAATGTGACTGCGATGCATTACATACAGTAACAAGGAGGGACTCACTCATTACAGTTATCCCAACTAGCACAATATTCACCTTCTGGCATAGAACACAACAAATGCCAAAGCTTTGCATCCAGGCATGCACTATGGATGAACTGATCAGGGACATCTGTGTACGCTTTTCCATCACTCATACCATATGTGGTCAGGAAACTCAGACAAACATCATTAACAATGATACTTATAGCTCCAACATGGGCACAACAGACATGGTACACGACCCTACTGGTGCTTTCCCCAGTATATCACGAGGAACTTACCGACATACCAGATCTCCTCACACACAGTGGGGGCAGTATCAGACACCCCAATAACTCAATTTTGCAATCTGGCTCCTGATGTCATAGAATTTGGATACCTTCAATTACCAGCAGAATATATGGACATTCTCAAGGAAGCTAGAAGACCAACAACAAGGCGTGTTATACATCCAAATGGAAGTGTTTGTTCACTACTGTGCTGCACTCCAAATAAATTCCTCTTCACCAACAGAAAAACAACTAATATGCTACTAGTAACATCAGCAAAAGGCACATTTAACATACACATCTAGCAGCCATCACTGCCTACCAACAAAATACAAAGCATCAATCTCTTTCTCGTATTCCACTCAGGCTGGCTTTTATGGAGGGACTTAAAAGAGTAATTCCACCAAATACACCCCCTGTACCATTATGGAACTTAAACATTGTACTAACAAAATTAATGTTTACTCCCTTTGAGCCCATTAAAAATACAATTTCTAACATGGAAAGTAGCATTTCTTGTAGCAATTACATCACTACACAGAGTAAGTGAAATACATGCACTCACAATAGAAGAACCTTACTTTCGAGTGTTCTAAGACAAAGTTTGACTACACACAAACCTCAAGTTTCTGTCAAAGGTTGTATCACCTTTCCATCTAAATCAGATATTAAGAGATACCAGTATTCTTTCCAAAACCAGAAACTGTCACAGAAAGAGTGTTACATACATTAGATGGCAAAAGAGCCTTAATGTACTATTTAGAAAAGACTAAACCATTCAGAAAAACACGATTAGTTGGCGTGTTTTCGAATCCCAGAAAGGGTAATCCAATAAGAAACCTGGAATAGCACGATGGATAGTAAAATGTATATAAATTTGGTACACCAAAGCGAAACAAACATTACCAACAATGCCAAGTGCACATTCTACAAGAAAGAAAGCCAAATCAATGGCACATCTAGGAAGCATCCCACTCACAGATATTTGCAAAGCTGTGACATGGTGGAACCCACACATTACTGTGTGGATGCACAAGCCGGACAACAAGCTCTAGTTGGACTAACGGTTCCCAGAGCATTATTTCAGACAAATGCACGCTCTCATGCCTAAAGCTGCCACAAGAAGAGTACTGCTTTACAGTCTATGCATAGCATGTGTATTTGCAGCCAACACATGCGACGAATGGAGAATTATACTTACCCTGTAAGCATCTATTCGAAGTGTCTAGTGCTGAAAATTCATGTGCACCCTCCCGCCTCCCTGACAGGTATTAGATGGTGGCATAAGTACACAATAATATACAGCATGTTCAACAGCATTCAGTTAACTTACTAGACTATATCCTCACTTCCCTTTAGGCAGTGAAAAAACACTACAATCTAACAAAGGAGCCGTTGAACATGCACAATACCTCAAGGAGAAGGGCTTTCGATGCATGACGGCGACCATAAAGACTTTCCCCGAGAATAACAACTTTCAGAGTCCGGGTCCAACACTAGATGGCAGCAGTTTGCATAGCAAATGAATCTGCAGCACTACACGCTATGAATAGATGCTTACAGGGTAAGTAACATACTCCTATTAAGTCACATGAACACACACAGACAGAAAGCGATCAGAGTGCGAGAAGAGGGAAGGAAAGAGCGAGATTCGACGAATAGACAAGAGAAGCGGGGTGGTTTAAGCATTTTTGCAAGGGCTGCTTTTTTATTTTTATTATTTTTTTTTTTTTATTATCATCTACTCAAAAAATGAAAACAAACAGTGCTGGTTACACTTCGCAATGTCCATTATCTCGCCACATACATTATTGGTTATTTACACAGGTAATGTCTTGTAGTGAGCTACCGTAATTCACCTGCAAGGGCTGCTTTTGAGAATGTATTCAAAATGAAGTTTAGTGACACCTGAATCCCAGACCGTTAATGCTAGTCGCAGGCGACCTTTGGTGGAAGGAGCTAAAATTTGTATGGTATCTAAAGGATTCAGACTGCAGGAAACATCTATACATTTCCATAGACAAAGCTGAAGATAGATATTCCTTTTTTAACAAAAAATACTAAATGACCGGTAATGTAATGGGAATTGCAAGTCTCTTTACAACAGCAGACCTGCTTTTTTTTTTTTAGGTTCTGGACACATTTTCTTATTTTTAGTGTGCTGTAAACAGCCCAGCTCAACTCTACAATCCTCACTCTTATGTGTAGCCTCTGTACTTTAAATTGCCAATGAATTGCTCTAGTTCTCAATCAGAAACCAAATCACACTTGTTACTTTTGTAGTTTGCTGCATAGTTATCAAATGAAAATGGTTCCAATCAAAGACACGGGGTGGTCCAAATCCGTGGGAAAAAAACATATGAAAGAAAAACTCTTCATTGTTTACAAAGTTTGATTAGTCAGGTTATTTCATAAGAGAAAATATCCTCTATCACAAGTCCGTAATAATCTGTAATGCGTTTCTGTGGATACTTTAACCAACTACAATGACATTATTTAATAATTTCTAAAGGTGCAAACATCTGAAATATTTCTTAAATGTGAGGACATGAGATGTCGCTGTCTTCCACAGAAACTGTGACATAGACACCATCATGTAACATCAATTCAATTTTTAAGTCTCTGTATTTCAGTACTGCTACATGCGGTAACACTCATATCCATCCCTCAGCAATTGAGTGCTTCCTGACATTTCATGAAAGGAAAACCACTTTTTCCCTCCAGACATTGGGGCAAGGGTGGAAATATGTACAACCAATAATAGGCAAATTGTTGGGTTTCATCTGGTCGAGCTTACAGACTGCATCACTACAGTGTTTCATATGTACCACTGAACAAACCTTTACAACTTATACCTGAAGGAAGACATTAAGTTAACCTTTCTAAGCACTGCAGTCCCCAGGATAGAGACAACACCGCATGACACCAGAAATGCAACAAAAGAACTTCACAGAATTATTGTTTTCAAAATAGTGGATAGGGAATATATGTTCCATAATGTACAGCTACACACCTCTAGTGTGAAATGAGTAGGGAAGTATGTGGAAAATCTACAAAAGGTCTCCAGAAACACTTGGGCTATCCAGGTGAAACAGCATGCATGACCAGGAACCAGAAAAGGTGCCACGCCATCATTCACTCCAGTCCTGCGACTGCAGTGGGCCATTGTAACCTTGAGCATGCACCCACACATTCCTACAAACCATTGACCTCATACCAAGGTTTCACTTCGTTGTAACACTCCAGACACCTTCACAACCTCAGAGACGTCCCAGTCAAAGAATATGAGAAGATTGGTTCCCACTGGCACCATGTAACGGGAAGGGAAATATGAGACAGCCCTCACTCTAAGTGTCTCAACTCTTTGCATCCATTTACACTTCACTGTCCCTCTCCTTCATACTGAGATGAAATGTATATATATCAACAACCTCAGAAAATGTAAGTGACAACATTCCTATGTCCCACCAGTTCAAATGGTAAATAATCAGTGATATTCTGGTTCATGGCTAGGAGCTTGACCTGCACAGCGTCTGCCTACCTATGTTACCACCAAAACAAATGAGGGTACCCCTCTGCCTAAACAAAACTAAAGTGCACCTCACGGATATACACCACCACCAAAAGGAGTCTTTTTCTTTTTAACCCTCACGCACTCTGGTAGTGGCATGCTTCATCATTGGGTTCATCCTGGCCCTTAAAAGCCAGTATGGGCTCGATTGTATTCCAGTGAGATCTTTGAATAATATGGTGACCGGGGGCAGCTATGTATAATAAAGCACCTCATCCCCACCCAGATATCCCTTAATTTTCGGGGTGGATGAGAACAGTGTAAAATCAGTATTGAGGGACACTAGAGGATATAATGGTCCTAAGACCCTTGTTACGTCAACATCTTTCTGCCCTACTCTAAGGCCAAAAATGGTCCAGAGCATTCATCAGGACTGCTTCTATAAGATAACACTACCCAGTGACGACCTGTGAATCTCTTTTCATTGCAGCATACAATTCTAATTAGCATGAGAGGGGTGTATAATACTCGTATGATCAACGTATGGTACCTGATCGACTGATAAGTGGTACCTATAAATGGGGATACATAAGTTTAGATCACATGGTGCATATCCAAAAAACACCAATGCGTGTTTTATTTTAGTTTCTAAATTCATTCTAGCAATTGCTCATGTCGCTTATTTAAGTTCGGGCTATGCTTTATGAAATTAAGTCCAATACAACGAGACCTGTTGAAGAACACTCAAACATTCATTCTGTGATGGAGGTGTTCCATGTGGTCACTACAAAGAGCTCCATGAAATATGGTTGAGCCCATCCTGGCTTTTAGGGGCCAGTATGAACCAGAAGATAAAGCATGCCACTACTAGAGTGGTTGAGGCTAATACATGAAAAAGACACCTTTTTCTTTAATGGCCGAGGTGGCATATATTTATGAGGTGCACTTTAGTTTCATTTAGGCAGAGGGGTACCCTCATTTGTTTTGCAGCTTACGTTCCAGGAGTACGTATCCCTGCCTTCCTTAATCTAAAAAAGGACTCCCCGCCCTCCTGGTAGGCAGGTCTCTGTCACAGGGCCTCCCATACCGTTGTTTGAAGATGGATGAGCAGCGAACAGCTGTAGGGAATTTTTATTACAGAAATTCTGTAGATAAAACATAAGACATCATCTGCACTATGGAAGAACTGGTGGGCCTGGCATATACAGACGAAATGGCTTTGCTAATGTTGTCAGCTTCATCACTCTTACCAGACACCACCATCATAGAGAGTTTAGCCCAATCCCAGAATTGGGATGAACTAAAAGAACTGAAGAGGAATCAAGTCAAGACGCTCCTACATGGGACCATTATGATGGAGTACCTGAGGGCAAATACTGGCCCAGTGGGCCTCCTAGTAAATAACGAGCCCAGATTTTTCTTGGACGACCAGCAGTTCAAAAAATAGTCGCCTATAGGGTGGCAATCCTGCTACTCAGCTAAACGTTTTTTTAGAAGCCATGCTAGTAAAAATTAAGGCCAGCAAGGATTTTCTTAGTACTCAAGTTAAAATCACTGTCTTTAAGAGCACTTATAGAAGTTAGTAAAGAAACCTGTGAACATAAAGACTTCCTCATGCAGAACAAGATCAATATGGTCGAAAATAATATGTATTTTTTTCAAGTGAACGGCTTTACCCTCATATAAAGGAGGACTATTTAAAAAAAAAAAATGAACTAGATTCATCAGAACGGAGCGAAATTGCTAACCTCGCCGCCATAGGAAGCGGGAGACTCGACCAGCATGCCACCCGACTCTCTAGCCAGTCCATTAGATGGCCAAAGTTAAGTATCAGTATGGCAAGAAATGTTTTATTTCCACATTCATCATGGATAACGGTCTACACAATTCGCAGCACTGCGGGTCTTTGTCTGGTTTAAAAATACAGACTATGAGCACCTCTCGGAGGGATGGCGGCAGTTCGCCTCTCTCTAGTGATTTGAGGTGCGGGGCCAAAAGTGGCGCAAACTCATTACAATATGCATCCGTGAAGAAGTCTAAGCCTGGGGCTTTGTCCTCAGGAGGGGTAGTAATGACCTGAATAGCCTCCTCCTCCGTGATAGGCTCATCTAAAAATCTGCTATGGCCATCTTTCAGCCAAACCAGCTGCATTGATTCCAAGGAGGAATCAAGATCCGGGGGGGCTTGTGACTGAGTCGTGGTGTAAAACGATGAGTAGTAGTCATCCATCTCCCCCTGTACTGTCCTCAGGTCTACAAACAGCTCCTACTCATCGGTACGAAGTTCAGCAATATAGTCACTAGCCCAAGGTTTTCAAAGAACACCTGCCAAGGTTTTGCCCGCTCGGTCTCCCTCACCATACCGCATAGCGCGCGCGCCTCTTTTCCTAGACAGTGAGTCTCCCCAAAATCATGCATCTTACTACGAATGCGGGCAAGTGTCTTCGCGCTGCAGACAACAAAGTAATTGAGCTCAAGCTCACGGTACTCATCTTCAAGCTGTTTTAGCTCCCCACGAATCACACAGGACAGGACGCCGGTCTGTTTAGCTATGCATTCCCCTCTGACAGGATTAAATGCTTCCCACAGTGTCGAGAAAGAATCAACCGTGCCCTCATTATGTGTAAAATATTCCACTATAGCTGTACCGATACCATCCTTGAATACCTGATCTCTGAGGGCTCCCAGCGGCAGGTGCCACGTGAGAGTGATCTGAGAAAGATCGCGGCAGATGGGACATCTCAGTAGTCCAAACGTCCACATCCTGCGAGGCAAGACAATAGTCAATGCGCGAACACGACAAATTCGCAGACGCCACGCACGTGCGCTCCTCACTGCTACTGTGTCTTTCCCTCCAGAGGTCAATCAAGTTATCATCCATTATGGTTTGTAGTTGTGCTGCCGCTTGAGGGTAGGGGCGGCGGGAGTCGCCAGATCGGTCCAGCAATGGGTCTAAGATCACGCTAAAGTCCCCTCCCCATATAATCGCGCCAGGTCCAAGAGAATTTGCAAGCCTCCAAGTTTCAACAAAGAAACAAGAGCAATCCACATTAGGGCCGTAGATAGAGATTAGCCTGAGGGGAACTTCCTGTAGGGTGTCTTGTCGTCCCATAGGACCATGTGTGTACACCATGGTAGTCCCTTTTTAATAAGAATAGCTATGCCACGGGCGTAGTTTGAGTGGCAAGCAACATGCTTTTCCCCAGTCCATCCCGCGGGCAAGCGCAGAAGAGTGTAATACGTCAGATGTAGCTCTTGCAAAAAATAAATATCAGTGCAGTGTCACTGCAGATATGCCAGGACTAGCCGTATTTACACCTATTGTTTAATACACAAACGTTCCTGGTTATGTACGTTAACTGCGCCCTAATGGGGCAACAGGAGTGTACTAGGGTAAGGACCAGGAAAATGTGCAGCACTGGGACGCAATGGCACAGCAGTGCAGTGTTCGACAGGGGAGATGGACTAAAATGGGGGACAAGGAGAAGGGAAGGAAACAATTACAACCATCCAGCACCAACAAACCCACCTCGCACCCACTTCATCCCCCCAAACGGGCTGAATGCAGCCATCTCTCCCTGATCGCAGCCTCAAAGGGCTAACAATGAAGAACCAAAATGGAATCATCCCAGACAGGGAACGCCAGTGACCTGGCACTTTCCCAGTTAGGGTTAAGGTAGGTAGCCACATCAGGAAGATATCTGGCGGCCAGCGCCCGCCAGTCAGAGAGAGACCCAGAGTTACCATAGAACAACAATCAAGCTCTGGGGGTCCACTGCAGGGTTCCATATTCACATCAGTTCCGCTTAAGCAAGGTTGGCAGGCATCACTATCTATCATGCTCCCAGTGCCAACACAGTCAATTGTTGTCACTGATGCGGTCAGACTTAATATCCTCATGGTCAGGCCTTGATCTAGGCGCAGCCGGCAGAAGACCTCTGACAAATTTAGCAGCCGCCTTGGGATCGATGCCAATTTCATATCCAGGTATATGACATCCCTGTGGGAGGAGTGTGGTGTATCCTACAAGTTCATCACTCCTACCCACTGTCCAGGTAACTGTTTGGTGGAGAGATTCAATCAAACTCTGAAGGGCATGATCAAGGGTCTGACCGACCCCATGAGATGCAAGTGGGACGTCCTCTGCCATGCCTTATCTTTGCTTACAGGGAAGTGCCACAGAAGTCATTAGGTTGCAGCCCCTTTGAGTTGCTGTATGGGCACCCTGTGAGAGGACCTCTCAGTCTGGCGAAAGAATGGTGGGAGGCAGCTCCCAGGACCCCTCCCCAGGATGAATTTAGCTACATGCTGGCCTTTAGAAACCAGACTAGGCGCTTCAGGAAACTTGCTCAGGCGAACCTGGAAGCCAGCCAGGAAGAGATGAAACATTAGTACGACCAGAATGCCAATCTGGTAGAGTTTGTTTCAATCTGATCAGAAAGTGTGGGTCATTGCCTCAGTAAAGTTTTGTGCTCTTCAGTGCAAGTGGGCTAGGCCTTTTGAGGTGGTGGAGCGCAAGAGTGATGTCACCTACCTGGTGAACTTGCGAACTCCCAGGAAACCTTTGAAGGTCCTACATGTGAATCGCCTCAAACCTCACTTTGAGAGGTCTTAAGTAAGCATGCCCTTGGCGACAGATGATGGGGTGCAAGAGGAGAGTGAACCTCTTCCTCACCTCTGGTCTGCCCATGAACATGATGGGTCAGTGGAAGGTGCGGACCTCTACCCTACCCTGACCCCAGAGCAGCAGAGTAACTGTCGCCAGCTGTTGGGGCTGTTTGCCACACTGTTCTCCCAGACCCCAGGTGTCACCCACTGGTGTACCCATGATGTGGACACTGGGGGCAGTCCTACTGTGAAGCAAAAAAATTACAGGCTGACTGACAGGGTCAAAGACAGTATCAAGGAAGAGGTTTCTAATATGTTGGTGTTAGGGGGTGAGAGCCCTCCAGCAGTCCTTGGGCCAGCCCAGTGGTCTTGGTTCCAAAGGCTGCTGCACCCAGTGCCACTCCTGATCTTCGGTTCTGCGTGGACTACAGTGGGCTCAATGCTGTCACCAGGACTGATGCTTACCCCGTCCCCAGAACTGATTAGCTCATCGATTGGTTGGGAGCTGCCAAGTTCCTTAGTACGTTTGATTTAACATCTGGGTACTAGGCAGATTGCCTTGACTAATGGCCATGGAAAAAAATGGGTGGAGAGTGGGCATGGCGTCAAAGCCATACTCCAATACTGCATGCCTTGCAGCAGCACATGCGCTGCCCAGGCTCGACCAAAAAAGAGGAGGTCATTGAAGAATTATATCATCCGAGCTGTGTTGCCGGTAGATAAGCAGGGCAAAAGTTTGAACTCAGGCCGAGGCAGGGTGGATTCTGGCATGGACATTTCTGTGATCCACCCAGAGTATTTACCTATGTAGACCAATATAGATTGATCTGCATTGAGCTAAGTGAGTCAATTTCCTGCCCAGAATTGGGGATTTTGTGATTTGCTGATGTATGCAATGATCCGTGGTACAGGAAAAACCCTCAGTACAAGTAATTTTTGCCTCTTCTAGACATAGACTAAATCAAGATGAGCAGATGTAACCTTTATAAAAGCCTTCACTGGAGCCAGTACTAAAGCCAGCAAAATCAGCTACTTCAATTTTCCCTTTACCAAAGCCCAAGGGGAAGCAGAAACAGAAGTCTGCTAGGTCGGTAGGAGGACTGCCAACGTCCTTGTGGGACTTTGCGTCTAAGCATTTTAAAGCAAGGAGCCAGTCAAGGCAATAGAGGACGAAATTGTGGTATCTACGCTTGTGGAAGAGAAAGCATCAGTCGAACCAGAAATAACTATTATGGGGAATGCTATACTGGTTTGGTAATTGGCAACCCATTCCCCCAATGTGGATTGATCCATTTAAGAATGTGGGTTGGTAAATGCTTGTTCAGACCACCCTTCTTCATCTGAAGATATTATGAGGTGAGAACTCGTAGCACCTATTAATAACTCTGATGATGTACCCCAGAGTGGAGGTGGCGCTCTTCCTGCGGTTAACCACCTAAATAGTAAGGTATCTGTGGTTAAACAAAGGACTGCTTTGTCGAAAGGGCAGCTGTTGTTGGGACATCCCATCCTTCCATTTATAACGCATCTCTAAATCAAGCTAGGGTCTTCAGTACCTTTGCAAATATAAAGAGGCTAGAGTCTCTTTTTAAAGGATTTGATTTTGGTGGGTTTTTAGACTGTAGCAGATGTTGAGCTTACATGTATTATTTGCTTCTGAGGAGGTAAAGTGTTTTGTTGAAGAATCAGTGACTGCTTTGGAAGCCCACGGTATAAGCGAGTGTCAATCAGCGGTCGGAGGAAAGTGGTGGGTATAGAAGAACACCATTCCTAGCCAAACACAGTGGTTTAAAACACAATCAGGTGGTTACAACAAGGTCCTTGGGTGTAAGACACAAAGCAGGCTTTGGCAGGAGATAGTAGGAATGGAAAGGGTCCCAGGATAGAATAGTGACCATTTCCTTTCAAAATGATAAAGCACAATTTAGGGGGAATCAAGATATGTCCCACCGCACTGACATGGCCGGACGCCCACCCAATCCTTGGAGGGAAGAGGCCCCTATTTTCAACCATATAGATCTTGGAGGGATGAAAGCCCTTTTCTCCAACTCACACAAGGTGGTCATACCACATCCTGGAGTGATAGAGGAGTTGACCTGATTGATTAGTAGGAGCCAGGGCATCTATTGCCGGGTCATGTCTTGGTGTGGAACACACATGGATTTAAAGCCTGTACAAAAGCAGGATATTATAAAGAGATCTTGAGTAATTACATGGTATTGTTCCATCAGCAAACCTGGTAAATAGAGTTCCAGGTAGTTGAGAGATTTGTTTCTCTTGTGAAAAATGCCAAGCCCTCGACTACAGTAAGAGCTGCAGGTGGGCTAATAATTTTGGTGTCTGCTCGCTGTGAGGGAAAAGTAACAAAGATGCAAACTTCCAGCTCATGGGTGCTCGCTTGCGTAATTGATTTGTTCAATGATGTGGCGGTGTTGGAACAAATGGTTTGTTTAAATATATAAGTTCCACCAGTTTGCTCCATACCCGAGAGTGAGCTTCTGAAACGGACCGATGGTTTACAAAAACTGTATTTGGACTACCCAAATACTCTTTTTATTGTAGGGGGGGGGGGGGGAGATTAAAGAAAATTCAACTTTCGAAGTGCTTGTTGTCTCTTGAAGGACCAGTTGATGTAACTAAATATCCCCAGTGGCACTTTCTCATCAAGAAACCTAAAGGGAAGCAAATGTTTTGCCCTGTTTAGTTCAGCATAATTTGTATAATGTTAATGGGTGGTGTAATAATGACATACCTACCGCAAGTACCTTTAAATACGGCAATAGCTGTATGTCAAATCATTACGTGTGTCAGTACATCAGTTTCATAGGGTAAAATTGTTTAGGGTCTTGATTTTGGCCCTAGTGATCCTTACACACTCAGTTTGGAGATTAAAGAAGCTTTCAAGTCCTAAGAAAATACAGTTCTAGTTCCAGAGGTAGTATAGCATTGAAGAATTTGGCTCATGATCATGGAAGACTCACTACAGGCTCCGTCTTCAATTGAATTTGAGGTCCTAGATGTGGAAGTAGGGGACAATGGGACTGGATGGTATGGCAGACTGGTGAAGAAACTGTAGCCCATTGAAATCGTGAAAGGTTGCACCAAAGTTGTTTTACGGCCACAGAGAATTTGGGAGTGACTAGTTTGATGACGATTGTCGGAAGGGAAGAAGAACTCTGAAAAAGTGCTGCCAGCGCCTCAGCAATAATAACAATACCATATGTTTTAGAGAAGAAATGGAGGCCTCGAAAAAAGCATATCGCAATTTATGTGCCCATAAAAAAATTAACAAGCATTTGCAATGCAATAGGTCTCGCATTATTAAAGTTTGAGCTATTGGTGTTGCATTATTATTAGCAATGCCAATAGCTCAAATTTTAATAACTTTAATAACCCTCGACTTGTATTTTGCTGTTTCTGCCATTACATCCAGATATACCATACAAGAAGTCAGGACTATTGGCTTTGTCAATGGTTGTTAGTTGCATATGATAAATAGGCAGCAACTGTGGCTTGAATATAATATTGAAAAGGCTTCCACTTAAAGCCCTGTTGGCACCACGACAATGTCGCTACACCTGAGTTTCAAAAAGAGAAGGGAAATCCAGAGAGAAAATTACTCTCTTTAAAGGATTTCCCTTCCCCTGCAGTCCGTAAAAAACGGACAGCCTGTGCCAGAGTCCAAAACAGAGCCCAATAGAGACCCGTTTTGAGTCCCCCTTTAAACCAGTGGTCACTGATTGCGCCAGGTGCCTGACCCTTCCTTTTAACTAGTGGCAGGCCTTCTGTGTCACCATCATGCAAGCTGGTGGGGCTTCTTATCCTGCAACAGAGTTATTAGTTGTAGCGCTTATAGCGAGAATGGCAATTCAACATCAAGTGTCCGGTACCTCAGCTGGGGTCTAATGAAACCTGTACCTCCGCTTTGTGTACCATGCTGTGCTCAGCATCGCAGTTCTGGCCAAATCATACATGCTGCAGCTAGAGTCTATTGTGGATCAGGGTGTCTATTGTAGATCAGGGCAGGCGAATCCCTGTCAGTGCGTAGTGTTTTGTTAGCGCACTGGGGTAAATGGGTCGTTCTTCAGAAAGTGCAGTCTAATTTTATTGTCACTATCTTCTACCACTGCATGTTAGTCTCATATGCCAGGTAGATAGCCACTTTTCATCATGAGCTCCTGTCTCTGGGCGTCCGAGTATTGATATGTGCACTAGTTGCTGTTGTGCTTAAGGTCCTTCATGTCGTGTTCATTTTACTCTCTCGGGCTGGGAAGCAGCAATAGTCGTTGGCTGCAGAGCAGGCAACTTCGGCACTCACTATGGCTCCTTTTGTGTGTCGGCTGCAGCTAGTTTATATTGTGCGTTACTAGTGGCGCTTGCTGTCTGCTGCATATCCCGCATCTACACGGCCCAGCTTGGTCCGATTACAGCAATGTGATCTCCCCGGAACGTTCAGATCAGCCCACCACACAACGCTGTTCCTCGCCTCTCACCTAGACAGCTCAGTGGGTGGGTGCGTCGGTAAGCACTTCTGCAGACATTCCATGTTTTAGAGGCCCAGCATTACTCCTTACACCAGCCGAGACTCTCAATCACGTAGGCCGGCGCTGCTGGCAGTCGTGGCCAACATTTTCTTTTCACTTGCGACACATGTGATTAACATATACAGGTCGGCTTTCTGTCATTTTGCACCGCCAGGCCACAATCACGAGATCGATTGGTGCACCTTGTCTTCCCATGTACTGGACGCCCTCTGCACAGAGCGTATTGTTGAACGGGTGTAGCATGAAATCGAAACTAGTGGTGCGCGCACACCACAGAGGGGAGAGGGAGCCTGTCGTCTGTGCCGCGCTGATGCGCATGCTAGACACCAGTGGGAATGGGCGGAGCAAAGGCGGGACATGCGCCCGCCTTTGCCCAATTACGTGCCTTATTTTTGAAAAAAAAACACACTAAAGCCAATGGCAGCCGGCGAAAGCCTGATCACACGGACGAGTGTGTGGTCAGCTTTCAGAACCCCGTACAAGAGGTCTCACGCTGCGCGAGCAGCACTACGCACTGCAACGCTAGGCGCAAGACCTAAAAAGGGAGTTTCATAGAACAGATAGGGAAAAAAATGTTAGATGCCATTGCAGGGAAAGACAGTAAGCACTTCGTTCACCTTTTTATTACCATCACTTTTGGAGGCACAGATAGCTAGAAAGCTTGGTATACCTTCATTTATTCCCTTTATAGCGGTGGAAATTCACAAAATTTGGTGGATGTTCTTGGTGTTTTACAATCCAACAAAGAGGTTATTGCAAATTCTCAAACAGCGATGGTAGTATTAGAAATCATCTGCAATATGAAATCCTACAGGGTTGGTGACCCAGATGGTCTTCTGCCAGTTATTTTTAAAAAGGATCCCAGAAAGTGGGGTCTAATTCTAAGTAGGTTATTCAAGTGGGTAACAATTAGGGGTATCCTTCCGGATTCATGGAGGGGAGCCACAGTGAAGCCTATTCACAAAATAGGTAAATCCGACTCACCAGCTAATTATTGCCTGATATCGTTACTGGATATCACCTCCAAGTTATTTGCCAAGGCTTTATTAAAGCATCTAGCTGCCTGGTCATTTGGAGCAGGTCTTATTTCTCAACAAGAGATCACTGTTTCACCGTGTGGGGGGTAGCAAGGAGGTCAATTGAGTTGGTAGGTTGCCTCTGTTGCTGTTTTGTTGACTTGCGGGTGACTTTCGACAAGGTAGACAGAGGCACTTTATGGCTTAATCTCCAACAGTGGAACATCCCTGTGGCCCTGCTGGGTCTCTTGATTGAACTCCACAGTGATAACTGGCTTCAGGTCGAGCTGGATGGGGCTAGCAGCGTTTTAAGGAAAATCGCAGTGGAGAATGGCTTATGACAGGGTTGCGTTATAGCAGCCCTTTTATTTAGCTTATTCATTGTAGATCTCCCTCTGGCAATAAGTGCTACACACAGCTTTGCCCCTACGATTGGGGGGGGTATGCACACAAGCTGTCTAATGTATGCAGATGATCTGGTTGCGATGGTCTTGCGGCCATTGGGCTCCAACGCAAATTAAAAGCATTAAGTACTTATTCTCTATGGAACAAGTTGTCGATCAATATTGACAAGACAAAGCTATGCTATTTCCAAAGCAGATGAGATTTTCTTGGTTTCTAGACAATATGAGGTTGGAGTAGGTGTCGTATTACAAAAACTTGGGGATGATATTATCAGATGACTCAAGATGAGACAAGCACCTGGCTAGTCGAAGGGTTGCATTGATGGCCAAAGTTAATGGTCTGAAGCGGTTTGACCGTAACTATGGTAGTTACACCATTGAGCCTCATAGTAAAGTTAAACTGCACAAGATAATTCCTCAGGCTCTGCACAGAGAGAAGGCGCGTGCCATGGATAAAGAGGTCGCATGGGAGATGCTAGAAGGCAGTATTCTGAAATCATTGCTTGATTTAACCAAAACAATGCAATGATTCAATCCAAAAGGGCCTGAGCGGAAACCTGTTGCTTGGGGTCTTTTGATGGGGTGCAAGGGCCCTGTGAGACGATTTTTCGATTAAAAATGGAACCCCCGGTGATAAACTATCAGTGCAAATTCTGCTCAAGGTAATGGCAACCTTTCCCGGTAAGAGAAACCCAATGGAATGTTTTAAGTGTTTCAAACATGCAGTTCGAAGGCGCTGAATCGAATAAAATTGGCCAAATAAAGAGCATTCTCAGGCCTATTGTATTTGGGGAATAGAAGTTCGGTCACCCCCCTTTTTATTAACTCAGGAGGCCAGATCTCTTCCAGTATCTTTATAGAACACCAGATAGGTTCTTGCAGAACAAAATACTGTGTCTGAGGGTGGGAATCAACCCGGGGTGGGGAATGCCGGGTTTATAAGTGTAGATAGCTGAGAACAGCGGCCAGTGTCCTTGCAAGTTGGGTCCAAGGTACTCGATGTGCCATCTATTAGTTGACTGTGAAATTTTCAAAGAGGGGGGTTGCACGAGAAGGGGTGGGAAGAGTGACTTGTATGCATAAATACTATGGAATGTAGAGTGTAAACACATTAAGTTTTGCCACCCCGGGGGGTGTAGCCAACAGCCAACCAAGATGGCCAGATCTTCATGGGACTCCGGCTGCCCATCGTGAAAATCGCTTCGCATCTGCACAATAATCTGGCTCCTCCACTTACAAGCTAATCAGAAAAGATATGCAATGCCAACGGAATCTTCCCCAACCAATTTTGACCCCGTGGTGAGGCAAAAGTGCTGAGGCCAAAACAACGGGAGTGGCTTGGGCCTGGCATGAGTCCATCCCTGCGGAGCGAGTTAGGAGTGGTCCTGCAACACCCCGCCTGAAGCGAGAGAGAACTGCCAACAACGAGAGCCCAGAAGGCAGTTGAGGTGGTGCTGACTACACGCCCGGTCGGGGCTGGCTGATTTGAGGAGATCAGTCCAGATGCCTCTGGAGCAGTGAGGCTGGCTGGCTGGCTGACTGAGAGAGCCATGCGAGTCCGGGCCGCGGTGGAGACGGGCTGGTGAGTGGATCATGGAGGCAGGGACTGCCTAATTCCATGGCCCAACGGCGACTGAAATGAGAGGAGCTGCCTGGCCGCACAAGGTGTCCCGCTGGGCTTGAGTGAGGCCTGCGCTGTAGGAGGCCTGGCAGACATTTGGTGACGATCAAGGAGGAGGGCCCTGCCTTTGGCCTTGCAATAAGTAGACACACCCAGCCCGGCCCGGGCCTTTACTACAGAGAGGCGCCAAGTAGGACTTAACTGAGCCAGCGGATACCTGTGAGTTTCTCACCATACAGAATGCTGCACGCCCCCGCCTGGCCCTAGCAGGGCAGCCTACGGCACGACCGAGAGAAGATATTGGGCATTCCACCCCCAGGGCTGGCACCAATCCAGTGGAGACCGGGGGAAGGGGGGTCCTGCAATAAATAATTACACCTGATAGTGTCCCAGGGTGGGACTGCAAAAAGGAGGCAAGAAGGGCCCAATTGGTCTCGTGGTGACGCGAAAGCTCCTCACCTTACAGTTTGCTGCGCGGTCCTGCTTGGCCTTTGGGACACGGCCTCCGATACAACCTGGTAAGAACACCTTGTCCTCTACCTATGAACCTGTTCTCGTGAATCCACCAAAGAGATCCATATATGTAACGGCCACTGCCCGGTGAAAGAGAAGCGGACCGGTACTTGGAGGGCTGTCGGGGGATCCCTGCTACCCCTGGCAGCTTTTGCAAGTGCTACGACTACTGCAGCACTCTGGGAGAGACTGGTGGAGAACAATGTCTGAGGGCAAGAGGTCCCGTGCAACACACCAAACTAAGCTGGATAAATATGCACAACCTAAGCCGGATGTGCCAGCCATGATGGGGCAAAAACAGCTGCCAACTACAGAGAATGGGGACCTAAGACTGCAGGATATTATGGTTGCAATTCAGGGCGTGTGTGCAGCCCTAGAGAGAAAAATAGACGCGGTTACTTCAGAAGTTACCTTGATGCTTTCAGACCTCCGAAACCTAGGATCTCGCGTCAAGGTTACAGAAGACTCAATAGCCATGCTTCATGTTACCACAAAAAAATGATCGAGGTGCAGGTCAAAGAACAGCCAACTACTACCACCACCCTAGAGGCCAGAGTGGAAGATTTTGAGAGGCGATCGCACTGAAACAACGTACGTATTCTAGGGGTGCGCGAGCGAGCAGATGCCCGACAACAAACCTCTTTGTAGAGGAACTGATCCTAACACACCTACAGCCTCGTGCCCTCTCCAGCTACTTCTCGGTGGAACACGTTTACCAGGTCCCGGGTGGCCCGCCGTGGGCTGGAATGCCCCCATGCCCCATTGTGGCACGAATTTTCAATTTTAGAGACAGAGATGTAATACTGCAAACAGCACGGAATGCCCCGCCACTTAAACTAGAGAATGCCACCATCACATTTTTCCAAGACTTCACTATTAAAGTGCAAAAATTGAGGCGCTCCTTCCTCATAGTCAAGAAAGCTCTACGTGACCGGGAACTGAAATATGCGATGCTGTTCCCGGCCAAACTCCGAGTGGCAGCGGAGGGCAAGACATGTTTTTTTTTTTTAGACCCCGGAGGAAGCCTGGAATTGGCTGGCGAACAACTAAAGGTCAGGGGTCTCACACCCAATGACCAAAGAGTGACAGAGATCAAGGACAACGGGGACAGCAGAGGAGCCAGGCTGAAGATGACACCGCAAGGGAATTATCCGGAACTTCAACGCCTTAGAAGGCCCTCACACAGATTAGATGTGACTGACAGACAACGAGAGGCGCTTCCTTGATTTATTATTAGCTCTGAAATCCACCAGTGGGATGGGATGGTTGGTCGGCCCTTTCCCTCCCTTTCCAAGCTGGACTGCCTACTGTGAGATGAGTCTTCTGTGCAATCAGTGGACAATCGGCTGCCAGTATGGATTCCAACTGTGCGGTAAAGAACCAGGTCTACTAAGTGGAGGGGGGAGCGGAGGGTAGGCACCCCGGTTGGCTTATGCTCCCCTACAATGGGTAACAAGATATGGGGTAAACAGGCGCTCTGCAACGTTGGAGAGGTGGGCAGTATTGAGTCCACTGGACAGGGAGGCAAGGACGGAGAGAGTAGGGGTTCTAACTTAGGTTTCTTGTATATGTTTGTTTTAAGTGTGTGTGTTGATGGCGAGATATGGCAATTGCAAAGTTCAGTTTGGCAACGTGAATCAATCCGAACCCTGCTTAGACCTAGAGATAAAGACAGAGAGTTCCTCCACCATCTTATGTGGTCAGAGGGCTATAGCTCTCCTGTGAGGTTCGGGCCCTGAGCCCAGTCGACAAGGTACCCAGTAAAGGTCCTTTATGGACACTAGACAATCAACATTTAATTTTAAAATTGTCTACTGGAACGTGAACGGCTTCAGGACGAAATTAAAAGAGGAGGGGACTACAATATTTGGAACAACATTCGCCCGATGTGGTCCTCCTCCAGGAAACAAACTTGCATGGGACAACTTGTTGTGCATTAAATAGGTGGGGTTACAAACTGGTGGCCCATGGGGGCTGCTCACGAGGCTCTAGAGGAGTGGGCATTCTTCTCACGGGAGCTTTGTGGCACTCGCTGAACACTGGGAGGGCCGCTTCTGTGAAATTGTTTCACTCTATGTTCCCCCGAAACTTAATGCCTTGGCTCTCGCAGACTTAGGCTCTCTCATTGTTCACCTCCCAAGAGAGTTGTTGATATGAGGAGACAGTAATGTAGTTCTTTGCAAAGAGATGGACCGTTGGCTTTCAAGTCAGTGAGAATCCTTTGGTAGAGCCCGGACTGACTTCCTGTTGACACTGGGCCTGACAGATGTGTGGCGGGTCCTCAACCCTATCACCCATCAATATACCTTGCACTCGGGTGTGCATAGGAGTTTATACCGCATAGATTACATATTCGGTTTGGCCGACCAACTACCAGCTTTTAGCAATATACAACATCTGGTGAGAGGAATCTCCGACCATTCCCCAATTTGTGCAACATATGGTCGACAAGCCCCACTTTAGGGATGTGTGATAACACTTAATCCCTGGTATTTTAAAGTGCCGTAAATTTGGGCTGGCCTCCATTTGGCCACCGACCATTACTTGGAAGAAAAAGAAGGTACAGTTGATTCGGCCCAAGGATTACGGGAGGACTTTAAGGCAGGGTATCTCTTTTTTTAATTGAGGGTCATAATAAGGAAACAAGAGCAATGTTAGAGACTCTGGAATGAGGGATTCAGGCCTTGGAGGCTGAAATGACGTCAGCTGACCACGTTGTGGTGCAACACCGACTAGCCATCAAATGCAAAGATTAGAAAGACGTAGAGGAGGCGGCCAGGGCGTGACACCGGGTGACCCAACATTGCCTATAAGAAGTGGAAGATAGAGCGGGCAAGCTCCTGGCGTGGCTAGATAGGAGAGAAGCAGCGTCGAGATGGGTGTTTGAGGTTCTCACTGAAGGAGGGGCTTGGGTAAGAGGTAGGCAAGGTATAGCAGATGCTTTTGTGGCCTTTTACACAAAGTTATATACCCAGTATGCTCAGACCACGGTAGACAAGGCGTGGGAAGTTTTAGCCCCCCCTCGGTATACCACACCATGCTCCGGTTGACAGGCATCAACTTGAACAAGATATCACTGACAGTGAGGTCACACAGGCCATTTGGTCATTGAACACCGGGAATGCAATGGGCCCGAACGACCTCCCCATTGAACTGTACAAGTTCATGGAAACGAAAATTGCCCCCAACCTAGTGAAGATGTTTCAGGTGAGTCGTGATGCTGGGAGATTACCAGCATCCAAGTGACTTGCTAAAATTGTACAATATAAGCGAGTCTCTTGTCTGCTGGTAAACTGCCAGAAACTGCAAGAACTCTGTACATCCTATAAGCCGATCTCCCTGCTAAATGTGGAGGACAAGATCTTAGCCAAACTGTTACCAACTCGGTTGACTCAGGTAATAGGCACATTGATCCACCCTGGCCAGTCTGGCTTAATGCCTGACAGGAAAACTGCACTTAATTTAATGGTGCCTACATGGAGTATAGCGACGGGCGGCCTACATCCTACAGGACGCCGTGGTGGTGTCATTAGATGATCGAATGGCCTTCGACACAATATAGTGTCCTTTTATGAATGCATTCTTAGAGAAACAGGGGTTTGGGCCAAATTTCTTATCGTGGGTTTGGCTTTTATATGCAGACCCCTTGGCACAGGTGACGGTAAACGTAGGTATATCAGCGGTTTTCAGGTACAACGGGGCACAAGACAGGGCTGCCTCCTTTCCCCACTGATCTTTGCCCTTGTGCTGGAACCATAAGCTGTTTGGATGAGGGGAGACCCGTTAATCAGAGGGTGGAGGTGGTCCAAAGACTGGGAGGATATAATCTCCCTTTATGCATACGACATCCTTCTTTATGTGGCAAGCCCGTATTCCACATTACATAGAATACTCCATATATTTGACCTCTATCGTAACTATTCGGAGTACACCATAAACTGCTATAAGTCACTGGTATATACCCCATGGAAGGGATCCGTGACGCCCTAGGTTTTGTACAGCCGAGGTGGTGACAGAGGGGTTTCGATATTTGGGTATTTATGTTACCAGAGACCCGACTGTCTTCAATGAACTTAACTTAGAGCCCACTCTGAGACGCCTTTAGGAAGACATGCTGCATTGGAGAGCCTTGCCCCTATCCAGGTTAGGAAAAGCATCCCTGTACAAAATGATGGCACTGCCTAGTTTTCTATATATCCTTCACAATACACCGTATCTGGTCCCACTCTTATGTTTTCAGGCGGTTGATGCTGCTGTGCAGACACTCATCTGGGATGGGGGAGCCCCTTGAATATCTTTACAAAATTTGACAAGGAGCTGGTACGATGGAGGAATGGCACTTCCGGTCCTTCAATACTACTACAGGGAAGCCCAACTCACAGTAGTGAATCACTGGGTCCATCTCCCGCAGGATGAACCTGCTTACAGAATGGACAGGCAAAATATGCATCCAGGGGGCTACCTCAAAGCCATCCATGGGGGAGAACAGCACACTGTCACTGCCCCCGACCTCGCCAACAGTCAAAATCTGGCATTCTACAACGGAGGTACTGGGAAGGCGAAGTAAGAACACCCGGGCTACACCATTGTGGGACACAGCACAGTTGGGCCTCCTAGCCGAACACTAGGGGGTCTATTAGGATGGCGGTCGGAAAATCTCCCCAACGCCATGGTAGCGGGAAAAGACCTCCCGCAAGGACCGCGGCATAACCATTGGTCCAATTAGGATGCCCCGCAGTCGAAATCAGACCGCGGCGGTCGGATTCTGGCGATTAACAATGCAGCGGTTGCTGCTGCCAGCAGCACTGCCACGGTGTGAAAAGGAGCATGTCATGCATGTCACTGCACAGTGCCTGGTACAGGGACATGTAGGGGGTACCATGGGTACCCCCCAGTACACCCACACACCCCCCCGACACATTGGGGGCCCACAATGGGCCCCCAGAGACATTCTCTGCATAACTTTCCATGGTGGTTCCAACGCCGCAGAAAGGCTGGCTACTGCCGGCATCATAATCGTGCCGGCGGTGCTTGGCCCTGATCCGCAATAATTGTAGCGGTCCAGCTCCGCCTGCCAGGCAAGCGGGCGGACTGCAACCAGCGGAAAAGTGGCGGGCGGAAAATCACACCGCGGCGGTCACGACCACAATGCTAATCGAACTGGCGGTTTTCCGGGTTTCGATGGCGGGCGGATGGCCGCCGCCGGTCCAGCAGCGGCCATCCGCCTGCCATTCTAATAGACCCCTAGGTATTCGATAAATGGGACTTAATAGGCCTATCACGCGTGGGGGACCTGTGGGCAAACGGTGAGGTAAAGATCATTCTGTGACCTACAAAGGGAATATAAATTGTCGCCCTCAGAGACTTTTCGCTACCTCCCGATATGTCACGCACTGAGGGGACAATACCTAGGGGGGATGACCTCCTCGAGTCCTCCACATTAGAAGATAGGCTTCTAGATGACTTCATGCAGACAAAAGCAATCTCTTTAACCTATCGCAAAATTCTGTATAACTCCCCTGATACCCTGGCGAGGTTGAGCGGAAAGTGGATGGAGGACCTTGGACAACAGGAGAATGATGAGTGGCAAGAGTCAATGGCGTCCCCCAGAAAAGTAGCTATCAGTTCCCGTTTTAGATTGGAGCAAGATAACATTCTACATAGGACCTACTACGCATGTACAACACTGGTTAAGATCGGCAAGCTTGAGTCATCGCAGTGCCCCAGGGACTGTGGTCGGAAGAGCAGCTTTTTCCACGATTTGCAACTGCCCAGTAATCCAGGTGTACTGGACGGCAATGATATCCTGTATGATGGCATTGTCTATAGAAGCCTCGCCTCAGTGGTGCCTACTGAATGTATGAGGCGCAACAGACTTGACCACAGGGGATAGACTCTGGGTTACACTCCGCCTCTGGTGGCCAAACGCAATATCACCAGGAAACGAAGAGCTGAGTCTGCTTCAATGTTGAGAGACTGGAAGTCAGACATGGACTGGTGCATGCAGGCGGAAAGGTTGGTATATGAGGGCAGGGGGTGCCCACAAAAGTAGACAATGATCTGGTGGAGATGGAATGAAAGCAGGGGAATGCTGTGCGCACCTTTTAGTAGAATTGATCCGATGGAACTGGAATGAATGTGGCATGACATATACTGCCACTGCGATATTGCCAAAGGGATCTGGTTAATGGGAATGTATAAGAACTGCAAAAGACCAGACTTCTAATACGTTGTATTTTACTATTGTATGTGTTGCATGCAACTGCCATTGCTGTGCTATGTTTATCAACCGCAATAAAAAGTTATTATTAAAAAAAAGCTTTGCCACTCAGGGGACAGTACTGGAGACCTAGGATCCCTGGCAGTGATTATCGAACTGTTATATGGATTATTGTGAGTAAACTCTTACTCCGTGCGCACTAATGACTGCTGACTTCTTTGTATGTTGTTTTATAAAACTGAAAATAAAGATTTGAAAGGAAAATATATGGATTTTTGTTTGGTTATAGGTCTGTTTTATTGTGCCTTCCTGCAATAACATTACTTAGTTTATTTATTGGTGTTTTATGATAAAGTAAAATGTTATGAATTGGAAATTGTATGCTATATTTCTGTAAGAATGTATTTCTTAGAAATAAAAGTATTTGAATGACAAAGTTTGGTGAATGGCTTAGGAATGCTGAGCACACTTTTAACGCTTACCATTATTATTTTATCCTGTATAATTGGTGCAATACTTAAGTTCTTGGGAGTGTTAGGTTTTAGAAATGCATCAAATTGTGGGTGCAATGACCAGAAAAAGGATGATGTGGTCATAGACAACTTTAAAGACAGACTGTTTAACGAGAGAAGAGTATTGGAGAATTCAAGAAGAAAAAAAGAGCAAATTAATTTGCGTGTTTTGAATAGTGTGATTTGTGATGATTTATATCAACAGAGGAAAGGACTGAGAAAGTGAAGTTAGCATACATAAAGTATGTTTTAAAGTTAAGGGGGTCGCAAATAACAAATGGTCTGTATTTGACACAATACTGATTTTAAAGAGGACATACCTATGCTTAAGATTCATTTGCAGTTGCAAATTTGCTTATTTTAAATGGTTTCTCATTTCTCTCTGTACAGCTCGAGTTAAAACAGGTACTTAAGCTTTTTTGTAAAATACTCATATTTCAAGCAGTTTTCACAGTTGTGTTTTTCCCCAGTGTCCTAAAATGTATTCTTCTTCATCTTCCTGGAGGAAGCCTGTGCGTACTCATACAAAGGTTAAAGCGTTAACATGTTACTTGCTGGTTCAACCATGTTCCTTTCATTACTTCAGTAGCGCAGTGTCATGTAACCATATATAAAGATTACAGGTTCTCATTCATTATTAATTTTGGGAGGGTCTCGAAAGGAGCCTGTTTTGCACAATATAGTTTATTGGTTTGTACGCGTATCTTCATTAGTACAGCCCATGATGGCAACTTCACACCATGCAAAGGGCATGTTTCTCTACTCCTGTAAATGTATATTATTATTATTTTTAGTTTCATATAGTGCTAGCTAGACCCGAAGGTATCAAACGCTTTATGTGTTATGACGTTTGCAATCGGTACATGAGGGGATTCATAAGAGTCATAGTTGAACAATACAGTATATAACACACTTTCTGGGATGTTTGCCAGACTTTCCTGGGACTCTTACTGAGCATGTCCTTATTACAGAACGCTCCTTAACCGTGTACTTAGAATATTTTCAAGAAGGTTTCCCTTGTTTGTAGAAGGCACACTTCATGTTAGTCTGATTACTGACACAATACTTAGAGATTTTCTTTGCCTTTAAAACAGAAGTCCCTATAAATTGCTCCTGCACCCATTACTTGCCTTGTGCTGGATTGTATTTGGCTCTGGCTTTTAACTAGATTAGTGTTCAGTCTCTTATTCTTTGCTAATTCACATCTCTTAGCATTTTGGAAATTATTTGGACTTTTATTTGAACTGATTTAACTATTTTTGCCTTCTGTATTGATTCTAATTTTTAAATAATCCTTTATGGTTTTGACTTTGAACCCTGTCTGTTGTGAGTGATTTTACTTTCTTTATTGGGCCCCTAGTCACGAAAATAATCACTCTAAAATAAAAATGTAGTGCTCAAATTTGCCTGGACACTATGTTTGTTTGCTCGCTTTAGATGCTGGTGCATTTTTCTTCTGCTAACCAGTAGTAAAGTGCCTTTGGCTCCCTTTAAACATGGTTGAATGTGCCTATTCCTAATTGGTATCATTAAGTTGCCTGTAAGTTTGCAGCATATCCTGTGAAAAGCACACTGGGGGCATGGGAGTTAAATGTCACCGTAGGACTGTAGAACCTAGTGTGCCATCCACTATGGCTGCAAGAAATACATGGCTTCAGGCCTACCATTGTAGCCCGACCGCTGAACTTTAAATCTGCAGTCGATCTGTTAAAATAACTTTTTTAAGCAGGTTAGAAATATCTATTTTAAATATTAATACGCCACACCTATGTATGCACTATTGCCCACAACGTAGGGTGCATTGTATATACAAGTGGGACATGTAAAAAAAAAATATATATATTACCTTGACCCTACAGTAATAAAGCCCAACAAACTATTTTCACTGTATCAAGGCTAGCTGTCCTTTTTTGTTGTTGTTTGTTTTTGTTTAAACTGAGAGTAGATTAAAATACTAATACTTCTAATTTGGGAAAGGGTCCAGCTAGAAAAATAATTACAAATCCAATTCAATGGTTACATTGGATCTTTAATAAATAATAAGTAACGGTAAAGTTTAGAAAGCTACCCTTTACATGCCCGAACTACAAACAAAGGTGTGTAAAAGTTGTGAAATGCCTCCCAGGGGCAAACAACAGACTGACAAGAATGAGTGGAGCGGACTCCTATGAACTCACCAGAATGTGCAGGGTGCGTGCAGTGGGCATGCTTTTTTTTTTTTCTTTTCCAAGATTTTTGTTGAGTTTTATAGGAAAACAATCTCATAATAAAGAAAATGCACAACCTAGTACGATTCCTTTGTTATAATATTTTAGACTTGACATGTTACAGAATGAAGAATGTATGCTCATCCTGTAGCATTGTTGGTGACCAGGCAAAAAGGGAAAGTAGAAGTAAGACAGTGAAGAAGAGGAGCAAAGGAGAGACGACATGAATATCCCTAGTGTTGGTGTTAAATGTATTTCTGTGATGATCGATGTGAGGATGGGCCTAGTTCCGGAAATGGTAAAAAGGCTGTGTGTGTAGAAAGAGTGTCGGGGTAATGCTCCAGCAATAGTATATATCTATGAAGGTTTACATTTTTATATACAGATCCAATGTGTTCCATAGTTAACATGATGAACGGAATGAGGATTCTTTCCAGACATGGTGGTGTCAGTGCATCTAGTAAAGCAGACCCATTCCCACCATGTGTGATATGATAAGTTAATGTAAAATTTCCATTTGCATAGTTTCTTCTTAACTTCTATAGATAGGTCTAGGAGACATAGATCTTGGGCATTAAGGTCTGAAATTGGTGAGATGGACCATGGGCCTAAAATAATGGAATGAAAATTAAGCAAAATGTTAGTGAAAACTATTAATAAATTATTTTGTACTATCTCAACCCAAAAAGATTTGACCAACTTGCTGTGAAATAGCATGCGTGCCTAGGAACCTAGCGATTCGTGGCAATTCCAACATTGGTTGAATTTTATAAGGCTAGGTTATAAAAGTCTACCAGTGGTCCAGTATGATCTATGAGATGTCCGCAATTTACATTGTGTTAGCATTGGAGATTGTTCGCTGAGGAATATTGCCATATATTTGTCCAAATCCTTATCAGATTATGAAGCTGATGAGTTCTCTCAACCCCCCAGAACATGCAGGGTGGAGCAGTTGTCCTTCTTTTAGACACCACAGTAGCAAATCCTGCTTGACAGGTCTGTTGCGCCTCATGTAAAACTTTGGGGCACACTTGAAAGGAAGAGAATAGGATGCCCCGATTGCTGAAGAACCCTGCTTTTGCCCTACCAGACTGTCGGCTCTGGGTTTGTTGTGGGTGCAATGCCTGCCACAAACTGGATTCTAGTGTTAGATGTGGAGGACACTAGGATTGGCCGAAGACTTTCGCCATGCTGAAAATGCCAGACACATGGCATTTTGGGTTTGTTTGCAGCATGGCAAATAAGGGCTGCTGCAAACATGGGTAGCGTTACCCCTGGGAACCTTTACCCCCATGGTTAGGAGAGTCTAGGAGTCACCCCCACCCACTAGCAGGTGCCAGGCAAAAATGTGGCACCACCAGGCAACATTTAAGAACACATTCTGAGCCTGCAAAAGACCATAAGAGGGCCTGAGAGAAGCCCTGAATAACAGGGCTTAGTCCCTCTTGTACCCATGACAAAGAAGTGAACGACAAAGATCAGTTGGATGACTTCCTGTGTTGCTAAAGGGAGACAACAATCTGCAAGAGGTCTTTACCTGGAGGCACCCAGCTGACCATTGGTAACTGGGCCAAGACTGTACCATGATTGTGACCTTTGCCTGTGCCCAGTGAGTCTTCCTCGGATGTTCTGGGATGCTTTAGAAATGCACTCCTGTGGTGAATGAGGATTTAATAGACTAAATCGGAGGGTAAAATCTTTGAACAAGCATTAAAAATGCAATAGGTCTCGTCTTTTATTAAGTCAAAGCTACTTGCTTTCCTATACAATACCATTAGCAAAGCAAATGGCTTCAACTTAATCAAAGGTGAGACCTATTGCATTTTTAATGCTTGTTGGTCCTTGTTCTCGCCCCTCTTGTTTGTGGTCCATCTTGATTTACAGCCTTTGAATCCGTAGGCCTGCGCGGCAAAGCACATGTTGGCAGACTAACTGGAATTTGTATACAAGAAGAGCACTGTATATCAACAGTGAAAAAAACACTACATGAAGTGTTATTTGCATCTCACCAGACTACTTTGGTGTTACCTTCATTGTACCTCAGTAGTGAGTCATATGTAATATGAATAACTCTAGGTTGTGCATCTCCCTTCTATAAATCCTGAAATGTAGCTAGGTGTAAGGGCTTCTACCTAGATCGAGGCATTTACCTAAAATTGTAATTTTTGTGGAGGGCACTACTCTTCACCGGATAAATATACTTATTTCATGAGACATGCTCTTCTTGTAGCGCCGAGTGGTGGTCCTGCTGGGCTGGTTCTACTCCAGGCTTGAGAAGCTCACGCAGCCCTGTTATTTTATTTCCTCATTGCACCATATGGAACCCTGCAGACGTGTTTTCTACGTATAAATCCAGGATGAAAGAAACTAGAAACTAAATAAACCGCGCTATTTCGGGGTGGGGGAGAGGGGGTCCTTACACCTATTGACGATACCAGTCGCTCCCTGATAATTCTAATCTGACACATCGCCTAAGGACACCAGAGAGCCAGGAACTGCATGTCCCAGACCCCATTGCTGCTGGTTGGAGGTGTGGCTAGCAGGCACTCGCGCTGAAAAAGCGCTGAAATCGACCGCGGGACGCGCACATCGCCTGAGGACACCAGAGAGCCAGGAACTGCATGTTCCAGACCCCATTGCTGCTGGTTGGAGGTGTGGCTAGCGGGCCCGTCCTTGCCCGTCTGAGCCAGGAAGAGACATGGACCCAAGAAATGTCCCGACGATTCCCTGCAATTCATTCCCTGCTCAAATCGCTTTTCAGTGCTGGAATCCGCACCAGAGACAGTCGAGACTGTAGATTGTCCATTTCGCAGTAGGTGCGGTCCCGCTGAGATCGCGGCCCCTCCGACCCCTTGTACCTGCAAAGCATCCTTCGAGAGTCTCATGGAGAAAGTCGATTCTCTTCAGGGCGTAGTGATCTCACTTAGTAAGATCATTGAGACCCTTAACGCCAAGTTAAGTACCCCCTTGCCTCCAGATATTGCCCAGCCTATAACAACCTTTCCTCCCGTAGCTGCGCACATTGCTAGTTCGCGGACTGTCACCTCTGAACTGGTATCTACCAGAGGATCTTGTGGTCCGTCTAACCCTGTAAGTGCCCCATCCTCCTTGTCTTCTTTCCCCATTTCCAAGACTAGTTAAGCGGAAAAAGTAAGGGCAACTAGGCCCATCCGCACAAGTGAAATTTTTAGGGGGGGCAACTTCAGGGCTTCTCAAACCCACTTTCCCACTGAGCAGGATGCCCCGGTAAATATTATCGGGACACCTGGTCCACATCATCCAGACACGGTCCCAAATCACAGGAACACAGTATATTTGGTCAAAGTCCCCAAACCTCCCCCTAACCGGGGTTCGAAGGTGGCGAATCACTCTGTAACAAGGCCATACACTGGCTGCGCCAGGTCCGAGGTTGTAGATCCATTATCAGGGAGGATATTATCAGGGCAAAGAGATTATCGGTTCATAACTCCCCGCTTGACTGTATTGAGCTGGAACTTGTAGATGCTAACTTGGCCGAGAATTTAGTGGCCTTGGAATTTCGTTCTTCTTCTCCTGACTTCTCGTCCATTCAAATTAGGCGTATACCGCTTTGGGCCCCACTGGGAGCTAAACCCCAAATGACATCGGGGGAATCTAGGGGGGATTCTGGCCTGAATAGGGTGGACTGACTGATATCACCATCTAGTACTGGTTCTAGTGTCGTCTCTCCCCCCAGTGGCCATTTTTCCCCAGATACCCTTTTTCCTCAAGACTATTGTGAGAATAGGGAACCCCTTACCAACCTGACACCACATGTTATTGTAGGTGCTCCTGGAATATCGGTTATTTCAAATAAACCCACACTCCACATTATTTCTTGGAATATAGCGGGACTAGAGAAGAAGCTAGCTCTTCCTGAATGGAACGCTCGGGTTGGGAAATACGAAATTTGTTTATTTCAGGAAACCTGGAGCCTAAAACCTCTACATAAGTCAGGCTATTCTACCTATTTTTGCCCGGCCTTTAGATCAAGTAAGGGACGCCCATCTGGAGGTCTCCATATATGGGTCAGTACCTCCCTGAATTGGTCAATCTCCTCCCACAACTGCACTTCACATGACATCTTGCACCTAACAGTAGGTGGAGCACCTAATAGACCCACACTGGACCTTTTTAACATCTACGCTAGGGGCTCTAAGGGTGCCCTGGGCTCCGCAACCATATCAACGCTGGAAAGTATGCTCTCCGGCATCCCCCCGTCTTCCTATATCATTATAGGGGGAGACTTAAATTGTACTTTTGAACCGCTCGGTGAGGAGGACTTTCTTGGCACTGCCGAAGAAGATGCCAAATGGAACATTCCTGCCCTCGCCCTACCCCCCATTAGGAAGTGGTCTCAGAGGGTTATCCAATTAAATGCCCTTGTACAGGAGTTTAACCTTAGAGCAGTAAATGGAAGATCTCATTCAGATCTACATGGGGCGCCTACTTTTAATAGGATTTGTTCCCCTTCCAGGATTGATTATATTCTCATGGATGTCAGGCTATGGCGCGACTTACTAGACATGGAAGTTAAACCTTCCACAGACAGTGACCACAATCCCCTATGTTTAGTATTAAATAATGTCTGGCAGGCACCTGGCGCTGAGGCAATGAGCCGCCCGATTCTGTCCACTAGAGAAGTAATTCCTAACAACTGCTGCAGACGCCTCAAATGGCAGACAGTTGCTATCCAGGAACACAAATTGGCAAGCATAAAGGGCATTCTAGATGCTGAGATTAGCAAATTTACAAATTATGCTAAATCTGCCCCGGTTCAATTTAACTTTCATAAGACCTACCAAGATTTTATCTCTAATCTGAGTGCCTTTTTTATTGTTAGAGGCAATGCTGTCACCAGAGGCACACAGGCAAAGGCTGGGAACCCTTGGTATTCTACTAAATGCAAGGAAAAAAGGGCTGCTCTTATTTTGGAAGTCAGGAAAAAAGATTCCCTGGCAGTTTCTAGAGCTAGGAAGGAGTACTCCGAGGCCCAGAGGGAGGCCAAGAAAAGTTGGGACGAGATCCATTGGGATAAATTAAAACATGCATCCAACGAGAAAGACTCGAAAGGCTTTTGTGACCTTATTAGTAAGAGGGCCCGGAGTCCCTACCCTTTAATGTCCAACCATATAACTGCCAGCCAATGGTCGCTTCATTTCTCTAAACTGTATTCTGATAATGCTAATCCGTCCTATTCTCTCGACACGGCTTGCCTTCCCCCTACTAGTGCCCCTGGCTATCATCTGGATTCCTTTGCCTTGGGTGAGGTGATGATAGCAATTAAAAGTATAGCCCCAGGTAAAGCGGCAAGTCCAGACGGACTTCCTGGTGATTTGCTTTTGCATTTTTCTGAGACATGGGCAGTTCTCATCCTTCTGACCCTGAATTTGATAGCAAGAGGATCACCTGTGCCAGACTCCTGGAAAGGCGCTGAGGTGGTCCCTATTTTTAAAAAGGGGAACAGGGAAGACCCTGCCAACTACCGACCGATTAGTTTAATCGATGTGATACAGAAAGTGGTTGGCAGGGTCCTACTAGTTAGGATGGGAACTTGGATGGAAGACAATAATATCCTGTCCCACTTTCAAGCTGGCTTTAGGACCAAGGTGGGAACAATCGATCAGGTCTTCAGATGCCTTATGATCTATTGGAAGACAGTACTTCTGGGAAGGGGCAGTTTGTATCTGGCTTTCATAGATCTGAAGACCGCCTTTGATCTAGTGCCCCGGGGGAAACTTTGGTATACCTTACAACAACTAGGTATTCCCCCTCTGGTGCTTGACATCATCCAGCGCCTACACAATGGCAATTATGCCAAAGTAAGACGGGGGTCTTAAGGGCAATTGACTGAGAGAATCGCTGTGAACAGGGGTGTTCGCCAGGGATGTGTACTGGCACCCACCCTGTTTTTCTCTTTACATCAACGGGGTGGTTGACTTTTTACGCCAGGCCCCGGCCGATGCTCCATCACTGGCCGGGGAGAAGATCCCGACCCTCCTGTTTGCAGACGATACTCTCTTGATTTCAAAATCCCCGGGGGGTCTTCTGAGGCTTTTGAACAGGTTTGGCACTTTTTGCGACACGCATGGTCTGATAGTTAACACCACCAAAACCAAGACCATGTGTATTAACCCGTCCAAACGCTTCAAAAACAACTTTACCCTGGATGCTGTTCCTTTGGACAATGTGGAGGGCTTTGATTACTTGGGAATTTGCCTTGCTAAAGATATGAAATGGGGTCCCCACCTTGCCAAGATGCTCTTAAATCATAAGAGGACATCTGGCGCTATCTTGAGAGAACAGCGTCTTGCTGGGTGTAGGCCTGTGGCCCCTGTGCTCGCGGTCTATGCCGGTATAGCGCTTTCGACGGCCCTGTATGGTTTTGAGCTTTGGGGCTTTCAGAATGTGAGTGAACTTGCCACGTCGGAAAATAAGTTCATGAGAGATATGCTCTCCCTACCCATCTCGACGCCCCTGAAGCCTCTATTTTTTGACCTAGGGAGACACTCACTCCAAGATATAGTACGTCTGCGCCCCATTCTGTTTTGGGCTCGTATTAAAAGGACTTCCGAATTGTCCCATTATGCGGCAGCTCTTGATGAACTTCTTGCAGCGGACTCTGGGAGCAAGATAAAATGGCTAACAGACCTCCGGAAACTTCTATCTGCCATTGGTCTAAATGAGGCTTGGCGCAGCCAGACACCACCTATAAAACAGGTTATAAAAAAAAATATACTGGGAATGGGTACAGTTACAGGTTACTCAAAATCCTAGACTGGGGAAACTGGCGGAGGGTTTCTTTCAACACAAACATACCTGCTCATTGGAACCCTATTTGGACTTTATCCAGATCCCTAGACACAGGGTATTATACATGAAGCTGAGATTTGGGACTCTTCCGACCAACAGCTTTGTTGCACACTGGAAAGGGCCAACCATGACACCTTCACCCTGCCCGGGCTGTGCTTATCATAATGAGTCGACTGCACATTTCTTGTTTGCCTGCCCGGCGTACTGGCTCCCTAGAAAGAGGTGGCTAAAACCGGTTTGTCAATTATTGGGCCCAATGAGCCATCGCAATGCTCTCCGCATCTTATGTACAGATACCTCCTCTCTCACCTTGATATGAGGGGTGGCTAAATTCTTGGGCTCTGCCTGGCTAATTAGAAGTAAGATACTGGCCAGGAAGCCTCCATGTCTAAACAGTGCAGACATTAATTGTGATTAGCATCCTCTTAGCTAAGGTTTAAGGATCGGGTCCCTCTTTTTCATATAGGGTTTCAGTCCATACACCTAGTTTTAGATTTTTTAAGGTTTTAAAAAAAAAAAAAAACTACGAACTAAAATATGTATTGGAAATTATATTGTATAAGCTATCTTGTATGATGATTTAATTATTTTTTTAAAATTTTAACCTTGTAAATAATGTGTTTATTTTTATTCGGAAATGTACTGCTTTTATGATATTTTATATTGAATAAAGCTTATACTACTAATACTACTACTAAATCTGACAGCTCAAACACTGTAAGTGTTCAAGAAAAAAGACAGTCACTGTTTTCTCCTAAAACCTAATCCCTTCTTGGGCAGCATCCAATTCCACATATGATTCAAAGTATATCTGTACAGCGCAGAGACTGTCTGGAAGTACGGGCGCATGTTGTATTTTCTCCATATTATGCAGCTCATACCCTTCCCCAGTTAGAAATGGTCTCCGCTGGATGCGGTGGACAGAAAATTGTTCTTCGGAAATGAGGTCATTTCCAGTAGATCCCTTCGCATCTTGAGCAGTTATGACGTGGAGTGATGTTCAATGGCTGCTTGCAGGTGGTGTTTTAAGTGTATTAGAACTTTCTTTGTTACCACCAATTTTTTCGGCAAGGAATGAGTACGAGGTTGACAAGCTGTGACCAACGTGACAGAAGTTTGAATCCCACCAAGGCTAACTCCGCACTTCAGCCGTCAGAGTCGATAAACCGAGCGCCTTAGCTTTGGAAGTAGTTCCACCTGTTTGAAGTGCTTAACCCCTCCGTTGGCTGACGCGGCTCTGCCCACTCAATGGAACACCCGCACCGCAGCGGAATTACCGCCGCGGTAAAACGGTTAAACGGCAAAACTGATATTAAGCGCTTGTGTTTATTGTTTTTCCACTGTACACAAATAGCCTATTGTGGGAAACACTTCTAAATGTTTTTGACCTTAACGCAGGCCCTTGTAATCTGCCCACCAAAGCCCCGCCCTAGGGATGTGAGAAACGCTGGGCCTTGGGCCCCCCTGTAGATGCCCCCCCCCAATCAGCCTCCACCCTCAATCCCCCAGTCCTCTTCCTGTGCTGTGGTCTGTAATTAAAGCCCATGGCATTGCGCTCTACTCTAAAAGGCCCGGCGCAGGGGGTCTGTTATTGTTATCCTTTCCCAGTCCTTCCGTCACCAGGACTCTGACACCCAGCGCTCAGGGGCCATTTCCTCGACCCCTTCATCTGCAGATGTTCGCACCTCGAGGGGCTGCGGGCGGGACCTTTTCCATGGCCACGACCACCTGCCAGGGAGATAGCATTGACCGTGCGGTTCAAATGGGAGGTGGAGGAGGGGGCCGGGGATTTTTAGCAATCCCCGTGCTGGTTTTACCTTTTCTCCTCTCTGCCTTCTGTGCAGGGGGTAGGTGACTCACCCTATCACTAAATATTCTGAGTTCCGGGTGCGCTGGTAGGAGACCAGCTCAAAAAGCTACAGCACTCACTCCCGCGGGCACCCGTGCAACAAGGAGAGTAAACGCCTCAAGAACATTTGTAAGGAAATCGGGTGGGAAAAGGAAAAAATAAAAACGTTTATTTTCTTCCTTTGTATGACGAACCACGTTGTCCTCTTTACCTTGAAAAAGTCCTAAAATGCTTTTTTTCCCTGCTGGTCCTTTAAGCACTTTTCAAGTTCCCGGGCCAGGATAGACAAGGCAGCGTCCGACATGATCTGGTTAATATGCGTTACACGTTTGCAAAGTGGTGCCGCAGCGCCTCGTGAGACCTCAGATGTACACAGTGGTTCTGCAGAGCAGAGCCATTCTGCGCTTTTCAATTCTCACGGGCATCGCTCCCTCAACAAACGTGGTGCCTCTTACTGGCCAAATGAATATTTTATAAGCCAAAGGCATATTACCCATTAAGAAAATACATAGCAACAACACTGTAGCAAAGAATAGTTTTTATGCGCACAGTAATGTATTTCGGCGCTCTCCGTGTCTTTGCATCTGCCCCCTCCACCCCACCCTAAGAAAACCCAACACTGTACAGTTCGAGCTTATTTACAAAGTGGGGTCGAGTAACAAAGGTCAGGAGAGGGTCAGGGGATGAGTACGTTACGCATGGTAAATTACGCATCTTAACTTGCCTGGAATTGTTAACGATACCGTGACTGGCACTCCCTTAAAAATAGTTAAGGCAGCATCCTTGGCGCACCACCGCGTGGTGGCGCTATACAGGAAAAAAAGGCACGAAAACTGCCTTTTAGTGGTTGAAGAGCACCCCAGCGGCAAGATTGTATTTAGCCTGGCGTGATGAACATCTTGGCTCTGTTCTTGCTGATTAACATTCTTGCAGCTCTTTCCTAAGATCCGCCTTTTCCATGAGACGTAAGCATATCTATGTAGAGTATGCACATAAAACGTGCCCGTACGCAGGGGCAATGTACGCAACGCTTACATTACACATGCCTAAGTTCATGACGAATTACTGGCGCAAGCTCACACTTAAAATTCGAAAAGCACCATCAATCTGTTACATTGACTCTTTTCTAGAAATGTCTTATAAATACTGGTTTCATCGATGCACTTTATTCCCTGGCCTTACCTATGATATGTTTGCCAGTGCCACTGTGGTATATTTATTTAATAAGGGAGCTCTGTAGCGCCAACATCGCCACTCGGGCAGCTCAGCATCATGGAAAAATGAAAATCCCAGCCTGTGAGAGAATGAAGCCTTTAAGTGGGCTTCATTTGTTTAGCAAGGGCTCATTCGTGAATTGATCAGTATTCCATCTGGGGTGGAGGTGTGGGAGGCTCTCGTCAGTGTGCGAGGAAGGCGCGTTGCACAGCGCTCATCTTCCTACTCCAGGGCACGAGGAGGCGGAGGGGTGATTTGCCTTCTCTGAGGTCAGAGGGTTTACCTAACGATCAGCTTCTGCAAGCCATATAGAGAGCCCCCCTCCGCTGCTAGGCAACCTGTGACGCTGGGCCAATCCCAGCGCGGCTCGCAGTGATGTAGGAGCCCAGAGCCGGTGAAGCTCCCGGCAGTGATCTCTTGTCTGTATGGGGCCATGTTTAAACACATGGCCCCATAAAGATAAGAAAACGTTTACGGCGGGCATAAAGCAGGCGAGGGAGTCCAAGTAGGCCGGCCCAAAAAGCCAAAGGGAAGCAACCTAAAACCCTCATTTTCAATGGGAAGCCAGCGTTTAACATGAACGCTGACGCTACCCAATAAAAATGAGGGGCGCGCCTCGAGTCCCCTTCTCCAAAGTAACTTGATCACTATAAGTCTCATGGCGAGGAGCGCATGCGCGCTCCAACGCCAGCCGAGACCTAAAAAGACAAACGAAGTTGGTGTATACGACCAGTGTTCTATTGCAGTCAGCCTTAAATTGCGCTCATGTCACATCTACATGGACTAACATGGATTGTGTTTTTGGCACTATTTATAATTACAAATGTAACAAACATTTGCAAAGCAATAGGTCTCGCATTTGCGAGAGTTTGAGCTGTTAGCATTGTAAATGACAGTGACTTTTATTTATGTTTTTAAAAAAATCAAACTTAAATAAAAAGCATTGTCATTTACAATGCCAATAGCTCAAACTCGTATAAATGCGAGACATGTTGCATTGCAGACTGCTAATTTTCCTGAACTTGCCTCACGCACTCTAGGCCTACATGGCTATCATGTAGCAGGAAGCGTTGCAGGAAGGCAAGCGTTTGCTCCCGCTATCTGGTATTATTCAGTGGACACCAGTTCAAGTCCTGGCAAGGTCACATCTGCTCAAGCTTTCTGGGGTCGACAAACTGGAAGGTGTTCGCTATTAATTTAAACCTTTCACTATAGTGCTTAAAATGTCAAAGACTGTAGTATGAAAAACCATCAAACTAGTAATAATGCTCTCCTGTGTGTATCTCAGGTCTTTGATATATTGTTGTGAATCAATCACTGCGGCTAGTGGAGTCACTGCATGACATTATGTTGATTAAGGAATTCGTAGCACAATTTCCGGACCGGTTCAGTCACACAAATTTTGCAATTAGGAGCTCCCCCTTAGTAACAACATAGTGTCATTGCGTTAATACTGATCCAAAGAGACCAAGGTGTGTGGGTGCAGAAGTGTAGCCTGGAAGTTGGGCTATGGGGTGAGAGCTGGCAAATTGGAGAATATAGGATGACCGTGTCAATGAAAGACTGAGGAGTAATGTTCACCTATGCCCATGTGTATAAAACAAAAACCAAAGGAAATGATGGACGGAGTGTTGAAAATTGCAAGCACTCACCCCCAGTCAACTGATCTGGGTTTAATCCATCACCGTTCTTTAGCCCACTCTGCCACCCCAGTTCAGACATGGCCATATGCAAATCAGTCTGACCCTGTGCCTCATGGGAACAGTCCAGCCCGAACTGCCAAGCCATGTCTTCCCTGGACCGGAAACAAGCTTCCTAGGACCGGTTTCTGGCATTTCAGCCGTCTTCAGCCAGGCTTGCTTGAATCCAGTGGCAAAGTGAGCAAGGGACTCACGTCTGAGTATACCCTGCCAACTTATGGCGAACAAAGCAAAAACCAAAGGAAATGATGGACGGAGTGTTGAACATTGCAAGCACTCACCCCCAGTCAACTGATCTGGGTTTAATCCATCACCGTTCTTTAGCCCACTCTGCCACCCCAGTTCAGACATGGCCATATGCAAATCAGTCTGACCCTGTGCCTCGTGGGAACAGTCCAGCCCGAACTGCCAAGCCATGTCTTCCCTGGACCGGAAACAAGCTTCCTAGGACCGGTTTCTGGCATTTCAGCCGTCTTCAGCCAGGCTTGCTTGAATCCAGTGGCAAAGTGAGCAAGGGACTCACGTCTGAGCATACCCTGCCAACGTATGGCGAACAAAGCAAAACCAAAGGAAATGATGGACGGAGTGTTGAACATTGCAAGCACTCACCCCCAGTCAACTGATCTGGGTTTAATCCATCACCGTTCTTTAGCCCACTCTGCCACCCCAGTTCAGACATGGCCATATGCAAATCAGTCTGACCCTGTGACTGGGGGTGAGTGCTTGCAATGTTCAACACTCCGTCCATCATTTCCTTTGGTTTTGCTTTGTTCGCCATAAGTTGGCAGGGTATGCTCAGACGTGAGTCCCTTGCTCACTTTGCCACTGGATTCAAGCAAGCCTGGCTGAAGACGGCTGAAATGCCAGAAACCGGTCCTAGGAAGCTTGTTTCCGGTCCAGGGAAGACATGGCTTGGCAGTTCGGGCTGGACTGTTCCCATGAGGCACAGGGTCAGACTGATTTGCATATGGCCATGTCTAAACTGGGGTGGCAGAGTGGGCTAAAGAACGGTGATGGATTAAACCCAGATCAGTTGACTGGGGGTGAGTGCTTGCAATGTTCAACACTCCGTCCATCATTTCCTTTGGTTTTTGCCATGTGTATAAAACACCATCCGACGCTTGTGTAGCATTGAGGCACTTTTTTTAGTCAATTCCTTGAACGGTGTCAGCGAAAGCAAGTCAGACGGGGAGGAGAACGTGAGTGAAGTACGAGAGAGATCATGCCTGGGGGAAAACTTCTATAGATTACATCGTGATTAAAATAGGACTTTGAGGCTTGGGAGGCTCAGAAGTATACTAAACTGGTTGACATCCAGGTTCAGATCCCTTTCAGGACTCCCTCAGTAGAAGTGTTCTGATTGGCTCCACACCACCCAAGATGAGGTTTCCATTAATTTTGTTGTGGAAGTCAGTTACTTCCAAAAATGGAATGCTTAACCCCATCTAAACGCTCAAAAACACTGAAATTACTTCCAAAATTATATGTCACTTCCTCTTTCGGAAAAGTTATGAATCCCTAGTCTGTGCCTAGCCCCCTTCCACTCCAGCCCATGATCCAACACTGCACTCTCCTCTTCCTTCAGTGTCACTAATAACCTGTCTACCCTCCCTTGCCTCTTGTGTTACTGATGGCCTGTATTTTCTTCTTGCCTCTGGCATTTGGGTCACTGCTACCCTGTCTCCCCTCCTTGCTCTCTATCACTGGTGTCAGTGATGGCCAGTCTCCTCCTCTTATCTCTGTAAGGGTAGGAGGCACTGAAAGGTTATTGGTAACCATAGTGCTAGAGACTTTCCCATGGCACTGGTGTCACCGATAGCCGCTCCCTCATCTTCCTTGACACTGTTATTGGAGCACCTTTCCCCTTCAATGTCCCTACCCGTGGCCTTGGCACTGGTGCCACAGCAACCGTAACTCATCTCTCTTGTGCCCATTGTTGGTCCACCTGCTCCTATGGTATTGGTGCCACTGTCAGCCAGGACGCTCTTCCTGCGATCCTAGTATCTGTGTCGAGAGGAAATAATGCTTCAACGGATCAAAAGACTTGGCATTTTCAGGACGAACGCCTGCGCCTCTCCTTTTCCCCTCTCATCTTCTCCATCCTCCTTTCATCTCACCGTCCCTCCCATGTGTTCATCCCCCCTTCTCCGTTTGTCACCGAGCTCGCTTTTTTCCGTCCTCCACACACCCACACATACACACACACACACACACACACACACACACACACACACACACACACACACACACACACACACTCCCGCCGCCCCAGCAGTGCCCCAGGCTCGGTACCTTGGTGAACGGCCACATTGCAGCCGTCGCAGTAGACCAGTGGGTTCTCAGCCCATCCCCTCTCATCGGAGCACACACAGCAACCTCCCACCATCTCCTTCATCGTTCCATCGGGCTGCTCGGTGCCTTCCTGCTTCAGCCGGGCCCCCGAGCTGGCCCTCATCGGCGTGGGGGCGGACAATGAAGATGCAGAGCCGGGCGCCCCCCTCCTCAAGAAGCTGTGGGCTCAGGCGGGCTCTGCCTGTGTTCAGTAATCATGCCTGCCCCTCCTGCCGGCCTGCATGCTGCTGGTGCCGAGCTGTAAACTCTTAGGTTCTGGGGCGAGGCGCTGCGTGGGAGGGAGCGGATTTTTCACCCTCCGTTTTCCTTCCTCTGGATGGCTGCTCACTCGTCCGGGGATGACAGAGAGCGAGTCAGGGGCTTCAGGGTATGAACCCCACCACAAAGAGTGAGATCTGAGCGAGGAAGGGGCCGCCAACAGTGCCTCAAGCCTGGGACCGGGTACAGAGGGGCCGCATGCCCGCCACCGCCTGGCCTGGCATGACGGTTCCTTCTCTTCATGTGCGCACGCCATGACGTATTTGCTCGGCTTTCCTCACCTGTTAACAGGTTTCTTGTCTTTATGGGGCCATGTGTTTGGCCCCATAAAGATAAGAAACCTTTTGAGACGAACGCAAAGCAGGCGAGGTCGTCCAAATGGGACAGCTCAGAAAGCCAAGCAAATACGTCACCGACACCTCTTTTCCAATGGCTGGCCACCGTTTTGCATACACGGTGACGCCAGCCAATGGAAAAGAGGGGTGGGGCTTAATGCCCCTTACTAAAAATACCACATCTCATTAAATCTCGCCAGCGAGACTGCGCAGAGAGCAATCAGGGTCATTGCAACCGAAGCTGAGCTCAAAGGGGGCCGAGGAGCCCTTTATAGAGCCAGATTTACCAAATCTGGCTTGTTAACCGACCCTGTGGAACAAGCAGCCTCAACCTGTTCTGACGTAGATACAACAGCGCAGCATTTGGTGACTGACTCACTTAGAAAGTGATTTGATGCCTCGTCAGGGGTAGCAAGCGCTATATTAATGCAAATACAATATTTGTAAGAACCGCAAATCAGCCCAAAGGAATAGTCAAACCAATGAGCCTGAGCATAATGAACTTCAACAAGTTGCCAAGAAAGCTAAACGTGTGGTTAAGAGAAAGGCGCATGCCCAGGACTTTCCTCTCACACCTCCTCCCCCGTTTCCTGAACGTGCCATTCAACCCATCAGCAATCTGGGTTTGACTGGTCCCATGTGACCTAATTGGGTGGCCGAACTTGTGGGCGAGCTAATTGATTAAATGAAAGGGGCCATAAAGGAGGAACTTTCCCCTATGTTGGCAAGGCTGAGGTTGAAATAGTAGTTGAATCCCTCGCTAAGCCATCGCTGGAGCAGGCCAGTGAGTTGGGCAACCATATAGAGCCTTCGCATAAACTAAGTTTAACTCCAGCTCAGCAAAACAATAGGAGTGGGAGTGTCTCACTTGCTACTAGTGCCCCTTTGACTTATGAAAACAACATAGCCAGGTCTCTGGAGGACACAGCAATGTTCAGTGGGCGTGTTGAGACCACAAGGAGACGGAATACAGCCCCAAAGGATCAAAGAATTTACCAGGGATTACTTTGCAGCCTGTCCCCCCTCCCCCATCATACTCCATCTGATCCCCAGTCCTATAAACCAGGGGGGGCTGAACCAAAAGAGAAACATTCCTCCGCGCTGCAGTCCTTCTGGCACCATAGCATCCAGCTGGGAAGAACCAACCCCTCATGCCACATCGGGGAGAAAACTCATTTTGGGAGAGTTTCTTGGAACATTGCAGGAATTGGCTCCAAACTTAGTAATCCAGACTGGGGTTCATTTATTCATTGTTTCGACATTTATCTTTTCCAAGAAACTTGGCATTGTTCACAAATTAATCCATCAGGATTTGCCACTTATGACATTGAAGCCCTATCCGGTGACAGGGGCACACCTTCAGGGGGCCTGATGACTTGGGTGGGAACACATGCTGGTTGAACTGTAATAAGTTCAGAGGTGATATCGGGTGACTTTTTGTGTGCTACCATCAAACTTCCTACAGGCTTTACTGTTCACATCTATTTGAGAACCTCAGCTAGTAAACTATAATCTCGCATTCTAAGTGACCTTGCATCTCATATGGCGGAATAACCCCCAGCAGTTTTAAAAGTAGTAGGGGGTGACTTTAATTGCCAGTTTGAGCCTTTAGATATCCCTTGTTGTACTCCCTTTCAGAAGAAGTCCGGTTTTGGTACATCCCTAACCTTACTCTTTCTCCAATAAAAAAATGGTCTGACTGGGCAATCCAAATGAATACATTACCCTTGAACCAGAGCATTCATACATGCATCTGCAGGACAAATTCAGACAGACGGAAACCATACCTTCAACAGACCGTCCTGTCCAATTTTTATTGACTATTTTGGTTGATGTCAGAATATGGCCTTTGTTTTGGATATGGTTGTGATTAATAGAATAGATAGAGACCATAATGCGTTAGAACTTACTTTCGGTTTTACCCTGAATAACGTTATAGCACAGCCCCTGAACAATAGAGGTCAGTTAACCCATAATAAGCGCAAAATCCAATAGCGCTCTGTGAGCCGCTCAGAAGAGACCATGAGGCACATATATAATTTAGTTGAAAAGATTATAGGAGCCTATTGTATCCTTGATCTGAACCAGGTACGTTTCTTAACGGAGATAGGAGAAATCCATCACAATCTGTTTGAGGATCTTAAAAAAGTCTTCTATATTGAAGAAAGGATTCTCCTACGTGCTACAATAAGCAATGCCGGTTGGCCAAATCAGCTATAAGTCCGCTAAAGACCAAGGACAGGGTGAGATCCAACATAGACAAACTAATTACAAAAATATTGTAAGACAAGCAAGAAGGGACTGTGATAAGTGAGAGTTACTGAGAGTGCGAGTTACTGCTGTCGGCAACTAGGGGGAAAACAACATCATATCAGCTTCTTGTTTCAAGGGGCAATGCAAAAGGGGTTGCCAAAACAGATAACATAGCAGCTAAAGTATGGATTTCCTACTAATCCATTTTGTATTGATCCCCGTTAGAAGGATCCATCCCTCTAAACTTTGGGGAACCATCATCTTTTATTACAGCAAGGCCGATTAGTTCTGGTGTGTATCCCCCCCATAACCTGCGAAGAAGTGGAACAAGTGATTAGGAAGGTTGTCCTCCATAAAGTCGAAGGCATTGCCAGAATTCCGGGGGATGTGTTCCAGTCGGAGATCAAAATTTGGGGCCCATACCTTACATTGGTGTTTAACTATTTCAAAAGATCTAAGGATTCCATCCTCATGGCCGCGAGCAAAACTTTTTCCTGTGTATAAAAATAGACCCCCTTGACCCTGCAAATTACAGGCCTATCAGCTTAATACCCACCACTCAGAAGCTCCTCAGTGGGGTTATTCTTTTCAGACTCCAGCAATGGCTAGATGACTGACGTCTTAGGTCCCTTCCAAGCAGGTTTTTGCTCTAGCACCTCTACTATTGTCCAAATCTTTAGACTCCAGATGATCTACAGGAAGACGGTTGTAATAGATAATGGCAGACTCTACGCAGTGTTCGTGGATCTTAGAGCGGCCTTTGATTTGGTACCAAGGGTATCCCTTTGGGAGGTGCTTTTAGAGATGGGTGTCCCTGAATATTTGTACAGAATCAGAGAGATTGCTTGAATCCAATTATGCCCAGCTTCGGTGCGGGAGGCTATGTGAAGTGACCAAACCATTCCCTATAAGAAGAGATGTACAACAAGGTTGTGTACTGTCCACAACACATTTTACCCTGTTCCTTAATGGTTTAGTAAGACATCTAAATGAATGTGATAATGATGCGCCTAAACTTGCAAACCTGAGGGATCCGGCCCTCATGTTTGCTGATAATACCCTCCTCTTATTCAAATCACCTATGGGAAGCCAGAGAATTTTAAACAGGTTTGGCATGTTTTGTCATGACAAACTCATGTCACACGACCTGACCGAACCCAACACTGAATGTGGTGCCATTTGAATATCTAGGTGTTACCCTTGATGGGAAATTGGACTGGGCCCAGCATGTCTCAAAACGTAGATTAAAATTAGAGCAGCATGTAGGAGGTTTGATTAAGATTCATGTGGGCCCTATTACAAACTGTTCTCTCCGGTTCTCCAACTCTACTCCTATCAGGCTCTGGGGTGGCCTTATATGGTGACGAGCTGTGGGGACAAAAATCTTAAAAGTAAAACTTTAGAACTAGTGGAGCATCGGCTTAATGCAGGTGTTGTGTCTCCAGACCAGCACCCCTTTGACCCCGTTAAGGAGAGATGCAGGTAGTAGACCAATCTCAGAAAAAGCGGCAGACAGACCTTTAATTGTTTGTAGGAGACTTTGGGCTACCCCCGAAATGATATCTTATCCTAATGGTTTGGAGGAAATCCTAAAGTATCCTGCGGTAGCAGATTTTCCCTGGATTAGATATATTAGATACACATGCCATGAACTGGGCCTAGTCAATCTGTGGAAAGATCCCGGGGAAGTTGTCTTTCTATTTTAGTAAAGGAGCTTAAAACCCAATTTAGGTCCCATAGATTAAATAGGCTCCTAACCTCAAAATGGGTATTTTGACTAATGTTTTTACAATGTCCAAGGATTTTTATTAGACCCAACCATTTTAGATTATATTGAGCCAAATTTGGCTAGGTAACTATATCTGCACTTTAGATATGGGACTTTGCACCTATACTTCAAGATGGTTGAAGCCAGCTAACTTAGCTGCTATGGGTTTCCCTTCCTGAGGATACGAAAAGGAATCAGAAACCCATGTGTTGTTTTGTGCCAAGCTTACAGTAGGGCATGGGCCAGGTGGATAATTCCAACATGTAGACGCTTGGGTACCACCAGGCATGAGGTGCTGTGCAGAATTTTGCAGACTGATTTGACTACCGCCTTGGTGTTTGCAGTTTCAAGGTATGTATTGAGTATGTGGCATGTCAGGAGGAAAATGGATGCTGTTTCCCAACCCAAATGAACCTGAGACCTTTTCTATCATTAATTGATTTGGTTTGATTCTAAGACCATAATCTATATTGTAACAATATTAGAAAAACGGTTGATATTTTGTGATATCTTGTTTTTTTAGGTTTTTCAGACAATGAACTGCATTTTAAATGTTTTTTTTTAAATTCCAAGAATTGTATCTTTTTATAATATTACAGTTTCTTTTTTGTGTGTGCCTCTTTGTTGGAATTTTACCGAAATAAAGAGTATTGAACTAAGTTAACCCTGTCTGATCTAGCGACAAGGTGGTTACGCTCCGCTAAATTTAGGGACTTCATGGGTTCACCCTGAAAAGGGTTACGATCACGCCTTAGGTGTGCAGTTGCTCACTTAAAATAATTAACCAATTTCTTATATTGGTGTTCAGCAGTATGTCGCGGACTTACGTTGTGTATTACCACACAGTGATTGAAGTAGAAATTTAAAATTCCACTCTATATGGAAAGCAAAAAATTGACTTTTTGTAGTTAATTAGGGCATTTTTGATTTTTACAAAATTCACTCGCACTCAATTTATGCACCATACATTTTTGGGAAGATGCAGGTGATTCTTACTAACGTGGAGAGCCTTAGCATGGCAGAGCTGAGGACCATGTGTAAGCAAAGGGGACTGAAGCTGAACAAGCAGTCCAATAAGAAAGATAATCACATAGTCCTCAGAGCCTGGGAGGAAGTCAGTCAGCTACAGTGCACCACAAAGGAGAACGAGAATGAAGTGGGAAATGAGGAGGACATTGTGGAAGCCTCAGTGCCAGGGAGTGTTGTCCCCCTGGAGCAGCATCTCCTACATTGTACAGCGCTGGGAGTAGTTAGTCATTGCGCAGCTTGTCCCATCAGAGCTGGAGGACAGACAGACAGAGAGGGCCTGGAAGATGCATCTTGCTACCCCTGCCCTTAAAGAGAGAAAGTTCACTGACGAGGAGAATAAAAAGCAGCCCTAGTTGCCGAGATAAAAGCAGCATTGGATGAGGCAAAGTTGACCTTGTCCATTGTTGGGAGGGATACACGAATGGCACTAGAGGCAGCTGACCAGGTTAGGTATGGCCTCACACTAGTCTTGGGTGGGCTTTGTAGACTCATTTAGTAAGGCACTGAACAGTTGGTAGAAGGGTCTTATAGGATTATGATGGGCTATATATAATTTAATTATGTGGCATCACATCTTGAGTACAGAGTTATGCAGCACTGGATAGACTCCAAGCTCACTGTGCTCAGAGAGACTGGAAAAGAAGCTGATCGTTGGCTCAGCACCAGTCTCCAACAAGCATTTGCAATGCAATTGGTCTCGCATTTACACGAGTTTAAGCTATTGGCATTCTTTTTAAAGCACAAGTAAAAGGCAGTCATTTACAATGCCAATAGCTTAAACTTGCGTAAATTCGAGACCTATTGCATTGCAAATGTTTGTTTAAGTTTAAAACGGAGCGCGGCGCCGCTTCAAGGACACCGCGCTCGGTTTCTTTTTTTTTTTTTAACTTTAACACTGAGCGCGGTGTCCTTGAAGTGGGCGTCCCGCTCAGTGTTAAACAAAAAAAAAAGGAGCGCGCGGTGTCCCTGAAGCGGGCACCGCGCTCACTATGGAAATAAAAAAAAAAAAAAAATTAAACAGAGCGCAGTGTCCCACAAGTGGATGCTGCGCTCAATATACAAGTTAAATAAAATTAAAATGTTAAATGATCGCGGTGTCCCTAAAGCGGGCGTTGCGCTTATTACGAAAATAACCAAAAAAGCAGCCGCCATGGATCCCATCAGTGCCAATAACAAAAATAGTGCTCACTCTCTAGATAAAGTAGGCCGTGTAACGAGCCAAGAAAAAGGTCCAGTCGTTATGGGCAGCAACAAATGGAGACAAGGCGGTACCAACAAGACCATTTATGAATAAGAAGCCACCATTTACGAAGGACGAGGACAAAAACCCAATGACAAGTATGAGCAGAGAGTGGGTGGGGCTGCTAGTGCATTACCCTAATACAGCATGCCTCGCAGAGCGAGCAGTGCATGCACGCTGCCGCTAGGCTCGACGTGAAAAGGTATCCGGGAGCAGCCAGAAGCAGCTGTGGTCCAGGTTCCCCTCTGCACAGGGTATGAATGGGAAGGTCAGTATAATAGAGAGAAGTTCCCTGAAATAATTTTGAATGGAGGGATTCCCAGACCACTTTTGAACACCATTTTAAACGTTAGGAAGCCACACCTATGTAGGTTTTGTAGCCCACAAGGTAGGGTACAAGGTATTTAAAAGAGAAATGTCAAAAATGTATATTTCCATGTCCTTACAGTGTTAAGGCTCAAAACACTATCATCACTGTGGCAGGCTAAAGTACCAATACTGCTAACTCTAAAAAGGACCAGCTAGAAAAATAACTAAACCACTATTTCTAATAGTTATTAAAAATACCATTCACTGGTGGGGTCAGATTTTCATACATTTTAATCAAAGGTAACTTCTAGAAAATACTTTTCTCCTGCCTGAACTGTCAGAAGGTTAATTAGTATAGGCCTCGGCCAGCTATCAGCATGTGCTCAACCTTGAATAGGTGTGAAATGCCTCCCAGGACCAAAGCAAAAAAGGCTGACCTGAATGGATGTTGATGACTCCTCTGAGATCACCAGAAAATCGAGTGGAGCAGTGGGTATCCTTTTTGGGCTCGGTAGTGTCAAATCCTGCTTGACGGGTCTGTTTAGTCATGCGACACTTGAAAGGGAGAGAACAGGATCCCAAAACAATTCTTGTGGGTCCACTGTCTGGTTGCTGAAGGACCTTCCTATTGCTCTACCAGAATTCTGTCTCCAAGTTTGTCGTAGGTACAAGTGCCTGCCTCAAACTGGATTTTATTGTTAGATGCGGGTGGACACTAGGATTACCATAGTGTGTGTGTACACACGTACATCTCCCCCCCCCCGACCCCCAAGCTTAGCATGGCCAGACTTTTTCTTGAAAATGTATGGACAAGCCATTAGGGCTTGTTTGCAATAAGGCAAAAGTGGGTAGAGGTATTCCTGGAAATATATGTTGTTAGTTATGAAATATCCAGATATCACCCCCACCCACCAACTAGTGCATGGGATAAATATGGCACATGCAGACATCCACTTCAGAACACTTTCTGGGCCTATGGAAAATTAGGAGACAACTGGACCTGCTGTCTTCGACCTGTGGAGGAGGAGCCCTTTAGGACTGGACCGACTCCGACTTGTACCCAGGACAAAGGATTGGACTCCCAATGGTCAGTTGGCAGACCTATGTGGCTTCAGAGAGACCAGCTACACGTGGCCTTTTACTGTAAGTACCCAGCTGACCAGAGACAACCAGACCTGGACTGGACTCAGATGATGGCCTCTGCCTGACACCCCGTAAGTATCTTAAGTCCCTACCCCGCGGTCCTATGGGGTTTTAGAAGTGAACTCCGGTGGTGGATTGGGACTTTAGAAACCAAGTCAGAAGGCAAAATCTTTGACCAGGACACAGCTGGTTGATGTATCCGACCCGAGCTTTATCACAGTCTGCCTAAAATTGTGCCTTTATTCCACTGTAGCACAAGCATTCACTATCATTGATGCCATTTCTACTTAAAACTTTAAGATTTCATATCTCTGGTTAGCCTTATTGGATTTCTAGCATGTTGGTGTCATTTTATTTATTAAATTTACTCTATTTTTCTAATTCAGTAATGGATTTTTAATGTTTAGCATTTTGACTTATTACTGTTTTGTTACTGCATAAATACTTTACAAATTGCTTCTAGTTTAGAATGTTTACCCTGACAAGGGTTATGGTTATTCCTTAAGGTGGATAGTCACCCAACCACAATAATAATCCAATTTCTGACACTATCCTTTACATGTATGGTCACTACAAACATGGTTTTTCACTGACAATGACGACTCAGATAGTCTTAGGTCATCGAGGCCTGTAGTTCCATGGACTCTCCATTTACACGTTTAGAATTATTGGAGATAAACCTCCGAGACATGCTCGAACATGTAGTAGTGCACTTCCCTATCTCACTGAACCAATTATCTGCTTCCATTGAGCATTCCAACATACTGGTGCCTGACCAGATGAAAATTATTCAACGTTATGGTTTGCATGTTTGGAGGATAGTCACCCCCCCCAAAGGACGCATCCTATAGTTTCAAATCAACAAATTTCCTTCTAACAGAGTTAAGTGTTCATTGTTTGAAACGCTTAACGGCATTCGTAGTTACATGTTCGATTCTTAATTCTAAAGCAGACGACGTGCATTACAGCCATAGCATAAATGAATTTGATAATCATACCCAGGACGCAAAATGTTTATTTTCTTTACGCATTAATAAAAAAGTAACAATACGCGTTACTCCTTTGCACTTTGAATTTTAAACAATCAGATTGGCTTAATTTTTTTGGTATTTTCTTTTTTTAATTGGCCTTTAATTGCTGCAGAACACAGAATGATTCCACTCTAGAAGGACCATCCGTAAAGTTGCCATAGAATCTCAGCCTCTTGGACGTACATATGAAACACAACAAACCTGAACATACGAGAGACACCTCTTCAGATATTTATTAAATGTTTTACAGGGCACTAGACTACACCCACAAACCTAGACATCGGTGTGCCAGCAACTGATTATTAAAAAGTAGCTGAAACAAGTACAGTGGATCCGTACATATCGTTCTTGAAGTTGATACAGAGCAGGAACTGACCATCCTTTTCTTCAAAAATCACTGGGTTGGGACCTTTAAAGCAGAAGAGTACCGACCGTGCAGACAAGTGCTTCAAGTTCGCCAGTTGATGGGAAGTATGGAGAGGCTAGATGGGGACAATCACAAACATGCAGATTTATAAGTTTTTAGTTGCTCCCAAAACTGCTGGAAGAACCAACTGCAGTTAAATTAACACGATTCCTAGGAATCTCTTGTCTTAGACTCTTCACATGGTCATCTTCGAATGCAGTGAAGTTCGATCCGGTCTCTCTTGCAACTGCAGGCAAACGGCGTCTGCACCAGACATGTTGAACAAGTCTTTGGGTGGCATCCATCACATTTTTGCCCTCTCCCGCTGAAGTCTAGAATTATACGCTCGGGAGACTGTGTTCCAGGCATCCATGTACCTGTCCATGCACATGGCTACGCATTTCTAGAGGGAAAAATCATATAAGAGATGTTGGCAAAGTAGTCCAAATAAGCGGCCTAGGAGGCATAATAAATTATCTATATCAAACTTTAATGTTATTACACTGCCAGAAGTATTGCTTTTAATGTATTAATATGCAGTTATTGGAAAATGCAATGCATTACAGGTTCAATTATATAGATGGGTATTTTGCTCATGTTACTTAAATTCACAGTGGACAAATCAGATGATGCCTAATAAGTAGATAAAATATATGACTCCATTTCTATATTCAATTTCCTGCTAAGCTAATATCAGCAGATTAATATCCCCACCTCAAGACGGAGTTATTCTTTTGAATAATCGCTTTTGTAAACATCTTTCCCATAGCTCTCAAAACATATATATATTTTTTTACTGATCACTCTTTCACAAGAAAATTTTCACTGCACTTCTTATGATAATAGAGAAACTTAATAAACATTGCATTGGTTGCTGTTTACTGAGTCAGTTTTCAATATTAATAGAGTAGGGAGACAAGCTAAATGGTACAAGTCAGACCAATGGTAAATAAAAATTGACTCTATAAATCGGCACCCAAGTGAAAATCCAGTATTAGGTTATAAAGCACCTTCATATTCTAACGTTTTAGTTAAAGTGTTGCTCATTTTCATATGTTTTGGCTTTTGATAGTCGGTCTGGCAGACACGGTGTCAGCACTTCTCAGTTGTTGCCGTACAATCTATTGAAACTGAAAATTAGAGCAGATGAAGCGCTGCATACTGTGGGAAAACAGCATAGGAAACTTTATTTACAACCAGTAATGCAAGTACGTGCATCACATAAGACTGAACTATATATAATCAAAATAGAGCTGAGTCTGGGCCTGTAGGTGGAGAGCCAAATTATGTCTTCAGGTCTGAAATAACCTAGGCCCCCTACTTTAAATCTACAATTGGGGGCAAGACCAGGTCGGGCAAGATGGCGGACTTCCCTCCTTGAGTTCTCGCTCCTCAGATGAGACTCCATCCCCATCTTGCTGCTGACAGCATCTAACACCCTCCTGGGAGGCTAGCGTAGGTTTCCTAGGGGCCCCAGGACGAGACTGTGCCTCCTCTTTCCACCGGGGCCGGCGTGGGAGCAATGACCGGCTTTGGGCATGTGCACAGTGCGGAGACGGTGGCAAAGACTTGCAGATGTGAGGGCCTCAGCCTGTGCCGCTTCTCCAGAACTCTGGTATGTGCGGGCCCCAGAGGGGCCGCTGGAATCGGGTGCAGAGCCGTGAGCCACCCCCCTAAGCACCACCCAGTGGCTGAGCAGCCCTGGGGACCGCGAGACGGATGCGGTCTGACAAATCTACTGATCATAGCCTTTCCGCAGAGGAGAGGTCTCGGCTTGGGGCATCTCCTTAGGGTTGGTTTTATCTGTTCACCCCAACAGGAGGGAGTTGGTGGGGCAAGTGACCGTTAGTCCGGTGGCCCACATCGCTTACATGACGGAGCCTGAGGTGAGCGGTTTCTACCCTCCCTCACCTCTAGGGCCACTTATAGCTCCCCTGACGCTACACAAGACTGCCACTCGCGCCCTGGCTGGTGAGGGGGTGTCCGACTGCTCGTGCTGCCAGGGTTTGGGACAGACCCCTGTGCCAGTGGGACAGCGACCACCAAACCCCCCCCCCCCCCTTTTTCCCCCTGCCCATTTATTTGATTGCTCTGGCACACAGGCTGCTTCTCCCCTTACACGGACATTACCTCTGTCGGTAGGCCGATCAGTGGCCTTTCTTCTCCTTCCTTGATACCTTCCGGACTGCCCTTCAGCCTTCATCATGCAGGCGGGTTGGGGGAGAAGGGGGGGGCACTCAGACACAAACAAATATATATATATATATATATATATATATACATTCAATAAATAAAACAACATCCTTTTTGCTATCCAAGCTTCACGGTCAGCTTTGGAGACCAGAATTGAGGAGGTTGGAGTGGATGTTGCGCTCTTATGCCAGGACCTTCGCAATGTTGCGGAACGAGTGGCTGGCACAGAGAGGCACATTTGGGACCTGGTGTATACATTGAAGACTGAAGTGACCCGCCTGACTATGACGTCCAGTAGCCTGGAGATATGGGCCGAGGATGCAGAGACCCAGGCCCAGTGTAACAAGCTTTGTTTCGTGGCCTTCCAGGATGGGTCAGCACCTGAGAGTTTCCTAGAGAACTATATCCTGTTGTGGGTCCCCGGGGGGCACTTGTCCTCATGCTTTGTGGTGGAACAGGCCCACAGATCGCTGGCGGCGGGCCCCCTCCCACGTTGGATGCTTGGAAAAATGTTCAACTACAAGGATAGAGATGTGGTTCTCTGTTTTGCTCGCGAGCTGGCCACCACTAACTTTCAATCTACTCGAATCCTGGTTTTACCAGATTACACGGGCCTCATGCAGTGTCAAAGCAAATCCTTTGAAGCTGGCAAGCAAAAGCTACGGGTAAAGAACCTGCGATATATGCTCCTCTTCCCAGCCCGCCTCCACATGATTCATGCATCCAAGTCCTTCTTTTCTGACACACTTGAAGCAGCCGCGGAATGGGTAACTGAGAACCAGGAGGAGACCCAGATGATGAAGCATGTCACTTCGGTGAGTGATGGGGATCCGTCCTACTACTAAGTATACCCAGACAACTGTTCTGGTCATCGGACATTTTGTACTGTGTATCTCGGTAAACCTTACTATTTTACAGACCCTTGGATATTATTGTTGTTTAGATTATTTCTAGGGGAATATATCCATGCTCGGTCTCTAAAAGTTCCCTTAGACCCTTTTGTCCTGTGTGTGTATTCTTTTTTTAACTGAGAACCAGCCCATGCGCAGCAACTCGCCGCCTGCCAGGGGAGCAACTTCTTGAGATGACTTGACGGTGGGGTCCACCGCCACAGAAGACAAAGGGGCTCCTGCAAACATCGAATGCAGGCTTTTGTGTCACGTATTTCTTCCACCACAGACGCCCCCAATTAGTCACCGGACGCAGACAGACCCTTCCTCCTGACGGACTTAATGGCCTCGATTTACGCCTCACAGGGTTGGGTGACTGAGCCAGATTCTGAGGTGGCTACCATGCCTGCCCATTGGATCCCACTGCATCTTTGTACCAACATCACTGTATCCACTGTGACAGCCCCACCCACGAATAAGGCTTAACCCTCCATCTAGTAATTTCCAAAGCGGACTCCACCCAGTTGGATTCGATCTTCCCCTGCGACTGATCTGACCATCACTTTCCATATCAATTGAAGCAGTTAAACTACTCTCTGTCCAACCCAAGAGAACAGAAATCTGGAAGAGGAACCTAAAAAACTTCAATCCTGCCTCACTCGCAACCGCTAGTCCTATCTTCACGCCCCCACCGGATGGATTAAATGATGTACATGATCTGACCAATCACTACTTCCACAGGGGTGTGGAATTTTTAAAATAATCTACTTGGCCAAGGGACAAAATGCTACTAAGATCGACATGTCCTGAAAAATCCACTTGTCCCACCAACTCCCGACATAATTATAAGAGCTGACAGAGAAACATTCACTATATTTTTATTTTGTTTTACACGTTGTTGCATTTCTACAGCACTGCGTGCTCCTATCAAGGGCCTGAAGGGGCCTCTGGAGTTTCTGAAAAGTTACCACCTCGTTAGCTTTGCATGACTGGTAGATTTATTACGTTGATTTATAGCATGTCAACAGGTTCTTTAAAGCCTGAAATTTGTAGACAGTGGGTTTAAAATATCTGTCTTGGATGTTGCAAGGGGGTTTTGAAAGTGCTCCAGTTTTGTTGTGGCAAGCTTGCAGTTGTATTTAGGCATGACGTGATACAGAATGGTGCATTTTTGGTTGCAGGGTATTTGATCATGCTGATCATACGTCATGTCACAAGCTTGAAACCAAAATTTGCACAACAACGGAGGACACCTTGCAGTGGTCTAAGCTCAGCACGAAATGAACAGCATGGTAATTTGTAACATTTATAAGGTGCAAATTAAGTTACAGGTAAGTAATGTTTTTCAATTCTTTTGTTGGACCTTTGCTGGGAAAGGATCCTGTGTTTGGGAGGTGCCAATTCTTTACCGCAGTCTGAAATTCTGGGTGTTTTTGAAGTATCCGTATTCTTGACTGGGAGATTTTCCAGAGTGTCACTCGCAGGGCCAGTCTGTACCAAAGACACATTCTTTAGCAGTAGGTGTGACGTTTGAGTTGAAGGAAGATCGGTCCTGTGTAATGGATGGTCTCGTGTGCGATGCGGAGAGCCATGAATGAGCTGTTACTTGCAGCCAGTGTCATTCGTGAAGAATGTGAGTGATAGGATTATGCATTCATGGGTGTTGACATTGTCTGATGCCTGCATTCGTAATAAGCTCAAAATTGGGGAGGAAAAATAGCATTGGCCACCAGTAAATAAACTCTTGGCATTATGTAGGTGTGACTGACCCAAAGCGATGGTGGCCATCTCCCTTTGAGGAAACCCCAGATGTAGAAAGATGTGGCATTGAGTTCACATTGAGTAAAACATGCCTTAGTCACTTAGTTTACCTAAGCAGTGGGTCGAGGCCATAGTTCCCATCATGTTTCTCACTTCACTTGATAGCTCTGGTTCATGCCACTGTGTCCAGATGGTGAAGAGGTGATACTTTGTCCAAGTCTGTTTTACGTGCGAGAATCTCAGTCTTTGACAATATGAACGTGATTGAGATTGAGATGCTGAAGATGTATAATAGCGTGTTAGCACACTTTGAACATCTAAAGCATAAACTTAAATAAAAAACATTTTACTTCTGTCTTTTTATTGATGTTTTCCTTAATAAACCTAAACAAAATGAGTTCCACTACTGCAAACATTGGGCATAGGTATAATAACTCCTGCAGGGATGAGAATACCCTGTGTTTACAGTAAAAGACTCGCAGACTGTCACTAATGCATCCTTGGAAATGACAGGGGGCAGTGTTGTTCAATTATTGTAGTGCCCAATATATCACGATCATTAGTTACCAAGAGGTGCGCTGCATAAATTGTCTTAATTTACATGGAAGAGTGCCCTGCTCATATAGGGGCATGTGTAAAGACGCCATATTCGCGTGACATAACCACAGCCATAGTAAACAGAATACAATGTTTCCGCATCAACATGGAAGATGCAAGGCCACAGTTGGGACTAAATATGACCCAGTCTAGACCTCTCCAGCTGCAAGGTACATCCAAGCTGATGGGCTCCTGTGACTTTTGAATCCATCGATCACTGTCACTGGAGTGCGCCTTTCAGCAAAGGGAAAATAGTTGCCCAGCACTAACTAACAATGTGGTTATGTGTGATAAATTCATACCCTTGCTGTAAATTACCTTTTGACCCTCGCCCCCATGGTAATTGATCCCGGCTCGTAGCATGCAGCATCACAGTTTCCGTACATTTCTTAGTAAATGGTGCGGTTTTCTGCAGATAATTAATGGGTTTATTCAGGGTCCGACTCACCTCGACGTCTGCCACTGACAATTCCAGAAAGACGAGCGCCTGCGTGAGGCCGCTACGGACACTGCAGGATGGGGGATATCGAGCCACTCTACAACCGTCGGCAGAGAGACCACACGGATATCCCGTCCCACGACGCTTGGACCAGGCAGCAGAGAAAGAGTTTCCTGCCTCGCCCCACTCTTTGCATGTTCGACAGCTTGGTTCAGAGAGTGGGTGGCCTGCACCAGTGTTTAACCCGCGCTTTCCCACAAAAGAAACAGTGATGTTTTGCTGGGCTGAAGAATCCCAGCCAATCACTGGCTAGAGCCCAGTCATGGGCTTTTAGCCAGACGCCTCCAAAGTTCTTAGGCTTTCTGTCAGCATGTCTAATTGCCGCAAGTACCCGAGAGTGCACGCAGCTCGTATATTTTTAGTGATTTAATGTCTACTTGTCTGTCTGACAAAGTAGATATTAAATCTTATTGGCCAACATAAAAATCAACATGTTTTGGGCGTCGGGCGACATGATTCCCCCACCCCTGACTTCCACTCTATGAACATGGTACTTGACAACTTAGCTCCCCTACAACTGAAAAGAGTCACCACAAAAGACTCAAACCCCCGGTATGATGGTAGGCTAAATGAAGACACAAGATCTCTAAGAGGAATTGAAAGACAATGGAGTGCGCCACCATCCTCTGCCCACCTCAAATAACTAAGCATGAGAAACTCCTATTACAGAAAAATTAGACGATCTGTGAGCAATTAGACCAAGCCAAGAGTCGTCCCAAAAGATTATTAGAAATAATCAAATCTCAATCTAAGGGTGTCTCCCACACTCCCCAAGTTAATTCGGAAACACTCCCCAATTGCGAGGAATTTGCTTCCTTTTTCACAACGAAGACAGAAAACATAAAGACAGGCCTACTTAACGATCTATTATCCCATACCGACCCACACATGACCTCTTCACTGACCACACTAGCGACCACGCTTAGCTGTTCTGCAAAGCTCGACCTCAAGAACAACGCCTCCTGGACCACCGTCAACTTCTAAGGCGAAGAAACTATCCTAAAAACGCTCATGGCCCTGAATACCTCCTATCACTTCACAAACCCTCTCCGAGCAACCCACTTAAAATACTACATTTCAATGTTAGTGCCCCTATGGACTAGGGTTATAAATACCTCTCTTCTGCAAGGAACCATCCCAGACATCCTCAAAGCTGGTCAGGTATCCCCAATTTAAGAAACCATCGACGGACTCGTCAGACCTGAACAACTATCGTCCAATATCCAACATTCCTACCCTGGCCAAACTACTAGAAAAATGTGTTCACATGCAGCTTAGCAACCACATAGACCACTTCAACCTGCTCGATCAATTCCAATCAGGTTTTCGATAAGGACACAGTACGGAATCAGACATGACCCACATAATAGATGACACATTACAAATACTGGATAAAAACAAAGCCTGTTTACTAATCCTGCTCGACTTATCCTAAGCCTTCGACACAGTCAAATAATACAACTTACTAGACCTCGTGAAACATAGAATGGGACTGTCTGGAACGGTCCTAAACTGGTTCACTTACTTCCTCCAAAACAGAGCACAAAGATTCAAGATCAATCAATCAATCTTTATCCAAGCCCACCCCAGTCACTTTGGGAGTACCCCTGGGATCTTCCCGCTCACCGACACTATTCAATATGTTTATGGAACCACTCACCGAGCTTCTCAACTCCTCAAACATCCAATATCACATGTACGCAGACAACACACAACTCCACTTTAAGGTCCATACAATTGAGGACATCAAGTCCCTTAATTCAACGCTCCAAAAACACAGACCTAGCTTGCAAAAAACCACTTAAAACTAAACAGCCTCGTGCGATGGGGGGGTGGGTTCATGGGGTTATGGTCATTATGTTAATAATTCATTTGTATTGCTCTTCATTTTTCCTATTTTGCTCATGAAAACCATCAAAGTCAGAATGATGTACGTTTCTTATGCAGAAGTTTCTGGGGCACAGAGCTCTGATCTATGTGTGTTATTTGACAAAATTTGTTCCAAAAAAAAAAGAGAAAAAAAACACCCTCAAAACAGAATTCCTCTTAATCTCTCCCCCCCAGTCAAACAACCATCATCCGCGAGTGGATGAAGCACCTAACGGCACTCGACGGTCAACCTCTCATTATTTATTCTGCCAAATTGCTAGGAATAACTCTGGATAATAAGCTAAATATGCAGAATCACAACAGCGCTGCAACTAAGGGAGCAAATTTTCAGATGAACATCCTGAGAAGACTGAAACCTTTCATACCCGCAAATGACTTTAAACAGGCAGTTCAGACTCTAGTAATCCCCAGAGTTGACTATGGGAGTGTCGCCCTCTGAGGCCTTCCTAGATCAACGACGGCCCCTCTAAGAGCCTCAATCAATGCAGCTGCTAGACTCATCACAGGCTACAAAAGAAACGGTCACATCTCCCCTGACCTTCGTGCCCTCAACTGGCTACCTTTTGAGGCCAGAATCCATTTGAAAATCGCCTGTATGACACACAAGGCATTGCATCACATAACCCGAGATACCTAGCGGAGAAATTAGTACTATTGGGTGGTAACAGAACTACTAGGAGTTGCGATAATCTTCTACTGAAACCACAACGATTTTCCAAGAAGAAAACATACAACTGTACCTTCTCAGGAATGGCTCCCAGGATTTGGAACGCCTTGCCCCCAGAAACGAGACTGAACCCCTCCGTGGCATTCTTCAAAAAAAGTGAAATCGATTCTCTTATCCAAATTCACCTGAACTATTTTATACAATCTTGTAGATATGTGTTAGCCTGTCATAGTTACCACTACTGTATCACAGAATTCATAGTATTTTTGTATATGTCTATCACCTATATTTGCCCTGTAAAGCGTTCTGATACCCACAAGGGTCTTGATCGCGCTATACAAAACCTTAAAGATAAGATTAATCAGTATTTCCGGGGGGGGGGGGGGGGGGGGGGGGGTCGACATGGTTTGTATCGCTTCAAAGGTTTTTCTTTTTTTTTTTAAAGGACCGGACGTCTACACCAGAGGCTGTTGCCCAATTCCTAGGTAGCTCACAGTGCCTCATCGAACCTCTGACCCTCCTGGGGTAGCAGCTGATTTTGGCAACCTCGAACATGACACTCTGATCGTCAAGGGTATTGTGGAAACCAATCTTACCCCTTTCGTTGTCTACTTATGCATGCCATTGGGAAAACACGAGAAAGATAGGAGTACGGTTTTCAATACATTTATTGAAAATAATGATTTTGCATAGATTGCTTTATCTGCCTAATAATCGCAGCTAATTCTAAGTAACCAGCATTACGAACATGGTGAAAAGAATAAGCAATGTGGCAGAGAGGGGGTAAGGTACTGAGTACAGCATGCTGGTCACCTTTTCACTCCACAGCAGGCACAGACTCAGTCATGATATACAACAACCAATCCCATACACAATTATAGACATCCTACAATAGCTAATAAAAAATGTCCCACAGTCCAGAAATGACAAGATTTTTTTAACACAGCCATGACTGTAGCCAAGCGCGACATAGCGGCGGCATGGAAATTTCCCGATCCACCAGACCTGGGGAAATGGTGCAGGGGAATGGACTGGTGTGCGAGCCAAGAAAAAGCTTTGTACATGGCACGAGGATGCCCTAAGGAATATCTTAGGGTGTGGGGTAAATGGCTGGGCACTGTGGAGGATACGGAGTGATTTGCTAAACCAGTTTACCGATGTGTACCTCATGGGGTGTAGAAATGTGGGATGCTTTGTTCTCAAAGATGTAACAGATCTATTGTCCTCTGTGTTTTTGCTGATTTGCTTATATGTTCTGAAACCAATAAATTTGATTATAAAAAAAAAAATGTCCGACAGAGGAGCAGTACATTTTCTAATAACTTTTTTTTTATTTTCAAATGGTAAAAATCTATATCTTTTCTTCTTATTTTAAATATAGATCACATAAATTACATTCACTTCCCTCACCATTCCTACCCCTTATCTGGCTTCGTGTGAAGGAACACGGCAAACCACCAGTAGGTTGCCTGTGCACCAGAGGGCGGGAGAAACAAGCCATTCAAAAAGGCCAGTTAACACTAACCGTCTCTCCATTCTCCGTTTCCCGAGGGGAGGACCCATAGAGAAGGCAAACAGAAGACCCTGGAAGGATCACTACTGTGAAGAAGCCCTAACGGAACCCCAAAAACGGACAACGGACACTCTCTGAAAGACTGTTAAGCAATAAATCTCCATTCCCAGTATACCCCCCCGAGTCCCATGTCGTACTTGGTGCGTGCCAGGGTTATTGCCAATTATGCTGTTCTGCCCGTTATGTGTACTTGTATGTATTATTTTTGGCCTTCAAAATCTAATAAAAAAATATTTTATCAAAAACAAATGTACAATTAAATGTGAGTCACATATATTTCAATGAGATTGTTTCCGTCGTGCGGAAGTGACAAGCACCACAGAAGAGCAGCCTCTGTGCAATTGAAAGTCCACTACGAAGTACTCCAAAAGAAAGGAATAGGGAGCGAATATATTTTAGCTGGGGCATGGCAATTTGGGTAGAATAGGGATTCTTTAAAGACTACCGTGAAAATAACAGGTGTGTATGTGAGTAGACAAACAATTGAAACCTTAAGGATTGTATGATGGTCCTGACTATTTTAAAAAGAAATTCCTTAGGCCTCTTCGGTCTCATAGTGTCCAATTTTAAACAAGTCTGCTGGGGGGGGTGGGGGTATGAGGGGGAAGAAGTTGTATTTAAAGCCCAACCAAACGGCGGAACGCCTTGGTTCCTCATTTAAAGACAAGTCCATCCCTGTCTGCTTGTAGAAAAAAACCTCAAAACTTGGCTTTTCAACTTCTAGTTCCCTAGCTGGTTGCATCATCTTTATCCTTCCGTGTTTGGCTAGTACCAAGACGCCTTCAGGCAATCGAGCACTTTATAAAACTTATTTTCATTTCATGTACTGATGACTACATTCAAACTAGCATTTGCAATGATATCGGTCTCGCATTTGTGAAAGTTAGAGCAATTGGCATTGTAAATGTTAATGTTTTTTACTTATATTTTGCAGTGGAGTGACAGCGATGAAGAAGCTGACTTTGGTGAATTAAGTTTGCGTTTTAGGATTAACCGTCCTGTGCTTTATGTAAATTAATCCCCCCCTCCTCTATTAACGAGTATTGTGCAGAAGATTCATAAAAGCAAATATAGAAATACAGAAACAAAACTGCAAGAGTGAAGTCACCCACTCGCTGGTTAGGAAGAACAGGGGCTGCAGAAGGACATTAGAGGGCTTGAACTGGAGGGCGAATGAGAAAACACTGACGCAGATGCTGACAGAAAGCTTACTCAACGCACAGTGCACACCGGAGTGTTATAAGGATGACAATCTAATAAAAATAACTTTTTTTTAAAAAGAAAAAAGGATGCCGATGACCACGAGGTAACACACTAGAAACTGAAGGAGGGCGGAGTATGTTGTGAAATCATGTATTGGACGGTTTGGGATGAACCCCAGAATAAAGGCGATGGTAATCGTGGCATCTCTCAGGAAGGTACGTGGGGTCCCTGAAATAATATGTGACTGAGAGGGATGGAAGATATGTGTCTTGTTGAAAAGATGTAGTTCTTTGTCTTAACCCTTAGGAAATGAACATTTTAAAAAAGGCGCCGGGTATGGATGTTCTATTCCCAATAATTATGCCTTTAAATTAAAGCCCCTTTCGATGTAGCAGCTGGAGCGGTTTGCATGTGGGAAAGAGGCACTCAGCCAGGAGATATACTGTTTCGGACATCTGTGCTGCAGTATTTAGTGCCAGAGCATGGAGCTGTGCTAGGATGGGGTGGAAAATGTACCTCGTCTCCTCCCAGACTCACCTCCACTATTTTCTCGCACTGGGTGACTTTATCAGCACCGGCCCGCCCAGGACGAACACCACCAGAGGCTTCATGACAGAGCTTAGGACACAGCAGAGACTGGAAGGAATGCAGGACAGCGAGCCGAGGACACTGTAGAACATGCAGAGAGGCTGGTGATGGATGGCATGGGACACCCGGCCTTCGAGGAGCCAAGAAACCAAAGGAGGAATAGAAACCTGCAGTGTGGAAGGCTATAAACGTAGAAGAAAGACTGCCTTGGGTACACTGCTTCGAGTCTGCCTGATGCAACTCTGATGCAAATATGTTATCTTTCCACCACTTGTTACTATGTGTCACCACATAATTTTTCAAAAAACAGTAGGTTGAAATTAAGTCATAAAATAAACCACCCTTTAAAAATCAGGCACTGGAAGATGGCAGCCACCTTTCAAATGTCTATTAAAGAACATTCCACAGCCACGTTCGAATCAGCCATTTTGGAAATAGGCAATTTCTAAGCCATTCCCACAGATCAACATCTTACAAGTGGATACTGGCATTTCGTCATAGCAAAGAGAGCAAGAATTTAAATTTAGCAATAAAGGAGGGTTTGTTATCAATATTAGAAAACACATCTGAGAGTTACAACTTCCAGGTGTTTTTAATGTGAGTGATGGCTTTAAAAAGCTCTTACAGTGGAACTAGATTTTACATCTATAGTCAAATTGTAACTGGAAAGTTAAGAAGGTAGTTTAACTGCTAAAGCCTCCGACTTTGGAGCTGGAGAACCAGGTTCGAGTCTGGTGGGAGGCTCAAACAACTTATGTTTCTGGCAAATCACTTAATCTCTCCCTGCCTAAAAATGAATGTGTCCCTCTGTAATGCAACTGGAGCTCATGTAAAGTGCTCGGATACCTTTGGGCCGAGTTTGCGCTATATAACTGCAAAAAAAAAACAAGCATTGGTATAGCCAATAGGTCTCGCATTTGGGAACTTCAACAGAAATACTTTATCTGCAGTCCAGGACACCTGTATTTTTACTGCGTGTAGGGAAATTAAATGCTTTGTCCAAAATCACACCCTATTGAGCAACATTTAAGAATGGAACTGACTAAATGCAGTCCTTTCACCCAGTAACGGTACGGACAACAAGATGGCGCCGCGGCCCGCCTCGTATAGAAAGACCAACCCCGGAGCGGACCACCATGTGGTGCTCCAGTAGTAAACTAATACGGATACAAGACCATCTACTGCATTTTAGTTTAAGATGCCTAGTCTAAAATAACAAAACCTTTCCAAAGTCCTGAAGGGAAGGGATGTCTGGCGCGCCCCGGATCCTCTTTCCCCCTACACGCAAGTACTGTTCATGGGGTTAAAGCGCTCTGCACAGTTGGGGTGGCGGGTAGTTGGAAATCCGTCCAGCAGAGAGGCAGGGTGAGATTTGAGTTTGGTATTGTTGCAAATTGCATTTTTCGTTTTTTTAGAGTTGTTTTGTTTTTACGGGCTGGTATCAGGTACATTGGGGTGGCACGCAGGGAACCCATCACTTCACAAGCACGGGTCCAATGTCACGGAACAGCCCTAGAGTCCTCGGTGCAGAGCTCCCCAGCCCCACGCAATCAAGTATAGATGGCAATGGTAAACCCGGCCCACCTCTTACCCTCATATCCTGGAATGTCAATGGCCTGGGGGATAAAATTAAGCAGGGGCTCGTGCTGACTCACTTAAAAATAACACGCCTCATCTGTAGTCCTCCTGCAGGAAACCCACTTAGTAGGAACCTCTACCAAGGAGCTGGACCGTTGGGGCTTCAAAATGGTCATACACTCAGAGTTCACCACGGGATCCAGAGGAGTGGGAATACTAGTGCGAAAAAGTTGCCCACTGATAGTACAAGACACTCAGAGGGACGAGGAGGGACGCTTTGCCGCAATGTCCTGTCAGTGGGAGGGACGAACCTACAATTTAGTCACAGTATACATACCACCTGCACTTCATGTCATGACCCTCGCTGCCCTGGTGAGTTCTTGCTTACCCTGCCTTCTGGGGAACTCGTTATAGGGGGGGGGACTTTAATGCAGTCCTTGACGCCACTCAAGACAAGATGCCGGCGCGAGAGCAGAGGAAGCCCCCTACACATTTACGGGATTTTGAGGAGGCGATGGGCCCGATAAACGGCTGGCGCACACTCCACCCAGAGGGGCGACAATACACGTACCATTCAGGGGTCCATAACAGTCTGTCCAGGATAGATTACATCCTCTCTCCCCCGACCAACCTAGTAGCTATCCTGGAGATCATGCATCTCCCCAGAGGAATATCAGATCACTCCCCCTTACTAGTGACAGATGCATCACAACACGTGGGACGTAAACGTATTTATCCGATTCACCCAGGGTACCTCAAAGTCCTAACTATTAAGAAACAGCTGCGCAAAACCACAGAACAATACTTGCGCGAGAATACACACTCCGTTGACTCCCCTAGTACTCTTATGGGAGGCGTATAAGACGGTCCTGCGATGGCAAGCAATATCTATAATAACAGCGCACAAACGTGACAAGGCCCGCCAAATGTTGGAACTTGAGATAAAGGTAAGCCAGGCTGAAGAGGAACACACCAAAACACAGACCACTGAAACTACACACAGGTTAGAACTGGCCAAACAGGCGTTTAGGGACTGTGCGTGGGAGGAAGCTAAGGAAGGAGTCAAGAAAACACAGCATACAATTTACGAGACAGGGGACAAGGCCAATAAACTACTGGCATGGCTGGATAGGAAAGAGTGCACCAGTCGTTGGGTGGCCCGTCTGCACCTACCATCCGGGGTGGAAGTAACGGACCCACAAGAGATAGTGACTGCCTTCGCAAGCCACTATGAGGCAATTTACGCACCCTCTACTGACGCCACAGTGGCAGAGAACCTAGAATTTCTCAAAGACATACGGTTGCCCACGTTGACGCCTAGAGAAGCTGACCCATTAGAAGAGTCACTCACGGCAGAGGAGATCATAATCGCGATTAGGGGTCTCCAATCAGGCAAGGCCCTCGGCCCCAACGGCATTCCCGTAGAAATTTATAAAACACATGCAGAAAGACTGGGACCCCACTTACTCAAAATGTATGAAGATAGTTTCGATAAAGGAACACTGCCAAAAGACCAAAGAAGAGCGACCCTGGTGACGATCCCAAAACCCAGAAAGCCCCCGCAGGAGTGTGCCTCGTACCATCCCATCTCACTCCTTAACGTAGAGGCAAAAATTTTAGCAAAAGTGCTGGCCACTAGGCTACAGCAACACCTCGCGTCCCTGATCCACCCCGATCAATCTTGGTTCATGCCCGGCCGTAATACGGCAATGAACTTGCGAAGGCTACACGGGGTAATGGCTCGAATGTCTACTATCCGCGAGGATGCAGTCATTCTCTCGCTAGACGCCAGTATGGCTTTTGACCGGGTGGAATGGCCCTTTATGTTTGCGGTGCTCCAGCGCTTGGGCTTTGGGCCAAACTTCCGGGCATGGATCCACTATACACACAGCCCCTGGCGCATTTCGTGGTCAATGGGCGTATCTCAGAGGACTTCCCCCTGAGGCGTGGGACCAGGAGGTATGTCCTCTGTCCCCGCTCCTATTCGCCCTGGTGCTCGAGCCCCTGGCAGCTTGGATCCGGAGCGACCCGGTGATACGGGGGCTGCGGTGGGCAGAGGGGTGGGAAGACCGCATATCGCTATACGCGGATGATATACTATTGTATATGTCCTCCCCCAGCCGCTCCATCAATTGCCTGCTAGATATATGTGCTGCCTATGGTAGATGTTCAGGATACACGATTAACCGGACAAAATCGGTTCTGTTTATTCTCCACGGTTCTCCTCCGCGTCTGCCGAGGGGAGTGTCGATACAACTTGGGACAGACGGATTCAAATATCTAGGTATCCAAGTTACTCCGGATCCCACTCTGTTTTACGAGCTAAATCTCAGGCCCCCCCCCTTAGGAGGCTCAAAGACGACAAAGCATTGGCATACACTACCCCTCACCCTATTGGGCCGTGCAGCCCTATTTAAAATTATGTCTCTCCCGAGATGCCTATACGCCCTACAGAATACACCCACCAGGGTCCCCGATTTCTATTTCAGGGCGGTCGAGGCAGAGGTGGGACTGCTCCTCCCGGGGGGGGGGGGGGGGGGGGGGGGGGGAACGGAACCCCCCTGTATAGCTTTAGCCAAACTTACTAGGAGCTGGTACGATGGAGGAATAGCCTCGCCAAGTATACGCCAATACTACTGGGCCTCCCAACTTATTACAGTTAACCAATGGCTTCACGCCCCTCCGGACGAGCCGGCTATCCGGCTCGACCGACACACTCTTGTGATTGGAGGACCTCTGGGGGCGTTGTATCATAATGGGAAGAAGGACACATGAACAGGTCCCACCGCGCACACAACACACCTGGTTCACGGCACAGCGAGCGCTGGGCTGGGAGGGAGTCATGACACAACTCACACCATTATGGGACACACCAAAACTTGGTACACTCCGCAACAGCAAAGGGTTCGCGCAATGGGACCTGATTGGTATCTCTAAAGTTGGGGATCTGTGGAAGAAGGGAGACTTAGTGGCTTTTGCGCACCTACAAACAACATATCAAATGGCAGACACAGAATTATTCCGTTACACACAAATCAAGCATGCACTTACAAGGGCAATACCCAGAGGCACGGCTCTTCCCGAATCGTCACCACTTGAAGACGGTCTCCTTACAGACCAGCTCACTAAGAGGGCCATCTCCCTCACCTACTGAAAACTTATTAATAATCAAAAGGACCCCACACTAGCTCTGCGGGACAAATGGCGGGCAGAGCTTGGAGACCTAGATGAACAGGACTGGCAAGAAGCACTTGCGTCCCGAAGGAGGTGGCGATCCCGTCCCGCCTACGGTTGGTGCAGTTGAAGGTCCTACACAGGACTTACTACACTAGGGTTATGCTCCATAAGATCGGCCGAGCTTCGACGCCCCTGTCTGCGGGGCACAGGGTACATTCTACCATACACTCTGGGAATGTCCACACATAACACTTTATTGTTGGGAGGAGGTGATGGACACCATAACCCGGGTGTGTGGCTTTCCGGTTCCACCCGAATCAAAACGGTGCCTGCTCAATATTTGGGAACCAACAGACCTCAATCATGCATCACAAGACTGGGCAACCCTGGGGATCATGGTGGCAAAGCGCAATATAGCACAACACTGGGGAGTGCCAGTGACCCCACAACAGAGACAATGGTGTCAAGACATGGACAGCTCAATGGTGGCCGAAAGAGCAGTTTTTATATATAGAGGGTGTCCCAAAAAGTGGGAGCGGGTCTGGGGTAGGTGGAATTTATTTTTTGGTAACATCTGTGCCCCCCCGCCGCCGTACTCGGATCCAGACCTGAGCGACTAATTGGACGAGCCACATATGGGGACAGAGGTCCAGGAAGTCTTATTTTGATACATCCAACTATGTAAGTTATGGTGTGTTGAGACCTTGCAGTACCTATGTCAATGACATGCAACAGACTAATACGACTAGTGATATACCTAATGTACCAAGCCATTATGCTATACTGTATTATTTGCAAATTAACAATAAAATGTTGATTAAAAAAAAAAAAAAGAATGGAACTGGTTTCCGAGCTCGTACAGTTGGAAGTTTTGTCCTTGAAAGCACAATCACTTCCCATTAACACAAGATTTGTGCTGCCTGTTAGGCAGGGTAAAAAAGAAGTATGTTGTCTGAAGCTGCTGCCTAATAAAAGCCCCAGCAGTTACAAGGTTACAAATTAAGCATTGGGAGTGCGACTGGAGCCGGAAGTTTTGTTCTTTACAGTAACATTCCCTTTTTATTTACACGGGTTGTGCGCCGTGTTTTAATAGTGAAACCAATATTGAATGTAGGTTGCCGTGCTTTATATTATGTAGTGGTGTTCTAAACATAGGGAAAGTGCTGTGCTAAATATGAGCTGGTGGTTTCTAGGGCTCAACAGCAGCACCTAATAATCAACAGAAATACTTTATCTGCAGTCCAGGACAACTGTATTTTTACTGAGAGTATGGAAATTAAAAGCTTTGCCCAAAATCACACCCTATTGAGCAGCATTTGAGAACGGAACCTGGTTTCCGAGCTCGTACAGTTAGAAGTTTTGTCCTTGAAAGGACATTTACTTCTCATTAACACAAGTTGTGCGCTGCCTGTTAGGCGGGGTACAAAAAGAGGTATGTTGTCTGAAGCTGCTGCTTAGTAAAACCCCCGGCATTAGTAAGGTTACAAATTAAGCATTGATGGTGCGACTGGAACCAGAAGATGTGTCCTTGAAAGCACATTCCCTTCATATTTACACAGGTTGTGTGCTGCCTGTTAGGCAGGCTCAAAAACAGAAGTATGTTGAAAAAATTTCAGGGGGGGGGGGATAATTCTTCCAGCATTAGGCCGAATGTAGATACGGGGGCTCTAGAAAGGCGTGAAAAACACATCAAAGCCTCATTAACAAGCAAATGGTCTTTTAAAGACCTGTGAAGTACTCTGGTGCAGCTGTGTGTGCACCCGGGAAGCTGTCTCAGCCTGGGCTGCCACACGACGGGGGCGCTGAAGCCCTTTGAGCCCAATGGGTGTTGCGCGCCTGGTGCTGCCTGTTAGGCAGGGTAAAAAAAGAAGTATGTTGTCTGAAGCTGCTGCCTAGTAAAAGCCTCAGCAGTTGTAAGGTTACAAATTAAGCATTGGGAGTGCGACAGGAACCAGAAGTTTTGTCCTTTAAAGCACATTCTCTCATATTTACACGAGTTGTGCGCTGCCTGTTAGGCAGGCTAAACAAGCGCGGTCGCGAAACGACTGCGCTGGGTTAATGAGTAACATAATGCAGGAATGCAGGTGGCACCCGGCGTTAGGCTGCTCGTTCCCGAGACCCAGAGGCCATGGGAGTGAACGTTTAGAGAAAAGGCGGGACATGCACCCACATTTGGCCATTTTCTTTCATTTTTAAAAGCCACAATTAAAGGCCAATACAATGTGACAACCACACGCACAAGCTTTAAGAAAGTCTGGAGTGTTTCCAAGAGGCCCTCTCCTAGAGCAGCGCATGCGCGCTGCGCTAGCGCTCGACATTAAAAAGGGGACCCCCCTCCCCAAGAAATTTGCATTGCTAAATACATTGTTTGTATCCGACACCCCCGCAGCAACACCGACCTGAGCCACGTAAAATGATAGAAGCCATCTATACAAGCCGCAAACTTCTAAATAAATTACAATTAAAACTAGGAGCATGAGCAGGAAATTAACATAAGAAGCTGAGGCAAAAGAAAAAGTAGAGTGTGATAGTAACATATACAGCCCATCGTGAACTAACGCATGTCACAGGGGCAGACCCCAGGGCGTAAATAGAAGAGGAACAAGCATTTGCAATGCAATAGGTCTCGCATTTATAAGAGTTTGAGCTATTGGCATTGTAAAATTACAATGCCTTTTATTTATGTTTTGGTTTTAAAACAAATAAAAGGCATTGTCATTTACAATGTCAGTAGCATAAACTCGCATAAAAGCAGTGTGCGGCGTGCAGCAGTGTGCGGCGTGCAGCAGTGTGCGGCGTGCAGCAGTGTGCGGCGTGCAGCAGTGTGCGGCGTGCAGCAGTATTTCGTGTAGCAGTGTGAGGCATGCAGCACTGTGACGTGCAGCGGCGTGCAGCCGTGTGCGGCGTGCAGCCGTGTGAGGCATGCAGCACTGTGGCGTGCAACGGCGTGCAGCGGTGTGCAGCAGTGAGTAATGCAGCAGTGTGCAGCAGTGTGTGGCGTGCAGCAGTGTGCCGGTTGCATCAGTGTGGGCCGTGCAGCAGTGTGCGCCGTGCAGCGTGTGGCGTGCAGCAGTGTGCGGCATGCAGCAGTGTGAGGCGTGCAGCAGTGTGAGGCGTGCAGCAGTGTGAGGCGTGCAGCAGAGACACGTGGAGGGTGAGGAGAGACAGGAGAGACACGTGGAGGGTGAGGAGAGAGACGTGGAGGGTGAGGAGAGAGACGTGGAGGGTGAAGAGAGACACGTGGAGGGTGAAGAGAGACACGTGGAGGGTGAAGAGAGACACGTGTGGAGCGCGAGGAGAGACGCGCGAGGAGAGACACGTGTGGAGCGCGAGGAGAGACACGTGTGGAGCGCGAGGAGAGACGTGTGGAGCGCGAGGAGGAGACACGTGTGGAGCGCGAGGAGGAGACACGTGTGGAGCGCGAGGAGGAGACACGTGTGGAGCGCGAGGAGGAGACACGTGTGGAGCGCGAGGAGGAGACACGTGTGGAGCGCGAGGAGGAGACACCTGTGGAGCGCGAGGAGGAGACACCTGTGGAGCGTGAGGAGGAGAGACGTGTGGAGGGTGAGGAGGAGAGACGTGTGGAGGGTGAGGAGGAGACACGTGTGGAGGGTGAGGAGGAGACACGTGTGGAGGGTGAGGAGGAGACACGTGTGGAGGGTGAGGAGGAGACACGTGTGGAGGGTGAGGAGGAGACACGTGTGGAGGGTGAGGAGGAGACACGGAGGGTGAGGAGGAGACACGGAGGGTGAGGAGGAGACACGGAGGGTGAGGAGGAGACACGGAGGGTGAGGAGGAGACACGGAGGGTGAGGAGGAGACACGGAGGGTGAGGAGGAGACACGGAGGGTGAGGAGAGACACGGAGGGTGAGGAGAGACACGGAGGGTGAGGAGAGAGACGTGTGGAGGGTGAGGAGAGAGACGTGTGGAGGGTGAGGAGAGAGACGTGTGGAGGGTGAGGAGAGAGACGTGTGGAGGGTGAGGAGAGAGACGTGTGGAGGGTGAGGAGAGAGACGTGTGGAGGGTGAGGAGAGAGACGTGTGGAGGGTGAGGAGAGAGACGTGTGGAGGGTGAGGAGAGAGACGTGTGGAGGGTGAGGAGAGACACGTGTGGAGGGTGAGGAGAGACACGTGTGGAGGGTGAGGAGAGACACGTGGAGGGTGAGGAGGGTGAGGTGGAGGGTGAGGAGAGACACGTGGAGGGTGAGGAGGGTGAGGTGGAGGGTGAGGAGAGACCGAGGTGGAGGGTGAGGAGAGACACGTGGAGGGTGAGGAGGGTGAGGTGGAGGGTGAGGAAAGACCGAGGTGGAGGGTGAGGAGAGACCGAGGTGGAGGGTGAGGAGAGACCGAGGTGGAGGGTGAGGAGAGACCGAGGTGGAGGGTGAGGAGAGACCGAGGTGGAGGGTGAGGAGAGACCGAGGTGGAGGGTGAGGAGAGACCGAGGTGGAGGGTGAGGAGAGACCGAGGTGGAGGGTGAGGAGAGACCGAGGTGGAGGGTGAGGAGAGACCGAGGTGGAGGGTGAGGAGAGACCGAGGTGGAGGGTGAGGAGAGACCGAGGTGGAGGGTGAGGAGAGACCGGGGTGGAGGGTGAGGAGAGACCGGGGTGGAGGGTGAGGAGAGACCGAGGTGGAGGGTGAGGAGAGACCGAGGTGGAGGGTGAGGAGAGACCGAGGTGGAGGGTGAGGAGAGACCGAGGTGGAGGGTGAGGAGAGACCGAGGTGGAGGGTGAGGAGAGACCGAGGTGGAGGGTGAGGAGAGACCGAGGTGGAGGGTGAGGAGAGACCGAGGTGGAGGGTGAGGAGAGACCGAGGTGGAGGGTGAGGAGAGACCGAGGTGGAGGGTGAGGAGAGACCGAGGTGGAGGGTGAGGAGAGACCGAGGTGGAGGGTAAGGAGAGACCGAGGTGGAGGGTAAGGAGAGACCGAGGTGGAGGGTAAGGAGAGACCGAGGTGGAGGGTAAGGAGAGACCGAGGTGGAAGGGAATCAGAAGTGGAGGAGAGAGAGAGGTGGAGGGTGAGGAGAGACAGTGGTTGAGTGTGGGGGAGGGGAGGATATCACTTTTACTTCCTCTCCTAGTGTAAGGTAACGCCCCCACCCCACAGGCCCTGCCGGGGCCGAGAGCAGATCACTGTTCGCATCAGCCGTCACCCGAGACCGCTCCGTACTTGTTGGTAAATAGAGGTTCACTATCTGTTGATAATGGGATTCACTTGGGGGGCTGACTTACCTCCTCCACCCCCAGGGCCAACAGTGAGAAGGCATCAGAGACCTGGTGCTGCCTATGCTGCAGTACTGCGAGAGAGAGGGATGTGGGGGGGGGCAGAGGAAGGGACAGGTGGGGAGAGAAAGAGGAGAGAAGGGACAGAGACAGAAAAGGAGCAAAAAAAGAATTAGAGAGAGTAAAGAGGAGAGTTGGGGAAAATGAAAACATTACGAGAGAACATGTAGCAAAGAGGTGGAGAGAGAAGATGGGAGAGAGTAAGGACGCAGCCAAGAGATAGGGCAGAGACAAAAAGAATCGAAACAATACAAAAGTATTTTCCAAACTCGTAAATAACCACGGGCCAAACAACTGATCTGCAATGAAGCATCCGAATCCGGTATATCATGACGTTAACCATGCAATAAAAAATAAATTTAAAAAAACACCCAAAAACACGTATACACCATGTTGACCCTTTTCCATGCAACGTATTCTAAAACGCCATTCTCATTCATACATTCACAGCAAACCTGTTCACAAGAGTGACAAAATGTGGTATTAGTGTTGCATTTTTGTTTACATCCATACCCGCTCACTTATGCAATTAAAGGATTCATGACCACACGGTTAAACAAAACGTACTGATTGGCCTTGCCGTGAAGGAGAAACACGTGTTGACACACACTCCCGATCTGTGAAACATTCACCCCACTTTCTCGAAATTGAAACCAGTGCATGTGTCCGACGAACTTCCTGCCGCTTATCTGAATGCACCAGTGGCAGAAGATAGTCACCATCTTGCAACAACACAATTAAAGGGAGGCATGTCTGTCTCTCCCCACCGCCACATGTCTCTGAGTCTTACTGTCTCATGCGAGATCTCCCTCTAGGAGACAGCTGACACCGACTCTTCCCCGAGACAGTACGGGAGATGCGTGTGTGTGCATAGTGGGTGTGTCTATATGTATATATCTGTGTGTGTATGCATGTGTGTGTGTTTGTATGTGTATATGTTTGTGTATGCATGTGTGTGTTGGTGTGCAAGTATGGGTGTGTCATTGTGTCCATTTGTCTTCATGGATGTGTACACATATGTTTGTGTGTATACCTATGTCTGTGTATGCATGTTTGTGTGTATGTATATGTGTTTGAGTATGTTGGTGTGCATGTATATGTTTATGCATGTCTGTGTGTGTTTGTATATGTTCATATGTGTGTGTAAATGCATGTGTGTGTATGTGTATGCATGTGATCAGAGGGAAGAGTGCACTTGAGGGCAAAGAGGAAAACATACAGGGAAGAGTATGTGAGGGCAGAGAGAAAAATACAGAGGGAAAAGCACATGAGGGCAGAGAGAAAAATAGAGAGGGAAGAGTCCATGTGAAGGAGGAGAGAAAAATAGAGAGGGAAGAGCTCATGTGAGAGCAAAGCGAAAAATACAGAGGGTAGGGCGCATGTTAGACCGGAGATAAAAACATAGAGGGAAGAGAGCATGTGAGAGAAGAGAGAAAAATATAGAGAGAACACCACATGCGAGGGCAGCGAAAAAAATACAGAGCGAAGAGCACATGTGAGAGCATAGAGAAAAAATGCAGAGGGAAGAGTACATGTGAGGGAAGAGAGACAAATACAGAGGGAATAGCATGTGTGAGGAAAGAGAAAAAGGGAGAGGGAAAAGCACATGTGAGGGCAGAGTGAAAATACAGAGGGAATAGCACATGTGAGACCAGAGAGAAAAACATAGAGGGAAGAGCATATGTGAGGACAGAGAGAACAAGTACAGGCTATGCCAAGCGGAAGTGATCGCGTTTGCGATCAAACATCAAAGCGGCGAAAGTTAAAGTAATCGAGCAGAGCATCAAAGGGCTGGGTGAGAAGGGAGGGGGGGAATGCAAGGAGCAGAGGAGCAGCTGTGCACGTGCACGCCATCGTGCACTCAAGCCCTAGGCCAGCAAAACCATGTGGGTAGCACTTTTGAAAGCCCACTTACAAAATGTCTCAAAGAGACAGCTTTCGCTGTCTCAGCGAGACCTAAAAAGGAGGGACAAATGCAAGCTATTGACCAATGAAAAGAAAGGATTTTTCAAAAGCACATGAAGGATCCAATCGAAAGCGACGGGTATGCTGAATGCCCATACACTGGATACAGAATAGCATGTCTTAAGAAGACAGAGCATGTGCTGCCTAGGCGAGACCTAAAAACTGTAGTTTTCTTTTTGGTACCAGCTTGTTAATCTCATCTAAATTGTCATATTATATATAGATATTCAGGGCTAGAGTTGAGATGCAAGTACCGCATTTGTGCACCAATACTAAAGGAGAGTGTCACACACAGAGGCCTGAAAAGCTGGTAAGTAGGTGGAAGAGAATAGCTATGGCTAACAATAACTTAGCAGATCTTACAAAGACAGACCACACTCAAGGGGGTTTCATATAAAAAAAAAACCTGTGACACTGTTACATCAAAATACTGCAACAATCCATAGCCCTCCCTAAAGCATGTCAATATGGCAGGAGCAGCCATCTTCCTAGAAGGACGTGAACATATTCTGTATATCCTCAAATAACCGTTGCCTCAGACTCCTGTAATTGGGGATGATGGGGCAATGAGTTTAGTGGAACATGTCATGTGATCTGAGGGATGCCATGGTCACTGGGTAAGGGAGGCAGACTAGACCACAGAATTGTAAAACCACAGGATGGCACAATTCTTTCGGGAATGTTGTAACTTTCATCCTTGAATCCCCTAGCATTTCTTGCATGTCTGGAAATGAAACCATGCTACTCCTTAACATGATGCGGGTAAGTGCTTTCCAGCAACAGGATGAAAATTGCAGAGCAGATAGCCCAAATTAAGCTAACAACCTAAGTGAGGTTCCTGAGCAGATGCTAATGCCGTCAATAGTGCCCAGCATGAAGCTTAAATCCCTCATCCCCTCTGTGTAGCATAGAAGGTCTTAAATAGGTCTACGGCTAACATTCATGCTCTATGGTTTCTGGGGTGGGACTTGCAGAGAAAGAAAATGAGGAAACATCCTAAAATGGAAACTGTGCTCATTTCTCACCTTTGGACCATACCAAACAAATAGCATGAGGTAGGTGCAGAGCATAGGTGAGGAACACAAGTGGAGAAGCATTCCATCTTAGCATTATGAAACAAAGCATAAAACAGCACACACAAAAAAGTACATTTTTGGTAGTAAACAATGTGCTTCCCTTAAAAACAGTACTCACCTGACTCCACAGAATTGATCAACTGCCATCAGTTGGATCTAAACAAGTTATTGGTACCCACGTGTGAAAAGAGAAACTAAACACTTCTTATCCGACTTACAGCAGAAAAAGAAAGAAGAGGGCGAGACCAATGACTTCTAGGTGTTGAAATTATCTTTGTTGTCTACCTTTTTTTGCTGCTGGGAGATGTAAGTTATCCTGCATAATATTTACCATATAATGCCTTCCAAAAAACATGATGATATGAAAGAGGAATAAAATAAATGTCCGAGGGAGGATAATGGATCCACCACGATAACAAGACAATTCCTGTAAATGCGCCAGTTTTCCATGACAAACAAATGGCCTATCACCATTTGCTGCCCACCTGTAAAGAAAAAGTTGTTTCAAGGACAGGATCAGGTTGCAGAGGAGGGAAGCATTTCAATTCCTGCCAAGTCTTCAAACAGAAAGAAACGAGAAACAAATGGATTGAAGACAAGCCTAATGTGGTTTATCAACTGCCTTTTCCAACAGGCAAGAAAAGCAACATCCAGTGAAGAAAGGTTCTTGGTCTCTGCCGCATGAAGCATGGCCAGTGGTGTGCAGTAAAGGAGTGGGACTGGGACAAGCATGGGTGAGGGAGTTTAGAGATGAAAGCGGCTTGCCGGTTTGACAGCGAAAACCGTAGGACATACCTGTTCAGAGTTGTCCAGGGATGTTCCAGGCTTTCCAATGCACTTCTTGAAGCATTTGTCGGTCATTCTCTAGGGTATAAAGAGAGAAACATTTTCTTAACTTGAAAGCAAAGTGGTCAATCCACAACACTCTTCATTGATTACTGCCTCACTTAAGTGGGGTGTTCATGCATATCACCCATTTAGTTATCAGAAAAATGTGCAAAATAGAAGGAGAGAGTACAATGATGGGCAGGCTAACTTAAAAGCAAAACTGCTCTAAAGGGGAAAAAACAAATAAAGAAAACAGAGCAGTTTTACTCTTAAGGAATGGAGTGCCTCTCCATTCCTCTCTTATATGGATTTAAGTAGAAGCATAGCTACAGGACTGCTCTGAAAGCCCCATGAATGGCAAATCCATTCTCAGGTCTGAGCTGATGCTTCGCTAAATAAATACATACAAATTACAAAAAGTCAATATAGATATTTTTTTTAAAAATACTATACGATCTATAAGCTTGTGCCAACTACTTGGATTTGGCTATTCATCTCTACAGCGAGGGGGGCAGTGCACTGCTATTGTGTATTCCAATAGAGGGACACTTCAAGACAAAAACCTGTGTTCTCAACAGCAACAGTGTACTACATCTAGGCTTCAGACAATGATATTTTATAACAGGTGCCATGGGCCCACTTCCCTTAAATCCACATACCCCCTACTGCAAATTTTGGAACCTCCATTGACGTGTGTTGCCATATTTCCCCAATAATAAAACTGCGCTGGTCTTCAATGAGTCCAGCATAACATCTAAAATCTTCAGCACTACTTTCTCTCCCGACCAATCTGCAACCTTAACATGAGCTACTGTAAAATTCGACTTTACTCAGATGAATAAAGTGCATAGTTAATTAAAACCATTAAACATGGTAACACAATAAAACCATTGCAATACAAATAGCGTGGTAAAACAGTTGGTATGTTAGAGTGAATGTTTTTCACGTCAGGTCGACATGTGGACAGGCTCCAATGGACTAGCTAATTCATTTCATATATAGTTTTTTGGTCTTCCTCTCACCGGTGAAGGTCTTTACTTTGCCACGAATAACTGTACACATTTGACAACCCTTTGAACTTTACTCAATCACTGCTTCTGACCCTACTGATCTCCTCCTTCCCATCACTATGCTCATTTTAGCTCTTACACTATTGTATGTTCTGTGTTAATAGATTGGGGTCCTTGCGAGCACTAATTATTTCTAGAGAAAGTGCATAAGTGCTGCTTTGGGCAGTAGCGCTATAGAAAACTGTTCAATAAAATGCAGGTGCTGAAAGGTAAAGAAGATCAAACTATAATAATCTGCTATCCAACACCAGTGATAATTCATGCATTTAAGTAGCTCTCTTGGCAGAGAAATTATTTCCCACTGTAGTTTCTGGTAGAAATGATCCAGCTCCTCAAGAAAAGCTAAACATCTGCAAAAACTAGTCTGATTTTAGATATTCATTTGACTGGAATTGTAAAGAACCTATAACTACCCAGTAGGCATCTCAGTTAGCTTTCTGAAAAGGCTATATATCAGTAGTATGTTTCAATATAGTGTAGTTGAAAGAACTCAGTGTTCCGGAAACAGGCGATCAGAGAAGGAGGGTGCCTGGCAATGTCCATTAATGAGCAGTACAGTGTTAGGATTCGCCTACCAGGAGGACAGGAATCAAGTCTGTTCAAATTAGAGGGTGCGTTTGGAAAGAAATTCTGATCCTAAAGACCATTAATTGTGGTGAGGTAGAAAAGTTGCATAAAAACAAGTCTGGCCAACAGCTTGAACTCTGTGCAAACAGACGAGGTATGAATAGGTCTCGTTTTTTATAGAAGCTGGTGGATATGAGCACAAACTAAAATATCATTACACAAGAGTATATTAAATGTTTGCCACCACCTGGCGTCTCTTTCTGTGAAAACAATTTTATGTTTTCCACTCTTTAACATCATTATTTTTAAAATAATTCCCTTTAAATCAAAAGGGCTTCAATAAGAACAGGCATGTGCTTTGCAAATCTCAATATCACCAAGTGTGCAGCCACCTATCATACTGATCACGTTTTGAAAACACAGTATGGTTCCTTTTGGCAAAGTAAATTAAGAACACACAGAGTTGCATGTTCCTTGATGCCACAGAAAACAACGGTGGTCTTTGTTCAAGCAGATTGAAAGGCGTCACCGACTGGGAAAATAATGTAGAACCTCTCAATCGACTCCAGTATATTACGTGCCACTGTTTTTTTTATATCCAAGCTCATTTCATTTTGGCTTTATAGTTTACTAAACATACAATGATTACTACTGTAGGTGCATGGCAGGGAGACGTGGGGGAGGGGCTTTACAGGTATAGCGTCTGCAGGGTGAGTGCTTATGATGGACATTTAGAAGCAGGGCGAGGTCACATCTTTTGCGTTGGGGTCTAGATTTAAGCCTTTGATTACAAGAAGAAAGTTCTGGTCCTTTTATTTACAGGATGGGCGAGCGTGCTGGCCAAAGAGAGGCAGGGTGAGTTCAAAAGTATTGTGTCGGGTTCTAGGTTTAAACCTTAAGAGAATTAGGAGGAAGTCATTCTTATTTACAAGACGAGCAAGTGTGCAGGGCAAAGAGAGGCAGATGAGAGCACATGTCTCTTACAGCAGTAGACAGTAGGGCATTATGGGGTCACGTTGCATATTCTGGAGATTTAATGGTAGTGGGAAGCAGGGTGCGATCTCAGACCTTATCTAATGAGTTAACACTGGGTGCTGAACTGCAAGGAGAGCATAGGATACCCAACAGGGGCGTAGGAGCAGGTTACTCCGGAGCTGGGTGGTGTCAAAGGGAAATGAGAGGACTGAGAGGTCAAAAAAGCATTGACGATGCAAGTATTACATGTGGTGTCCATGAGAACAACACAGACGTGAATAGTTACTGAAGGGAGAGGAAGGGTAACTGGTAGACACACAGCAGGCCACGTAACACAAAAGAGGAGGTGATGGGACAGAAAAGACAGCTGGGGGGAAGAGAGTAGTGGAGAAGGCATGACACGCTCTACAGCTGCATTGGAGGTTTGTCATGTCACAAAACATATGCTATGATCGATCAGTTAAAGGAGAGATGTTCACAGAGGTGGCCGTCTGACAAACTACCTTCTCTGTGGTGGTTTAAAACATGCTTTTTTTTCTTTTTGTACATACATTCAATGTTAACACTTGTATGGCACAGGTTAGTAAACTATGGTATAAACAAACTTTAAGCGCACTCTCAATTGTTTTTTACACACTGATTCAAGAAACACTGTGCTTAGGTCATCGGAATGGGAGGAAAATCACTAACATTCACAGTCATGCCTCATTGTTTGTCTGTAGCCTCTATCTGCAGCAGGAATGGGAGTCAGCCAATTACAAGAAGGGTGTGAAAAGGAACAGGAGCCACATGTTCTTGTACCACATTAATAGCAACAGAGAAGAAATGGAATCACAGAATGAAAGCAGAACATTTTTTTTTAGAGCTACGATGTGGCAATCAAGGGGCACGGTAGGCATACAGCACCTCCGACAGGATCTTTGCTGGAGTCCTTTGTAGCTGAGAAGGACATTAGAGCATGACCTGAGGTGTGTGTGTGTGTGGAGGGGGCGGGGGGGTTATATGGCGCCCAGAGGTCATTGGCTGAGGTCAGGGGACAAACAATAGGCCTAGGTATGACGGGATGGCTGATGCTGTACAAGGTAGGCGTTACCTGCAGCAGCTCCTGCGCGTTGGCCACGGCTATCTGCACCTTGACTTGCTCCATGATGAGTCCCGGGTCCACCTTCCCAGAACCCCCTGCCCCCGCCGGGGCAAAGTCAGACGAGAAACCGTCCATTTCTGCAGAGACGAGGATCAATGTCACAACGTGCAAGGCAACACTCTCCAAGAACCGGAAGAGCAGTGAAGGCTTTTCCGGTCACTAGCATGCTGGGAAGTGTAGTCACGAGGAGGAGGGATGGCTGCAAAGAGTGACAGGGAAAAGGTGGAAATAGAAAAAGGACAAAGAACCGCGAGTCGTTTCAGAAAATCCATAATCTGCTGCAGATTTTAACAAAACAAAAAAAATTGTTTCTAGCTCATACGGTTCAAACGTTAATAAATAAAATAGTGCAGCAATTGTTGCCACGCAGTGGGAGGCCTTTTGCAAAGGCTGACTGGTCACCTTTTTGTTGCTTATTGCTATATTTATATTTATTTATTAAACTGGTACTAATGAAGTGTATCCAATGCCCGGACTTGTAATGATGCTATTTCTCTATACCCTGGGTACTAGTGTATATAGCTGGTAACACCAATAACTCTGGACACCTTCTTATGGTTCAAAATCTTCTTTATTTAACTCGCGGGAACCGAGCGCCGGGAACACACTCCCGTCTCCTACAGCCTTCGCGCTCTTTCTCCTGCGCGCCGCGCTCTAAGCCACGCCCCCTTCCCGGCGTGCCCTGGCGCTAACCACTAGAGCGCAACGCTACATATCTCCCCCTTTTAACGTCTTTAACAACAACAACTTAGGAGCACCCCCCTTAAGGTTCAGTCTTACTTGGTTTGCATTTCAGTCCTCAAACCTTCTTGGCATCTTGATCTCTCTGCCCGATCTTGTATAGTTCTGTCCTTTCTCGGGAGCCACCTGTTCCTTCCTGGCCGGGGATCCCCCTCCGGTCGCACCTTCTCCTCGTTCCACTTCTACTTGCTCCAGAGTCTCATCCTCCGTGTGGTGCTCCTTTAAGTTCTTTTCCAACGCCCTCGGACTTTGGCTCTCCCCCCTTCTCCCGGGGAACTTTAGGCTTGGTTCTTCCTCGGCTTCACAGTCCTCCCTTTCCGGTGCCTCCTCATTTGTGGGGCCTTGTGTCCTCCTGTCCTCCGGTACTTCCCATTTCTCTATTCTGTTGCATTTCGCCATTCTGTCCTGCAACCATACCTTTCCGTCGCTCAATAAAGCCGACCTGGTGTACGTTTCTATGACCTGCAGCGGCGGGCTGAATTTGCTCTCTCCTTTTCTTTTCAGCGTGGCCTGTTTTACTCTCACCCACTCCCCCTTTTCCAGGGTCACCCCTTTTGTGTTCCGTCGCTTGTTATAGTACTCGGTGTATATTGCCTGTGCCTTGTCCAGGTTGCGCCTTACTACTGCTGGCGACCATTTACTCTGTACCATGAGATGTTTCCATGCGACGTTGTCCTTTGTAAAGGGTTCCCGTCCTCTCAATATCTTGAACGGGCTGTACCCTGTGCTGGTCGGAGTGATGCGGTACGCCCAGAGCATGCGTTGGAGTTCCTTCTCCCACTGCAACCCTGCACTGATAGCCGCTTGTATGGAACCCATTATTACTCGATTAAATCTTTCAGCCAGCCCATTTCCCGCCGGGTGGTAGATTGGAGTATGTTTGACCTCGATTCCATTCCTGGACATGAAAGCGTTCCATTTCTCCGAAACAAATTGTGGGCCATTTTCACAAGTTATGACTTTGGGTATTCCTTCCCTCAGGAACGTGGCTGTGAGAAATGCTAACACCGTCTCTGTGTCAGCGCTGTCTCAGACCTCCACTTCTGGCCATTTCGAGTATCTGTCCACTACCACAATGAGGTACATGGGTACTCCCTCCGCGTTCAGGACTGGGCCTAGGATGTCCACCGCCAGCATTTCCCAGGGACTCGACTCCCCTGGGAACTTTCCTAGTGGTGGGCGCAGTAGGGTTTGTGTCTTGTCTGCCCTGTTGCATTGTTCACATGTCCTGACATGTCTTTCCACTTGAGCGTCCATGGCTGGCCACCAGTACGCCTGCTTTGCTCTTGCCTTCGTTTTCAAGATCCCTAGATGTCCCTCATGTAGGATGGATAAGAGATGGGTCACCATGGAGCTCGGAGGGACTACCTTGTCCCCTCTCAATAGAAACACAGGATTGTCACCGATGGACATCTCTTCTCGGACTTCCCAGTACTTCCGCAGCTCACTGTCTAGGTGCCTCTTTTCCGGCCACCCGTGTGTCACATAGTCCTTCACTGTGTTCAGGGTTTCGTCCGCCGTGTACGCCTCTTCCCTTTCTTGGATGCTGACTGCCCCTTTGTGGTCCTGCGTAACTGCGACCACATACTCTTCCCATTCCGAAGGTTCCCCACCTTCCGCGGGTTCCATGGCCGCTGCCCTGCTCAAGAAATCCGCCACCTTGTTTCTAGATCCTGGGATGTACTCCACATCATACACGTAGTCCAGCAGTCTCAAACTCATCCTTGCAATGCGAGGCGTCGCATGCGCGTGCCCACTCGAGGTCAATACTTTCACCAGGGGCTTGTGGTCGGTGCGGAGCAGGAATTTCGCCCCCCACACGTACTGCCTGAACCGTTCCATCGCCCACACCGTGGCTAGCATCTCTTTCTCTATGACGCTGAATTTTTCCTCGTTCGCCGCCAGAGCTCTTGAAGCAAAGCTGACGGTGGTGACCTCTCCGCCTCGGGCCTTCTGCATCAGGACCGCCCCTAGGCCCTTGTCACTGGCATCCGTGGTCAGTATGGACAATGAATCTTGATCGAACCCTTCCAAGGGGACAGCTGTGCAGATGTCTTGCTTTACCCTCTCGAATTCCAATTGCTCCTCCTGTGTCCACTTGAATGCCGTTTTCCCCATTAAGAGTTGCCGCATGTTGTGCGTCTTGGATGCGAAGTGCGGGACGAACTTGCTGTAAAATTCAGCCATTCCCAAGAAGGAGCGAACATCTTCCTTCCTCGTTGGCGTGGGTGCGTCTTTTATGGCCGCCATGTTTGCCCTTTTTGGTTCTATGCCCCTTCCGCTGATCTCGTGGCCCTTGTAGGTCACTGAGTTGACTCAGAATCTGCATTTCTGCCATTCCGCTGTGAGGCCATTTTGAGCGAGGATCGCCAGCACGGTGTGCAATTTCTTGTCGTGATCTTCCATGGATTTCCCCATCACTAGGATGTCATCCTGGAAGTATTGGACCCCGTCCACTTTTTGGAACAACTTGTGCATCAGTTTTTGAAAAACCGCTGCTGCGGATGCAAGGCCGAAAGGCATCCTGAGAAATTTGTAGCACCCGAACGGCGTAATGAACGACGTCAGATGATTGCAGGTGGCATGCAATGCAATTTGGTGATACGCAGAGGCGAGATCTATGTTGGAGAACCACTTGACTCCCTTGGTCATCACTAACATCTCATTTATCCTGGGTAGAGGGAACTTGTCCACTAGGATGTTCTTGTTGAGCTCCCTCAGGTCCACGCATAGTCTCACTTTCCCATTGGGTTTCTGGGCAACCACCAATGGCGCCAGCCACTCAGCGCTCTCTATCGCCTCTATGACTTCATTTGTTTCCAGCCGCCTCAATTCTTCCTGAACTGCCTCCCGGCTTCTGAAGGGAATATTGCGGGCTCTGTTACTCACTGGTTTGGCTCCCTCCTTGAGTCGTATCTTGTGTGTAAATTTTGTCATCTTCCCTATGGTCCCTTTGAACACCTCCGGGTACGCCTCCATCCACTTGCCTTCATCTCGCAGTGGCTTGGTCTCAATTAGCATGACTTGTTTGGAGCCTCCCGGGTTGAGCTGTATGCCCAAGTTTCCTTGATCCTTCCATCCCAGTACGGAGGGTCCTTTCTCTGCTACGTACAGCTTCCCTTCTGCTCTGCGCCCTCTGAACTCGAACATCAACTTGCGATACCCCACCATGGGTATTGGCTCTCCGGTGAATGTGACCGGGTGGATGTCGGTGGGTAGTAGATCGTCTCCGACTTTCCCACACTGCCCTCTGGATGATCGTGTATGGGGAGCCCGAGTCTGCCACTATGTGCACTTGTACTCCGCCGATCGTCATCTGTAGTGCCGGTTTCTTGGTCCGTATGCAGTTCACTCCCAGTACTTGGTCATCGATACATAAGACCTCATCTTCTTCGTCTTCTTCCGCTTAGGGCTCTTCTTCCCCTTCGGGGTCTTGCGCTACGTATTTCACGTCTCCTCTGCTGAGTTTCCGCCTGCACACCTTCTCGTAGTGCCCCACTATTGTGCAGTATGCGTACCTGGCTCGAAACGCGGGGCAAACCCTGTCGTTGCCTTGGTGTGATTGGCTGCCACACCTGTAGCACCCCTTCTTCCTCTCTTCCGGTGGCTTCTGGTGCTTCGTGGTCCTTTGCGGTAACCTCCTTTGCTGCCACCTGCCGCTCGAAGCCTGTTGTTTTGGAGCGTCTGGTCGGTCCCCGTCTGTTACCTTGCAGACTGGCGTGCGGTCGTTGCCTTCTCTTTTGGCCGCTTCTGCACATCGTTTAGATAGTTCAGCCTTCTTCACTAGCGCTACCACTTCCTTTAGCGGGGCATCCCCATTGACCCACAGTTTCTCCTGTATGGCCGTGTTGGTGGTGTGCATGATAATCTGATCTCTAATCAGTTCGTCGTGAAGTGCGCCAAATTTGCACGTTACCGCCATCTTCTGTAGCGCCGCGACGTACTCATCCACTGATTCTCCCTTGATCTGTTTTCTCTGGAAGAAGTTGCATCTGTCGATGGCCGTGCACACCACCGGCCTGTAGTGAGCGTCTAAGTCATCCAGCGCGTGTTTAAACATCTCTGTATCCGCTGCTGGCCTGGTCTCTTTCACCAAACTGTCATATACCCTGATGCCCTCCGGGCCTAGGTTGTGTAGGAGTATCTTCTTTTTCCTCGCACTTGAGAACTCTCCTTCACTCTCTTCCTCCAGGGCCTCAATGTAGTTCAGGAAGTACCGTTTCCAGTCTTCCCAGGGCATCGCCGGGTCCCCTCTTTTCGGCAGGAATGGTATTAAGTTGGTGAGCGAAGTTGTTTGCTCGCACATCCTGCCCCACTCGCCGTGGGCTGTACTGTCCCCGTCGTCTTCCCCTGAAGGGCTCCCTAGCGTGTGTCTTCCTCTCTGGTCGCTCTCTTGCGTGGGCGAAAGGCTGTCTTGCCCCCTCTGCGAAGGCCCTGGGGTCACCAGGTCTGTCTCCTTCTTCCCCCCGTGGGCACTGGGTCGCTGTTGGTGCCCCCTCGTGCTGTGGCGTCGCTTCTCCCGCTAAGTCACTCGGGCGCCGCGGTGCCGCTGGCTTCTGTGCAGCCTGATGATGCTCCTCCCCCAGCGTGGCCTTTCCTCTAGGTGCGCCTTGTGCCTGTCGGAGTGCTGCGTCCTTACCCGGTCTGGCCTCCTGTGCTTGAGGCCACCTCGCGCCTCTGGCCACTCTGTTGCCGTGGCTGTCGCACTCTGCGCTTCCGAGCTGCTGGTGCCTCCTGGCTGTCGTCCCTGGTGCAGGATGACTGGGTGCCTCTGCCACGCTCGGTTCCTTCCCAAGGTGCCTGGGTTCTATGCCGGTTTCATCCCGACCTCGTCGCCATTGTAATGATGCTATTTCTCTATACCCTGGGTACTAGTGTATATAGCTGGTAACACCAATAACTCGGGACACCTTCTTATGGTTCAAAATCTTCTTTATTTAACTCGCGGGAACCGAGCGCCGGGAACACACTCCCGTCTCCTACAGCCTTTGCGCTCTTTCTCCTGCGCGCCGCGCTCTAAGCCACGCCCCCTTCCCGGCGTGCCCTGGCGCTAACCACTAGAGCGCAACGCTACAGGACTGTGTTAACAAGTGAAATAAGCGCAAAATAATGAATTAATACTTTTTTTAAAAAGCCGCATAATTTGGTCTTCTCCTGCCGCATAATTTAAAAGTGGCCCCAATTATGATGCAATGCATTAAAGTTTGTCATTTTCCAACTAAACATGTTAAAAGGGCAGGAAATCACGACAGACTCGGTCCTGGGGTACAATGTGCCTTTTAAATGTTCAAATAGCAGATGCTAACATTTTAAACCTGTAAAGTGGTAGATTTTATAAAATTAAAAATAAAAAAAATCAGGGAGATTTGTTTCCATCGCTAATTTTTATTGGGGCAGAGGACATTTTAGAGCAGACACAGCTAATCTAAATCTATTTTTAGCTTTAAAAATCAGGAGTCTTCCACCTGAATCAGGTCTGTTAGCATGTATGATGAGGTTAGAACTGAGAAGCCCAAACTGCTTTTTTTTTCTCCTCCAAGCATGCTATGGTGCAGGACTGGATAAGAAAGCAACCCTTCTTTTAAGGCCTGCATTCAGATTGGGCAGGGCACCTATACTTCACAGAGCTTGTAACCCCGTCACCCCCAACAGCATAAACACCTCACAGAAAGCACTCAAGGGCCAATCAGCATCTAGAAAGGCAGCTGGTTAAGGGTAGGTAGTTCGCATAGCAAGAGAGGGGAGGTCAGAGTCAGTATCACAAGTCAATTCAGTTTAGGGTGAATACTATTTACACCCGATATTGTAATTTGCCCTTCGTGTAACACAATACATAATGATGCTCTGGCAACCAATATTCTTAACACATACCCTCTTGAAACACTTTACGAGATGCCACCTTGTTGTTGCTTTGTATGTGCTATTAAATGTTTTAAGGTACTGTGATGTCTCAATTGTGTTAATTTGCAAGGGAAACGGGAAAACCATTAATTCAAATAAATGAGTGTTAGAAAACTGTTTTAATTCCTTTGAGGTGCTAAATTTTCCTAGGTACTTCAATGAGTTCTACTTTGCTTCATGGGGTAGAACATGGGCATTCACATGCTACCACGGAAGGTTTTGGACTCAAAGCCTTATCTTTTACTAATGGTACACAGTGCTTTGTATTCCTCCTCGATGCAGTTGCTAACAAGGAGAAATTATGTTATCACTCCTAACTTTTCACACATTGACGATGCTAAATCTTATAGCACACGCACAACAAAGGAAAAGTTTTAAAGTATGTCTAAGCATAGTATTTTTGTGCTGTAAGGAAACCCATCCAGTACAAAATCTATGCTAGACATCACACACACCTTTTCACTTTGGTGCAAAGGTGTGTGCATGCTGCAAGATAGTCTGAAAGACCTCCAGCACTGAGAAAAAGAGCAGCAGCACCATATCTTAGTACACAAGGCGCTGTCCTGCCCTCTCCTTCTCCAAGTGTAAAGCAATAGATTGCTGCACTGAGTTCCACTATAAAGTAGCACATCTCTCCTTAGTGGGAAGAGTAATTTCCTAGCTATTTTGGGGGCTTTCACAACTGCAGCTGAGGCATATTCTTGTATGAAGCTGGCTCTATAGTATACTGTACAAAGAGTCCAGGTGTACCCTCATGAGTGGATAGGGCGTGCTCTAGCAATCCCAAGGTGCTCTTTTAGAGGCTAGAGTGGTCGAGCAGCCTTATGCTTATCAGACAGGAGTGTTAGACAGCTGCAAAACACACACAGTCAATAAATGATACACACAACTCAATAAGGAGATCTACACCAATTTATAAAAATAACATGCATCTTTATATAATATTTGGCACCAAAATTATTATGATCAGGTAAGTACATTTTGAGCTAGAAATACTTTCAGTTTTCAAAAGTCAACAGTGCAATTTTCAGAGGCGGCAATGTTATCCTACGGCTGCACAAAGAGTACCCAAGCAGCGTCAAGTAGTCCCCGCCTGGCTAACCATAGGTGGGCTCAGTCTCTGAAGGACTGGGGACCACACTGGCACCGTTGGCCCACTTCAACTCAGGCTTTGAGGGAGTGGTGTGCTGGCCGGTATCGGGGTTGCGCGGTCCAGAGTCCTAACAGTTCTTTCTTAGGTAGCTGCAGGGGAGCAGCTCTGCTGCACCACTGAACTTCCTGAGTCTTGACAGAAGTGTAAGGGAAGCAAGAATCGCATACCAATGGCTGTGGGCTTCTCAGAAGCTCACTGTCTTGGAATGCTAATTTGCAGTTAAGTCATTTTTCTCTTTCATTATGCATTGTTTGTGCTTTTAAAAAAAAAGTTTTTACTTATTGCCAAGTAACAATTTGCTGAGCTAACACACGCTTGCCTCTCAGATTCCCTACATCAGTCACGGTAATGCCTCTGCGTTCCTTACGCAACTTGTTTCCCCGGGTAGACCACCATGAGTTCCAGAGATCATTAAAGGACATTCGAACCAGGAAACAGAAAGGATGAAGATAAGATGGGAGTGCAACACGCCATCTAGTTGTTCAAACTTGAACCTATAAGGATTTATGAGATAACGGGAGCCAACACTGGGTGGATGACAACATTGGGATATTGATCAAGCCCCGATGAAGTCCCACTGGGACAAAACGTGTTGGCTGGGTAGAATGGATTGCTTCTGTCAAATTGGCATTTTAAAAATAAAATTGGATTCAAAGCAACTCGCAAGACTCCTGAATAACTTGTATTCGTCACATCAGGACTACTTGATCTATTGTTGGATAACAGTTTTACCATCTGTTGATTTTGGAACAGATAATCTTGTATAGAATTGAACACTCCTGTTCATTTGTAATTTCTTCACCTCGTACATCTAGGCCTGCAGCCTCACATATATAGCACCATTTTACGGCAGGCGCAGCGTCCTGCACTCTGTTGGCAGTACTGCCATGCAGTCCTCACATGTCACATATGAGGAGGATAACTTCTTGTCGTTTCTCCAGTGGGTCGAGGAATTCTACGAGACCATAAATACCTATATATATATATATATATGATGAATTGAGTGCATGGAGAAAAGAAAGCCTAATTTCACAAGATGAGTTCATGTTTCTAAATAAGGAGTTTCCAGTGTTACCCAATATATATTTTATATCGAAGGTGCATAACAATTAATGACCTATTCCAGGAAGACCTACCATTTCATCGATTAATAGCACCTTCGAGAATACATCTAAATTATGTTGGCTTTTACCTCCAAGAGTTTGTCATCAGTTTACCAACCTACATAAAGGACACTACCGATTTTCTGTTCCAATTGAGTAGCCTAAAGTGGTCAGATGAATATCTTTTCCTCACCATGGATATTACCGCTTTATATACAAGCATTGCCCATACAGATGGATTAAGAGCTGTAGAACACTTTTTGGACAAGAGACCAATAGAAATGTACTGCCATAGTCAAATGTTAATCAAAATGATCCATTGGTGTTTACACAACAATGTTTTTAGGTTTGATAATGCAGTATTTCAACAACTAAGAGTGGCTATGGGGGCATGCTTCTCCCCCAGCTACGCATGTCTTCATGTGGGCTGGTGGGAGGAGCATGTCCTCAGGTCACAACATGCCTCACTATGGGCTAAGCATGTGGTAAAGTATTGGCGGTATATCGATATATTTTTGTTGTATGGCATGGGACAAAAGAACAGGCTAATGAATTTGTGGAAACTATCAATGCTAATAGTCTCAACCTTCATTTTACAGCCAACATTGATATGTCAGTTGCCAATTTTCTGGATATTACAGTGCACGCAGTACAGGGCAAAATAGAAACCTGCCTATACAGGAAGCCTACTGCTGGCAACACTGTGTTGCACGCGGGCAACTTTCATCCTCAGCACACAATATCTAGCATTCCGTATGGGGAGTTCCTCCACATACATAGGGCATGCAGCACACCAGAAGCACGGGCAAATCACCAAATGGAGGCTAAAAAGAAACTAGAAGCCAGGGGATATAAATCCACTAAATTAGCTATTGCCATGAGGAAGGCTAATGCAAAAGACAGAGCAGTCCTTATTGATCCAAATAGGCGTGCAGCAACTACAGGAACTGTATCGAATGAATCTCTGACAAAGGACACCACGGAGATAAGGCTGATCACAGGCTACAGTAGACTGGCTAAAAGCATAAAGACCATCATTAACAGGGAATGACTGATAGTCCCAACAGACCAAACATTGAAAAGGGTCCTCCCCACTACACCTACGGTCACGCTTAAAGAGCGTATTCAATGCTGGTAAGAAATAGCCCAGAAACCAACAAATTGGAGAATTGGCTGTCGCCTAGAAAGGGCTTCTTTAGGTGCAGCTCTTGCAGGGCCTGCAAATTTGGGACCAATACCACCACATATGTGACACCTTTTTTGGACAGACCTATCGCACTAAAAGCACACTATACTTGTAGAACTGACCATGCAGTTTACGTGTTAAAACGTAGCTGCAATTTGTACTACGTAGGTAGCACGAAGCTACAAGTTCATGTACAAATTATACAACATCTGCATGCGATAGTGAACTCTGACCCTGCCTACCCAGTGGCCAGGAATTTTAAGGCAATACACTATAACAACTTAAATTGTTTGCAATACTATGTAATTGATGCCGTGGCACAATACAAACGGGGGGCAATAGGGAGAAAGCATTGCGCCAGCTTGAATCTCGATACATTGTCGAGCTGGACACTAAGTCCCCTATGGGTTTGAATATTGGAGAAGACCTGCATAATTTCCTGTGAGAGAGGAAATTACCATAATGTCCAGCCTGGATGATTATCTGGATGATTATCTACGCTACGAGAATGGACATACACCTCAGGGCCTAGCAGTAATAAGCCCCTAGGAAGCACGGTTATATATTTTCCTATGCTAGGCTTTAGACCAGAGATGTCAAACTCAAATTCATCAGGGGCCGCATCAGCAGTTTGGTCACCCTCAAAGGGCCGGTTGTATCTGTAGGAGTATGTGTCCACTCTTTATTATCATAAATTATTGTCACTGCATTCAATTATTACTGTTTTTTGTAATAATATAAGTAATAACTAGCTCTGAAAGCAGAAACATAGTCAGAATAATGGCAAGTAGATATTCAAATGTACAATTATTGTACAATTTATTGAAAAAAGATTTTTGGTAACAGACAGTAATTTTTAAACATACAAATATTGCCAAACACTGTTTATTGCACATATGGCAAACATAAGCCATTAACTTTTTTAAACTTTTCTGACTAGATGGCTGACATCGTTTTCCTGAGTTCAGTCCATCGATGTCTGGCGTTAGGTCTTGTGCTGTAGCAATTCGCAAAACAGCATGGAGGTTATCATCAGCGATGCGTGATCTGAGCTTGGTCTTGTTCAGATTCATGACTGAAAACATCTGTTCACATAGATAGGTGCTCCCAAACATGGACAGAACACGTGCAGCTTGAAGTCGGAGCTGTGGCATCAAAGCAGGGGGGAGGAGACGGTAAAAGTCGTCGACTGTCGCATCCTGGAACTTCGCTTTCAGGCTGCTGTTGCACTGAAGTTCTATTAATTCCATTTGAAGGTGATGTGGTGCACTGTCAACATCGATGTTGAAGGGATTGGCAAAGCTGGTAAAGGTTAAGTGTTGTCCTTTAAAGTCAGAAAAGCGTCGATTGAATTCATCAATCAGCCGATTCACTTTGGTACCCAATCGAGCACATGAAAAAGTACCTGGGAATGAGGTTGAGATGCTCTGGCAGATAGGAAAGTGGGCAAGACTGTCTTTTTCAAGCTGTGACTTCCATAGGCGCAGTTTCTCCTGGAAAGCTGTTATTGCCTCATACATTGAGGTTATGACTTGTTTGCGGCCCTGCAGCCTCAGATTCAGTTGGGCGAGATGCTCGGTTATGTCACACAACATGGCAAAATCGCACAGCCAGTTTGGATCTGACAGTTCTGACAAGGGCTTCCCTTTACTTTGCATAAAAAGAGTAATTTCTTCCAAAAGCTCAAAAAATCTCTTGAGAACGGTGCTCCTACTCAGCCACCTTACTTCTGTATGGTATGGCACAACTGTATGTTCCATGCCCACCTCCTTCAAAAATTGTTGGAACTGACGATGATTCAGACCCCGTGCACGCAGAAAATTCACTGTTTTCGTGACTGTGGACATTATGTTATCCAGTTGCAGAACCTTGCCACACAGAGCTCCTTGGTGGATAATGCAGTGATAAGTTATCAGCGGCGTGTGGCAATTACTTTTTTTCATTTTCTCTTATAACAGTCCAACCAAGCCATTTCTCTCTCCACACATTGCTGGAGCGCCATCAGTAGTAAGTCCCACCAACTTTTCCCAAGGTAATTTCATTTTATTTACGGATTCCTCCACTGCATTGAAGATGTCCCTCCCAGTTGTTGTCCCATACATGGCGACCACATCCAAGAGCTCCTCACTGACAGACAAGTCTTCCTTCACACCTCTTACAAAAATAGCTAGATGAGCTGTATCAGTATTGTCAGTGCTTTCATCAACAGCTAATGAAAATGCCAGATAACTGCATGCCTCTTCAGCCAACTTTGTTTTAAGATTACAGGCTAGGTCCCTGACTCGGTCTGTGATGGTGTTTCTTGACAAGCTGACATTGCTAAAAGCCTGTCTCTGCTCAGGGCACACCTGTTCACATACCTTCAGCATACACTGCTTTACAAATGCACCTTCTGAAAAGCACTTTGAAGCTCGTGCAATTTCTATAGCCACAAGATAGCTGGCTTTCACTGCTGCATCATTTTTTGCTGTCATTTTTGCAAAAATTTTCCGTTGAGAATGCAGGCTTCCTTTTAATTCTTGGACCTTTTGTTGCTTTTCCTGGTGGCTAAGGTTAGCAAATTTGGCTCCATGTTTGGTCTCAAAGTGCCGGCGTAAATTGTATTCCTTCATCACTGCCACTGCCTCATAGCAAATAAGACATACCGGCTTGTCTCCATTAATCACAAACATGTATTCACTTTCCCATCTCTCCTGAAATTGCCTTCCCTCTGCATCAACTTTTCTTTTCTTGGACATTTTTGGGTTATTAATTTGATTGTAGTTTATGGTCCCTATACCACTGTAAAGAGACACGGAAGTGGTCAGTATATCCAAAGTTTACCGCTCAGACTTTTCAGCAGAATAATAAGCAGACCCCCCCCCCTAATAAGCAGACTCCCCCCCCCCCCCACATACATCATATGTACTTACAGTACAGGAGAGATGGGTTCAGGCAGCCGTTGGAGAGGGGGCCGCGCATGCGCTGAAAACTGTCCATAGGTAGACTTAACCAAAAAAGAGGCAGTACAAATGTTTGCAAAGGCCTCACAGTAAGTTGTTGCGAAAAAACTCTTTTAAATAGTGGCTCATGCGACTTCTTCAAGCTACACCAAGATACGTTTGCTAACTGAGTTTACAATAGCAATCAGAAAAGCAATCAGTTTAAAAAATAAATGGAGTGAAGGCAACCCGAACACTAACCCTCACGCGACAGGGCAGCAGCCCACTTGTCTTCCAATCATTAAACACAAAAAAAAATTGTCACTAGCTTCGTCCAAGCCTGCTCCCGGACAGGATTGTAATATGTAAAAGCATTTTCCAGGACTGATTAGGGATATCGCGCTTCACGGATTGTAAAGGCGCAGAAAACAATGTGACAGGATCCGTCATATAAAGTATTTAATAAAGTAAATTACAATATAGTACAAAGGCCCACAGGTTTACAGAGGGTAACAGGTCAAGTACAGATCAGCAAGTCAAGTCGAATAACCAACATTCCATGACATCATATAAATACCTAGTCAGGGTTCTATGATGACATATCATGACGATAGGTGATTTGATAGGATGGAGAAAGTGCAATGCAAATGAACAGGTAGGAGAACAATAATGGAAATTAAAGAAACAATAATATTATACACAATGAATTAATGTGAATGTACAACACTGGGATATGACACCTTTCCCAGGCAAAAATAGAGGCAGCCTGTTCACGTTTAAGGATGCTGCAAGCGCGGACCTGATTCTTAGGTAGAACTTTATTTGAAATTTCTGCAATTCGTTTTCATCGTACTTTGTTTACTTTAATGCACAGCCGGGGGTCATTAGAGCAGCTGTATAACACATTTTAAACCGTTTTCCTCTAACATTTACTGTTTAAGTATGCACAGATAAGAGGAAAAAATACCGTCTTTAAGTGATTTTTCTTTTCAACCAGCAGGATATTACAATATCAGTCATGCCGGTATAAAACCACCCAGGTTGCAACTTTAATGTCAGGCCTCTTGTTGCGATTTTCCAAACCCTGTCCTATGTAAAACCTTATTTGCGCTGGGGTTGTAATTCTGAGTTGTTATCACACCTGGCAATTACAAAGTGTGTTAAATACCTCACCCTTAGGAATGCCACCTTTACCAGAGAAAAGAATGGACATTTGTTCTTGTTTAAAGTTCTGCAAAGACCCGGACATGATACTTAAATAGAACTTTATTTAAAATTGTCTGTATTCATTTTAGCGGTACAGAACACTGCCAGACTCAGAATCAGGGACAAACAAGGAAAATGGCACTTTTATTTCGGGCAGGCAAGAATAGAATTAATCCTGTCCGATTCTGGCCCAGTCTGCAACGATAGAGGTTACTCACTCGTGTTACGTGTCAATTGTTAAGGGGGCGGGAGTGCTGCCCGAGTACACACCTTGAAGCGTGGCTGTGGCCTAGCTCTCCGGATTTCCCCAAGATCCTTCTCCTCGCCCAGTTCCTGCTGATCCCAGGGTGAGGAACAGGACAGCACAGCACCCCTGTATTTCCTGAAACAAGGGGACACGGGGGAGGGAGAGCTTACCTGCGTTATCCTGGGCTGCAGAAGCCGAGACCAGCGACCAGGAGCCTGCGGAGCAAAGTCAGCGCCGGCTGGGGCCCTGCAGGGCAGAGGGACGCGTGCTGCACTCGCTGCTCCCAGGGCTGCTGCACCTTCCTGCCCGCCTCCTGCCCCTCCTCCTTTCACTCCTCTCTCCGGTGCGTGGTGCGCCCCCAGCGCAGGAAGGACAGCGACAGTCCCCCTCGGAGCTGCAGTTTCTGAAACTGTTACATTCTCCCCAGTAACATGGCGGCCGGCCTGAGGAGCGGGAGAGGGAGGGAGATGGGCTGCCATGGAGCGGGAGGGAAGGAGGGGGTCAAAGGGAAAGTGCTGCTCCTGTGGGGGTGATCGCCGCACGAAAACAGCAAAAGTTAACTCTGCAGTGACAGTCCTTTAGTGCCTGCAGGACGAAGAGCTTTCGTGTCGCTGAACGGAGCACTACTACACAGCACTACTACACGGGCCACATGACGAGGTCTGGCGGGCCGGATTCGGCCCGCGGGCCTTGTGTTTGACACCGCTGATTTTAGACGTATGAGTACTTTCATTAACATATGCCACAGTGACCGTATATCTGATATGTTCTGATTTTCTCACATTGCCTTTTAAACATTTTTATCAGTGTCAGGGGGCTCCCTGTGCACTATACCCCTTGTGGACATGTAACTCCTTTTAGCAATTCAAAGGTCAACTGATGAGATATAATAACAAGTATTTATACTATTAGTATATATATTTGACCTTTCGCTGGCTAATAATGAGTAATGGGATGAAGTAATTCTATGCCATTATGAACTGCCACCACAATACCGAGATTTTTTAACCTCACTTTTTGAACAATTTGTGCACTTGAATTGCACTATTTGGCACTTTTGAGCTTCGACAAGCACTGGCACTTTCCTCTACAGAGCTGTTAGGGTATTTGTACTATGATATATAATGCTTTGTACAATGTATTTGCACATGATTACTGCTTCTTTTGCACATACTAGTATATTTTGAACAATGCATATTAAAAAATAAGGCCGTTTTGCACAACAGCGTCTTTTGCACATGTTCTAATGGTTTTTAAATATGTATATATATTGGTTTTATCCATGGAAGACATATCAATGTTTATATAATCTATGAATTTATATTTGCATTATTGCACTTTTCATTGCTATGGCCTAGTGCCAAATAAATAGATATTGATAGGATAGACCTGTATAATATAACACCACATGAGCATATGGCAAAGAGGAGAGTGCAATACAACGGGGATGAATAGAATGCATCTTAATGCATCATGATGTGTGTGCCAATATATTGCATTTGTACATAGAAATATTGTTTTGGAATCATGGTCAATTTAAAAAAAATTGCTATGCTCTGTGTATAAGATATATATGTGCATAGTATTTTTTCAATGTTTTCCAGTGCTATTCACGTCATTTCAAAGTGCCACTTTCCCTTTAAATTCAGTTTCTGATACCTGTAGGTCATGTGATCAAGGACACCGTCTTGTGTCCGAAACGCGTCAGAGACAGCACCGTTTTTACGCACTGCAAATAAAAAAAATCGGGCACCAGCTATTTATCGAGTCCGTGTCCCTGCGTATGCACGACTGCATTTGGGAGCTTTACTTTGGAAATATATATATATTACCTACTGGCAGTCGCCAGTAGGTAGTTATAGTTAGGACCAAGATCCATAGGAAGAGCATTTTTTGTTTTGCTTATAACTTTGGCGTCGTTTGATGAATCTTCATGAATTTTCCTAACTAATTTTTTGTTCATATCAGCTCCTATGTTGAAAGTTTGGGGGTGATTCGTCAAGGGGGGGCCAAGAAAAAAGGGGGTCCCAAAACATGTTTTCTCCATGTTAATCTCCATAGGAAACTTTAGACAAGGCTATAGGTTGAACGGGTGAACGGAATTACCCCAAATTTGGCAGGGAGAAGGGTCTTGGTCTAGAAAGCAGGCTTTTGTTTATTTGGTGTAAATCCGTTTAGTAGTTTTGGAGAAATATCGAAATTTACAGATATCGATATTTGGGAATTCTGCCTTCTGATTGGCCGAGGGGTTACGAGCACGAGCTTGCTGCTTATTGGCTGCGAGAGGTTGCAACTAGGAAGTGTTGGCAGCCATTTTGTGATTCCGTTGAAGCGAGTAAGGGGAAAAAAGGGTGAAAAGAGTAGGAAAGAGGAGGGTAGGAGCGCTGTGAGGTCTGTGGGGTGGTTAGGGTGTGCTACACAGGGAGTGTGAAGCGATGTATTCACCCGCACCAGTGTGAAAGTGCTGTTTTGCCCAGAGTGAGATGGTGCTGAGATGAGGTGCAGGTACACTCGGGGATGAAACCGTTAGCTGATTGCTGTAAACTGATGTGCTCCTGGCGCTGTAGCATACTGGCCGCTGTAGCATAGCTGGTCAAGTGGTGTTAGTATGGGTTCAGACTATAGCGCTGTGAGCTCTGTGGGGTGGTTAGGGTGTGCTACACAGGGAGTGTGAAGCGAAGTATTCACCCCTAGGGGTGTGAAAGTGCTGTTTTACCCAGAGTGAGATGGTGCGGAGGTGAGGTGCCGGTACACTCGGGGATGAAACCATGAGCTGATTGCTGTAAACTGATGTACTCTGGGCGCTGTAGCATACTGGCCGCTGTAGCATAGCTGTGCAAGTGGTGTTAGTATGGGTTTAGACTATAGCGGGAGTGGGAGCAAACTACTCACCCCTACCGGTCTGAAGACTCGAATGGAGTGTTTTAGCAAGCAGGAATAAATAAATCGTGAAGAATATAATGCAGAAGGTTGCAATGCCACAGAAGACAAATGGTGAAATCCGGTGTGTTTCAGAAAGTGGCTGTGTGGAATAAAGCGATGGAGTCTGCAAGTTATATAAAAAGTGTCTTTATTTAAGTGTCATAAATGGAACCACTGGTGCAAGAGCGAAGGCATCCAGCTGAGGCAAACTCCAACCGCTTCTGCTGTATTCAAACCTGAGCTCCTGCATCAGTCAATTCCACATTACATGTTACAGTTCCATGTGACATAAACAATACCTATTAGACATGAATGACTGTAAATTGTAGAATGAAAATAAAGGTAGGATAGGATTACCACACTGTGCCAACCAGTTCCTAAACAATGCTGTGTTTTTTTATCTTGATCGCCAGCTCGTGAGCAGAGGCGGAGGATGAGGATGAGCTAATTTGTGTGAAAGGGCTTCATGGATAACCGGCAGGCAGAGAGACGTGTGTACAAAGAATAGATATGGTTTCAAAATGGTTTAGGCTAATTTAGCAAGTAAATAGCGTATTTGCATAGGCCATACATCATCCATCCCTGGTTAGTGTGGAGACGTAAGGGCCAATAATAAAAGCACAGTTCAAATGTCTAAGCATACTTAGAAAGTTATTATATGAAAATAGTTCAATTGAAGTGTATTAAAAACAATTATAGGAAAAAGTCAAAAAAGTTGGAAAAAATCAATCCAAGAATTAAGTGAATTGCTTACAAGTCTTGGAGATTGCAGTCCGAAAGTTCTTCAGCGGCTTGAGATGCATAATGTTCCAAGAGGCGATTGTTGCCATCGTGTGAGAAAAGCGAAGCGATCCAATTCATATCCTCGAAGGGACAGTAATGTTCCTCAAATGTTGGAGCGGCAAGTTGAATTGGCAGGCAATCTGTGATGTTGTCAAAGGTCGCACGTTGCAGGAGATCTTTCGCGGCTGCGCAGGAATCTCATTCCGCCAGGATACCTTTTTGTGTTGCATCCGCCATTGCTCCACTGCCTGAACAATCAAGTTCAAGTTCATGGTTTTCAAGATACTCCATTACCTGCTGCATATCGGGAGCGTTTGCTGATATGTTGGCAAGACATAGATCCATTCGCCAGTCGACTGGGCAAGTTTTGCAATAAAAAGATGGTTGCAAGCAGATTGTATATGTGTAAATAAATGTCATGTTGTAGCTGGCTCCGATAATAGAGGCAGGCAGCCGAAAAGTTGTTCCATTTTTTCACAGTATTGATGTTGCTTCGTGTAGAGGCATATTCTGTCGGACATGCTTGTTACCACAGGGAGCGCAGCCATTTTTAACAAGCTAAAATAGTAGTAGGATGGCCTCAAACAGAGCGAGAATTATGGGCACTGTTCCTGTTATTTCAGAGATGATGGAATGAATGAAGTCTGGTATTAGAATATAAACAGTTTGAAAGCCTGTCAGAAGGCCGGAGGAGACAGTGTTAAAAAAGTGTGCCAGACCTTAAATGTCAGATGTGTTAAAATTGTGCAACAATTCACAAAGTGTAATGGGAGGTTCGTATTTAAAAGGGAGTGTATTTCACTTGAAGTTCGTGCTACCTGCAGTCGATTAATTACTTTTGGAGAAGTGAGGGACACTTCTGTTTGAAACAAAAGCGCTTTCAGTTTGCTCCGTTTACTAAAATCTGTTTTCAAAGTAGGTATTGAAGGCCAAGTTGAACTTTGGGAGTTACTTTGTGTGGGTGGGAATAGAGATTGCCAGAGGAAGTTATCCGTTTTGAAACAGTAAGGACATACGGTATGCCAGCTCACATTGCGTAGCAGTCCATGTTATTAAGAATCAGATAACTGCCGTTAGAAAGCTGTGTGAATGTTGGTCTGATTATGGGAGTTGGCATGCTTTTAAGAAAGCATGCAAGATTGGGGTCTGTAAGCTTAGAAGCGTTGTGCAGTTGGACATTCTTACATAGTAATGAATGACTGCCATTGTGGTCCCACTTTTCACCTGTGAGGAAAACTTTGGTATCCTCTTTAAGACAGCGATATGTAAATGGGAGAAACCACTGCTCGTAAATAAACGCGCTACCTTATATAATCACATACAACATGACAAAAAACATGTACACCTAGCAGACACAACGACACTACGTACTGTGGGAACCGTGGCTAGCCATGTACACAAACCAAACATAGCACCTCTGCCACACAATGCATAATGCGTGGAGAGATGGGAGCAAAGTATGTGCGACGGTGGCAAGTGATTCTCGATTATAAAAGTATACAATGCAAAGTGTTGAGGGGATCTGTCGGAGAGACTTGAGTATGCAGAGCACAGACATGTACATGTGAAGATACACTGATGGTCTATTGAGTGAAGTGGACAGTGGACGCAACCACGATAGTACAGTCAGTAGGGAAGATTATGAAAACATAGCGCGTACGTGCCCCCTCCCCCCCAAATCTTTAGCGTAGTGGGCTGGCTTGGCGTACGCAAGGCTAGCGTAGGAGTAAGAATAAAAGGCATGTTTCTCTGGGTGTGGTTCTCTTCCGGAATGGCGAACATGTCTGGCAGGTCTGCGCAGCTTACACCGCCACAAGGCTGACGCTGTGAGCGAAGGTGGCTGCGGGAATAATGCTTTCAGCCTGCTGCTACCCAGAAACCGCCATGGCCGCTGCGACGCACATATGCCCCACAGTTCACCTTTCGACACTGGCGTATGTGAAAGAGGGCCGACCACGTGCCGGCGGAAGCTCCTGGGTCGAGGTTTGCGAGCTGGGAAGGCTCCAGAGATCAACGATGGCCACCGCGACACAGGCAGACAATGCCCAGCCTGAGGCCCAGCACCGTGGAGTGCTCTGTATACTACTAACACAGTAGTCCAACAGGTACCAACAGTGGAACGGTGTCTTGATCCCACAATGAACGATGTTAGAACTGCATCTGAGAGTGCAGATGAAGGTACTCCTTTCGACCAGCTGTAACCAACTGTAGGTCCCAACAGTGGAACGGTGTCTTGATACCACAATGGACGATGTTAGAACTACATCTATGAGTGGAGATGAAGGTACTCACTTCGACCAGGTGCAAGCAACTCTAGGTCCCAACAACGGAATGGTTTCTTTATCCCAGAATAGACGATGTTCGATATTACCTGCTGCTGGGTTTTCAGAGAACTCTCACCGTTGAGGTTCATCAGACTCTGTGCTTCCGTAGCTAAGTGCTGAAAATGATTATTGGGGTTGGCTGACTGCAGTCGGTGGAGTACACCACGGTACAGCAGGTCCAAACACTGAAACGGGGTCATGATTCCACAATGGACAATGTTAGAACTATATGTGAGAGTGGAGATGAAGGTACTCCCTTCGACCAGGTGCAACCAACTCTATGTTCCAACAGTGGAACGGTGTCTGGATCCCAAAATGGACAATGTCCGATATTACCTGCTGCTTGTCGTTTTTTACAGAACTCCCTCCGTTGAGGTGCATCAGACTCTGTGCTTCCGTAGCTAACTGCTGCACATTATTATTGTGCTTGGTTGACACCGCGTTACAGCAGGTCGGAACAGTGAAACGGGGTCTTGATTCTGTGATTGAGGATGTCAGAAGTTAAAGTTTATGATGATTTGTGTGTACCCACTCCGATCAGGTTCAACCAACTGTGTGCTTCCGAATCCAACGGCACATGGCTGTGAGGCGTTAATGACCACTGCCTCTGGCCTACAGTGGGGTCAGCCCGGCTCACAATTAAGATAAAGTGGTTATATTTTTAATTACAGAATCCAGTAGGCAACTAACTACAACGTCTATTGAAATATACACAATAGCCTTTTAGTATACTTGTTTGAAGAAGTTTTTTAAGATGACTTGTAGGTCTAGTACAATGACCAAATTCTTCTTGGTAGTGATAAAGAACACTGAATAACAGTGGACAGCAGAGACCGCAATTCGAATTGTTTTGATTTATTTATTGCAGAGTTTTGTGTAATTTATGTTGTTGTATTTTGTGAAGAGAAAGTGAGAAAAAGTATTCATGGAAGACTGTGCTCACTACTGCCTTCAATTTACACTGCAGACCGCAGTGTTCACTATTCAGATCGAGTTGCGATTGTAGATGACGCAGTCCTGTAGGCAAAAGACATTGCTCCAGTGCGCTCTGTCCGCACCACGCATACGCATCATCACAGTTTCCGCACACAGTTTTTGTTGCTTCGCGTACTGCAAACAGGACAGCTCAAGTCAACATCACGTGGCTGTGGGCCCTTGCTGACCGCGCTCTCTGGCCTACACTGCAGATAGCAGTGTTTACAATTCAGATCGAGTCGCTATTGCAGATGATGTAGTGTTGTAGGCAACAGACATTGCTCCTAGTACGGCCCGGCCGCAGCACGCATTATCGCTGGCTGTGCACATCCTGAATGCTTTTGATGTGGCTATCTGAGTGCACTAGACCTGATGGACCCTTTATGGTACAATCTTTTTGTGTATTATTTCAGATCTACTGCCTGTATCTCAGTATACCACATGTTATGGTTCTTTTACGATAGAATCTTTTCTGTATTATTGCACATCTAGTGTCCCTACCATACTGCAGCACAAACTATTGACCCTTTTATTATTGAATCTGTGTGTGTGATCCAATGATTACTGTTGTAGTTGATGCTAGAAGTAACCATTCCCTGAGGGCTGGTTTACACTCACCCCATACGCACTCAGCACAGACGTCACTGGATATGTGACCCTGGTAATTAAAAGGAGTTGAGCGCACGTGCCCGTACCCACTTCCACGATCTATCTGTATCCGTGTGTTCATTATCTATGCATGATACTGCCCCTGGGCCGTACCACATTACATTGTGCAGTGGACAGCGTATGCAACCATGTCACCTCTGGCAGTGGGGAAAAGTTCTGTTATGTAGCTTGTACATGCATGGCTATCACAGGTGGAAGGCTACTTTACAGAGCATGAACATTGATGAAGATGATGGCTGCATGTTGTGTGTGGTGTCAGATGTGTATTTAGCAAAATGTTTTCAAAAAGCTCTGTAAGCAGAAGGAGTCTCATCAAACACTGTAAAGAGAATGACTAAAATGGGTGGGGTCCTCCAACTGTTACAATGGGAAATGTAATGAACCAATCAAATGCTTTTCTTTAAGGTCACATGGCAATCGCGCACAGAGCGCGCAAGGAGGCCGCATCCGACACAATTTTGAGAATATATTTACCATAATATAAGTTTATTACAGTTAGAAATATATAAATGTTTAAATATTTTAGATTATCGCTTGTTCTCAAATACACTTTAAAGTTATTTAGATATAGTTTTGAGATGAAAAAAAATGAGGGAATGGCATTCCCGGTGCAACACCATACGTCTATGACGTAACACAGGGCCTGGCAGCGTGCAGTCATCGCATATGCAACGCGCAGCGGGCGTGACCCTATACGTACATGACATAAGGCGCAGCTTGGTACTGCGTACCCGTCGCATACCAAAGTAGCAGCTGGCGTGACCACATACGTATATCATGTTACGCGGTGCCACGAACCCGTCGGATACGAAATGCGCATCCTTTACGAGTTTAGCAATAAGGCAGATAGGATTTGCGTGCTGATGGAGCTTGGTACACTATCGGTACGGGACAGTTTTCTATATAAAAAAAAATGATATACTTTTTGGGAAGATATAAAACATTACATATTTTTCACCAAAAAAATGGGATAATAGAGTTCCCAAATCTTACAACGAGAAATAGAAAAAATATATTTTTTATGATTATTAAAATATGAAATTAATATTTAAAAAACCTTTGAAATTCACTGAAAAAAAACATAGGTTTTACAGACGTTATAGTTAGGAATTAGCATTTAAAAAACCTTAGAAATTCACTGAAAAAAACAGTTTTTCAGGGACGTTATAGGTAGTTGGACATTTGACTCATAAAACCAGAGAAATTCACCCGTTATAGTTATTTGAGCTAACTATAACTTGCGCGCCCGCAATGCACTGGTGATGATGTCACATATTACATCACTCATGACATGGTCAGTGACATCACTCATGACATCATCCACCTGATAATCTGATGCACGTACTGATGGCCTAATATAAACTTTGATACACGCACTCTAAAATACAGACTACTATTTTTGAAACCATACACACAATGCCAGATACTACACACCACCCACTATTTCCTAGGTCTAAACTCACGTCCACTCACTTATACATGCAGTTACTCATCAATACAGTACTATAATATGCACTCATACACCTATACATAGTCACAGTCCGCCACTCAGCCATAGAGTTACTCACACACCTAGTCAGTCATGCAAAGAATCAATGACATACCCATTTACTCACGTATACAGTTATACACCCCAAATGCATTATTTATACACACACCACATCACTTATTTATGCAGATACTAACACATACTTATTGTCTTATACAATCACTGATACAAGCAGACACTCTTTTAAACACCCACTCTTCAAATAACTTACTCTCACGTATAGTCATTTATATATTCCAACACTCACATATACTGCCTTAAAACATATGTAGTCACTCACACATATACCAGTGAGACATTCATTCACTCACCAACACACCCATACACACACTAACTCACCCATACAGCCCTTCCCAGATGTACTTTTGAATCTATACAACCAGTGAATCACCCACTCAGACATGTATGCACAGTCACACCCCCCCCCCCTCAGGCACTCATACAGATACTCAGACAACAAATCAGTAACCCATATAGACATTCATGTAGCTACTCACCAACCAATGCAGCCGCTAATACACCAACTGAGACACTAATACAGACTCACAGTTTAGTCACTAACCCATACATTCAGTAACATGTTCAATTACTCACTTATACAGTTAGTCATGCACCTATTAAATAATCCATTCAGGCACTTGTAAATGCACTCATTCTTCAATACACCTTGGCATAGATATATATGAAAAATATTTAAACTTAACAAACACACATTCACTGGATGATGTCATCAGTGATGTCATTTGAGATGTCATCAGTGATGTCACTGACCATGTCATGAGTGATGTAATATGTGTCATCTTCAGTGCATTGTGGGTGCGCGAGTTTTAGTTAGCTCAACTAACTATAACAGGCGAATTTCTCTGGTTTTATATGAGTCAAATGTCCAACTAACTACAACGTCCCTAAAACTATGTTTTTTTCTGTGACTAAATATATCAATGACATTATGACCCCATGGAGCTGCGCCTCTATGAATAAATCGCTAGGGAGTGCGCAAAACTTGCGCAGTGTATGGCAGTGGGACCAGCTAAGCCCACGCAGGAAGACCCCCAGAGGAAGCGTGGGGAGGGGGGTGAATAAAGATGCATTCAAATGCTTGAGGCATATATTCCTGGCCCATTCGGCGCCCAATGGGCGTAATGGAAAATGGCATTCTGGTCCTGATAGTCCATTAGTGTAGCCACATCAGACTCAAAGTTTTATTGGGGAGGGACTCTCAATAAAGTAAGTCGTTTTTCAAACGCTCCTGTCTTCATTATTGCCAGTGATCAAGAGCTCGAGGGAGCTCGAAACGCGTTTGGCTTTTGGATGACATGCAGCCTGCTGACCTATCTGCTGCCTGCGTTGTGGTGTGCTGTAACCCCGTGCTGTGAGCGGCATCTCTAGGGGCAACCTCGGTGTTTGAGATATATAGATATATATATATATATAGATATATATATATATATATAGAGATATATATATATATATAGATATATATATATATATAGATATATATATATATATAGATATATATATAGATATATATATATAGATAGATATATATAGATATATATATATATATATATAGATATATATATATAGATATATATATATAGATATATATATAGATATATATATATCTATATATATATATCTATATAGAGATATATATAGATATATATATAGAGATATATATATATATATATATATATATATATATAAATTCACTGAAAAAACCATAGGTTTCACACATGTTATAGTTAGCTGGACATTTTACTGATAAAAAACCAATGAAATTCCCCCGTTATAGTTACTGTAGGCAACTATAACTCACGCGACCGCAATCCTCTGCTGATGCTAATACTGTATTTAGACACTTATTTGCCCATATCTTCTTCCATTAAATTTTAGCTATACATATATTACAAATATTTTTTTTTCATAAAGACACATATGTCATCAGCAGAGGATTACGGTCGCGTGAGTTATAGTTGCCTACAGTAACTATAACGGGGGAATTTCATTGGTTTTTTATCAGTAAAATGTCCAGCTAACTATAACATGTGTGAAACCTATGGTTTTTTCAGTGAATTAGCAAGGTTTTTTAAATGCTATTTCCTAACTATAACGTGTGTGAAACCTATGGTTTTTTCAGTGAATTTGTACGGTTTTTTAAATGCTAAGTTACTTTACGCCATTTGTGGCGTGCGCGCCCACTTAACGCAGTTCGTTCCGTGCACGGTTTTTATCAACTTTAATAAGCCCTGTACATTTGGTGGCCTTCGGCCACCAAAAGCACAGGGGGTGAGGTCAATGTGGATAGTGTTTTTTTTATTTCGATTTTATAATTTCATGTTGCCAAAATTACGTTTTTTTTCTCTATTAATAAGCCCTGCACATTTGGTGGCCTGCGGCCACCAAAAGCACAGGGGGTGGGGTAAGTGTGGATAGTGTTTTTTTTATTTTTATTTTTTTACCGTAAGCGTACGGTAAGCTTACGGTAAGCGTACGGTAAGCGTACCCCGCGAAATTGCCGAAAAAAAAATAAAACCGTTTTTGCTCTTGGGGGATGTTTGGGGACTCCCTCAACATGACTATGTGGGAGGGAGTTGTCAAAACAGCCCCGTAACATGTTTTTGGCCATCATGTTTGATAAACAACACTCAGTGCGAGAGACAAAATGGCGGACGCCGCTTCCTGGTTTCGGCCGATTCGAATGTTTACTAAGATCTAAGAGCCAATCAGAATCGCGCTCGCGCACGCCACCGTAAGCTTACGGTAAGCGTACGGTAAGCGTACGGTAAGCGTACCGTAAGCGGGCTCAGATATATATATTGATTTAAAGGCTATTTTCTCAGAATCTACTGAACAGATTTACACCAAACCTACAAAAGGCACTTCCTTGACCTAGGGACTACCTCTCTGCCAAATTTCTAGTAATTCTGTTCAGCCGTTCGGGCTGTAGCTCGTTCTAAAGGTCCTATGGAAAAATGCATGGGAAAAACGCGTTTTGGGACCCCCCTTTTATCTCAGCCCCCGCTTGACGGATCCCCCGAGACTTTCAGGGTAGGAGCGGAGCGTAGCGCCCCACCTATTTTGAGAAATTCGCGAGGATTCGTCGACCGGCGCCAAAGTTATTCAAAATAGAATGTTGAGGTTTTCCTATGGAAACGTGGTCCTAACTATAACTACCTACTGGCGACCGCCAGTAGGTAATATATATATATAGATATATATATATATATAGATATATATATATAGATATAGATATATAGATATATATATATATATAGATATATATAGATATATAGATAGATATATAGATAGATATATATATAGATATATATATATATATATATATAGATATATATATCTTGCTCAAAGAAATTCACGGCACACCTCTTGATGATGTTAGATTTGTTTATTCAGTTCGTGACTCCTACGCGTTTCGAACCGTAGTTCCTGATCACGGTAGAGTGTAATTCTAGTCCTTTTTTAATTTCCACTTATATACATTGAAGAGTTCAATAGTGCATTATGGGTTGTGTAGTTTATACAAGCATATGTTTTTTACTTTTTCCACATTTATTCAACAAACTTTATTGGCTTTTGCGCTATGCATTCTTTCACCTTTGTGGCGAGTTTGAGCATCATAAAACACAGTAATTTGGATGAACTTTCATCGCATTACCCCCATGTGCTAATGGGGTCTGATCGCTAAGTAGCGTTCATCCCGTGTGGGTAATTTATCCAATACGTTTTATGTGGTTGTACATGGGGTAGGTTTTAAACTGAGTGTTTCGCAGGGTAGATGGCTGAGTGCCCTTTACTGTGTTTTGGATTGCTCACTTCGCCAGTCAGATGAAAAGTGTGCGAGCATCAGCGTTTTCAATTCGGTTGTATTTATGTACTTCTGTTGCAAACTTATTGGTGAAAATTCACTTGATAGAGCAAATTCGTCGGGTTTCTTCATTTTCGATTTTTATCTTTTTTTCTTTATTTCTTCTTTCTTCAGTCACCATCAGAGGTGAACATACATCTCCTCATCTCCGTTGAGACCCAGTGGTTGTTTTGTCTTGAATCTCATGATCATGCTGGACTCTAGGCGACGTAGTTTTTGAACTCTGTTCCCTCCACGTTCATTTATTGGAACTGTTATTAATCCTGAGTACTTGATGTTAAGCCAGGTTTTGTCCTTATGCATGGCCATGTGTTTCGCGATAGCGTATGTATTGTCCTTGTTTTGTATCGCTCGGATATGTTCTAATATCCTTTTCTTCAGGGGACAAATCGTGCTGCCTATGTATTGTTTTCCACAATCACATTGGAGAATGTATACCACATGTGTGGATTCACACGTGATGGTTTCCCTTATTTCAAAGTTTTTGCCCGTTGGATCATTCAAGTTCTTTAAATTTTTTCCAATTTTGCATGCCTTGCAGGATGTACATTTGGTGAACCCTTTCGATCTCTTTTGTAGCCAAGTTTCTGGTTTCTTTAATTCAAAGTGGCTTCTGATCAAATGGTCATTGAGATTTGGCGCTCTCCTGTACGATATCAGGGGTCGTTCCCCGATGGAGTTGCCTATGTCTGGATCTTTTTTGAGTACATTCCAGTATTTGGTTATTCTCTTTTGAATTTCATAACTTTCTTTGCTGTAGGTGAGTATAAGTTGTGGTGGATCATTTTTTGATGTTATAATACTCTTTTGGCTGTCTAGATTGTTCTCTGTGTCTGTGCTGTTTTCTTCATCACTCCCTCGTGCTTTTTTAGGTAATAGTGTCTCCGCTCTAGTTTTTTGTCTTGCTTTCATTTCGCCACATCTTATGTCTGCATGTTTGTATCCACGTTGCTTGAAACGTTCTTTTGTTTCTTCAAACTTAACTTCCATTTCTTGTTCTTCCGAGCAGTTTCTTTTCATCCGCAGCAGTTCGCCGTACGGTATGCTCTTTTTCAGTGCTTGGGGATGGAAGCTTAGACCATGGAGTAGACTATTTGTTGCCGTTTTTTTGCGGTGGACTGTGCTGTGCAGTTGGTTATCCTTCACGTATATTTTTGTGTCCAGAAATTCGACTTCTTTTGGGCTTAAGTTGTAAGTAAATTTTAAACCTACATCATTTTCATTAAGCTCCTCAAAGAAGTCTTGAAATTGTTGCTCAGTTCCTCTCCACAAAATAAATAGATCGTCAATAAATCGTAGCCAAAGGGCTACGTTTGACATGTGATGGTCGTTTTCCTCTCTCCAAGCTATGTTCTTCTCCCACCATCCCATCATGAGATTCGCATAGCTTGGAGAGAAAGAAACTCCCATGGCGGTACCGCAGCATTGGGCATAGATTTTTTTGTTAAATAAAAAGACATTATTGTACAGGCACAGGGTGATCATTTCAATCAGCATTTTAGAATGCTCTAATTCATTCATAGGCCTCTGTTTTAAAAAATATTGAATCGCATTGAGGCCCCTTTGATGATCAATTGAGGTGTAGAGTGACACCACGTCGATGGTTGCCAGTAGGTAGGTGGGTTGCCATTCAGTGTTCATGAGTATCCGCAGAAAGTCCCCAGTGTCCTTTATGTAGGAACTCAGAGTTGTTACGAGGGGTGCTAAATAGAAGTCTACATATATTGATATGTTTTCGTACAGGCTTCCACAACTGGAGATAATTGGACGACCTGGTGGCTTGTGGAGTGTTTTGTGCACCTTTGGGAGGAAATAAATGGTTGGCATGATTGGGTATTCAACCATTAAAAATCCTTTCTCATTTTCGGTTAGGAGGCCTTTTTCTTGCCACATATTTAGTTTTCTTTGTAGATCTGTTATCAGCGAGGCAGTTGGATGCTTTGTCAGGATTTTGTAATTTTTTGTTTCATTTAGTTGGCGAAGTGCTTCTTCTATATAGTGTTGTTTGTCAAGCACTACGATGTTTCCGCCCTTGTCGGCCGGTTTGATTTCGATTTCATTATTATTCTTCAAGGATTGTATGGCCTCTCGTTCCTTTTTTGTTAAGTTTTCCGATTTTTTCTTTGAGTCAACATTTTGGATAGTATCTATTTCTGCCAAAATCAGATCATAAAAAATGTCAATTTTGTTCCCTGGATGCAATGCTGGGCAAAATTTAGATTTTTTCTTGAATGTGGTCGGCATGCGTTTGTTTAATTGTAGCCCCATTTCCCCCAAGATTTGGGTGTCTGTAAGTTCAGAAGCATCGGTCTCATTCGCTAATTCGTAGGCTAGTCGCAGATGTGGTGCATCAGAGATACTGTAGATTTCTGGATTTGTGGGATCAGGTATTCGGATTTTATTTAAATCCGCTTTAGGCGAGTACCTGGCAAAGTGTTTCTTTAGTTTTAGTTTCCTTACATATTTATATATGTCTATTTTCGTTTACAGGGGGTCCTGATGTTTCTCTGGGCAGAATGATAAGCCTTTGTTCAAAAGTGTTGTTTCCGTTTGAGATAAGGTGTATCTGGATAAGTTGATGACCAGATTAGGGATTGTGTAGTCCTTACACTTTATTTTCTTACCACCGCGCGGTTCCTTAGGTTGTATCTTCCGCTTGGGCCGCTTGCTTCTTCTTGTTTTCCTTGGTCTCTTGAGTGAGAGAATCCCCTTCCCCTTGCTCTGGTCCGACCTGATCCACGTCCTCTTGGTTTGTCTCTGGGCGTCTGTTGTTCTTGATAGAGCAGTTTCATCTCCTCTAAAAAAGAAAATTTACGTAGACCGGTCTGTCTTTGTTCTCCTTCGCCTGGATCTGATTCAGAGCCACTTGTTGTGTAGCCCGTCCCAGTTTCTACATTTGGTTGTGTATCCCATTGTTGTTTGTAAATTTCGAATTTTCTCGCAAATGTAAAGATGGTTCCAAATTCATAGTCGTCTTCATCTCTCCGGAACTTGCGTTGTTTCCTCTGCTGTACTTCTTCTTCATGTTTGTCAATGTTGCGATCCATGTCAGCTCGTAGTTTTTTGATTGTCTCGCTGGTTTCATTTGATGCTGCGATTTGGGTTTCAAGTTCTGATATTTTTTGTTGTAATTCATCTACGTCTTTCTTGGCGTATTTGATGATGATGTGCATCATGTTCTTGGAACCGCAGCAGAAAAACATTGACGGAATGCATTGAAGAGACCCGGTAGAGCGCTGGCGTTTGGGGTCGGAGGACGCCATTACGACGGGAGTCTCCCGGGTAAGAACAATCTCTCTCTTCATTTGCAAGTCATTCGCTGCAGCGAGAATATAGCGCAATTAATAAGTTACTTAAACGCGCGCTGGGAAACAACCCTACAGTGTTTCCTTTCTCTCTTGATGTTGAATGTTTTGAAGAGTTCATGACTGGGGGTGAAATCCAGCTCATCCCCTTTCTCATTAAAGAACCATCACGAGTGTTTTCTTAAAGTCCTAAACGAACCAAGCACAAATTCAAAATAACGCTGCTAAAAAAACGCGCTATACACAGTGCGAGCACCCAACACAACTGGCAGAAGAACCCAGGAGAACCCACAGAATCTCACTCTTTGGGGCCACTATGGAGGAGAGGGCTGCCAAGAGAACATCTAGAGCGCAGAACATGTTTCAAAGGAGCACAGGGGCTACGAAGAACGCGGATTCATCGGACAAAAGATCTCAACCCCAAATCACCACCATCAAACAATTATTCATGCAGCTTGAGAAATTACTACGCAAGGAAACTTCACGGAGCTGGGAGATCATTACCCTGGAAAAATACATCGAATGCGACATGGTACCCAGAGGGCTCCGCATTTTCACGCTCCCAAACCATCCAGATACAAAACCTGAAATGCTCGAAGAGTGGGGAAGGAACAACATGGAATGTTCCAAGAACATGATGCACATCATCATCAAATACGCCAAGAAAGACGTAGATGAATTACAACAAAAAATATCAGAACTTGAAACCCAAATCGCAGCATCAAATGAAACCAGCGAGACAATCAAAAAACTACGAGCTGACATGGATCGCAACATTGACAAACATGAAGAAGAAGTACAGCAGAGGAAACAACGCAAGTTCCGGAGAGATGAAGACGACTATGAATTTGGAACCATCTTTACATTTGCGAGAAAATTCGAAATTTACAAACAACAATGGGATACACAACCAAATGTAGAAACTGGGACGGGCTACACAACAAGTGGCTCTGAATCAGATCCAGGCGAAGGAGAACAAAGACAGACCGGTCTACGTAAATTTTCTTTTTTAGAGGAGATGAAACTGCTCTATCAAGAACAACAGACGCCCAGAGACAAACCAAGAGGACGTGGATCAGGTCGGACCAGAGCAAGGGGAAGGGGATTCTCTCACTCAAGAGACCAAGGAAAACAAGAAGAAGCAAGCGGCCCAAGCGGAAGATACAACCTAAGGAACCGCGCGGTGGTAAGAAAATAAAGTGTAAGGACTACACAATCCCTAATCTGGTCATAAACTTATCCAGATACACCTTATCTCAAACGGAAACAACACTTTTGAACAAAGGCTTATCATTCTGCCCAGAGAAACATCAGGACCCCCTGGAAACGAAAATAGACATATATAAATATGTAAGGAAACTAAAACTAAAGAAACACTTTGCCAGGTACTCGCCTAAAGCGGATTTAAATCAAATCCGAATACCTGATCCCACAAATCCAGAAATCTACAGTATCTCTGATGCACCACATCTGCGACTAGCCTACGAATTAGCGAATGAGACCGATGCTTCTGAACTTACAGACACCCAAATCTTGGGGGAAATGGGGCTACAATTAAACAAACGCATGCCGACCACATTCAAGAAAAAATCTAAATTTTGCCCAGCATTGCATCCAGGGAACAAAATTGACATTTTTTATGATCTGATTTTGGCAGAAATAGATACTATCCAAAATGTTGACTCAAAGAAAAAATCGGAAAACTTAACAAAAAAGGAACGAGAGGCCATACAATCCTTGAAGAATAATAATGAAATCGAAATCAAACCGGCCGACAAGGGCGGAAACATCGTAGTGCTTGACAAACAACACTATATAGAAGAAGCACTTCGCCAACTAAATGAAACAAAAAATTACAAAATCCTGACAAAGCATCCAACTGCCTCGCTGATAACAGATCTACAAAGAAAACTAAATATGTGGCAAGAAAAAGGCCTCCTAACCGAAAATGAGAAAGGATTTTTAATGGTTGAATACCCAATCATGCCAACCATTTATTTCCTCCCAAAGGTGCACAAAACACTCCACAAGCCACCAGGTCGTCCAATTATCTCCAGTTGTGGAAGCCTGTACGAAAACATATCAATATATGTAGACTTCTATTTAGCACCCCTCGTAACAACTCTGAGTTCCTACATAAAGGACACTGGGGACTTTCTGCGGATACTCATGAACACTGAATGGCAACCCACCTACCTACTGGCAACCATCGACGTGGTGTCACTCTACACCTCAATTGATCATCAAAGGGGCCTCAATGCGATTCAATATTTTTTAAAACAGAGGCCTATGAATGAATTAGAGCATTCTAAAATGCTGATTGAAATGATCACCCTGTGCCTGTACAATAATGTCTTTTTATTTAACAAAAAAATCTATGCCCAATGCTGCGGTACCGCCATGGGAGTTTCTTTCTCTCCAAGCTATGCGAATCTCATGATGGGATGGTGGGAGAAGAACATAGCTTGGAGAGAGGAAAACGACCATCACATGTCAAACGTAGCCCTTTGGCTACGATTTATTGACGATCTATTTATTTTGTGGAGAGGAACTGAGCAACAATTTCAAGACTTCTTTGAGGAGCTTAATGAAAATGATGTAGGTTTAAAATTTACTTACAACTTAAGCCCAAAAGAAGTCGAATTTCTGGACACAAAAATATACGTGAAGGATAACCAACTGCACAGCACAGTCCACCGCAAAAAAACGGCAACAAATAGTCTACTCCATGGTCTAAGCTTCCATCCCCAAGCACTGAAAAAGAGCATACCGTACGGCGAACTGCTGCGGATGAAAAGAAACTGCTCGGAAGAACAAGAAATGGAAGTTAAGTTTGAAGAAACAAAAGAACGTTTCAAGCAACGTGGATACAAACATGCAGACATAAGATGTGGCGAAATGAAAGCAAGACAAAAAACTAGAGCGGAGACACTATTACCTAAAAAAGCACGAGGGAGTGATGAAGAAAACAGCACAGACACAGAGAACAATCTAGACAGCCAAAAGAGTATTATAACATCAAAAAATGATCCACCACGACTTATACTCACCTACAGCAAAGAAAGTTATGAAATTCAAAAGAGAATAACCAAATACTGGAATGTACTCAAAAAAGATCCAGACATAGGCAACTCCATCGGGGAACGACCCCTGATATCGTACAGGAGAGCGCCAAATCTCAATGACCATTTGATCAGAAGCCACTTTGAATTAAAGAAACCAGAAACTTGGCTACAAAAGAGATCGAAAGGGTTCACCAAATGTACATCCTGCAAGGCATGCAAAATTGGAAAAAATTTAAAGAACTTGAATGATCCAACGGGCAAAAACTTTGAAATAAGGGAAACCATCACGTGTGAATCCACACATGTGGTATACATTCTCCAATGTGATTGTGGAAAACAATACATAGGCAGCACGATTTGTCCCCTGAAGAAAAGGATATTAGAACATATCCGAGCGATACAAAACAAGGACAATACATACGCTATCGCGAAACACATGGCCATGCATAAGGACAAAACCTGGCTTAACATCAAGTACTCAGGATTAATAACAGTTCCAATAAATGAACGTGGAGGGAACAGAGTTCAAAAACTACGTCGCCTAGAGTCCAGCATGATCATGAGATTCAAGACAAAACAACCACTGGGTCTCAACGGAGATGAGGAGATGTATGTTCACCTCTGATGGTGACTGAAGAAAGAAGAAAGAAAGAAAAAAAGATAAAAATCGAAAATGAAGAAACCCGACGAATTTGCTCTATCAAGTGAATTTT